>NC_028647.1:3233205-3346732 GCF_001406875.1 Solanum pennellii
GCCAGGTTGCGAGATGATAAGAGGCACACATGAGACCATCTTGAAGATGCGTCTATTAGGACCATAAAATATCTAAACGACCCACTAGATGGGTGAATAGGTCCACAAATATCCCCATGTATTCGTTCCAAAAATTGAGGGGATTCAATATTAACCTTCATTGGTGATGGCCTAGTAATCAATTTGCCTTGGCAGCAAGCAGCACATGAAAACTCATCATTTGTAAGAATCTTCAGGTTCTTTAATGGATGTCCATTTGAGTTTTCAATGATTCGTTTCATCATTATTGATCCAGGATGACCTATTCGGTCATGCCAAAGCACAAAAGTCTTTAAGTCAGTAAACTTCTGGTTTACGATAGAGTGTGCTTCAATCGTACATATTTTTGCATAATCATCATTTTATCATCAATATGGTGCATTGAGACTCAAACTTAATGTCTTATCCATACAAGGCACATTAGACCATAATTCTGTGGGACTTGAACCCAATACCTTATCATTATGGTGCATCAAAACTCGAATTGATGTCTTACCCTCTTGGTGCAATAGAACATGAATCTACCGTCTTACCCTCAAATATTTTTCATTATGTCATCCGGGCTTTAACCAGATGTCTTACCATTTTGGTGCGATGGGACTTGAATCCATCGTCTTACCTTTCAATCAATGTCATATAAGTCAATACCAATAGAACTCAACCATGAGCCTTGGCGTACGACAGGTACGTGACCAATGTCCTTTTCCTCCACATCGATAACATTTGTTGTCTGAATTTTTCTTTTGCACTACGTCATGTTTTTCATTCTTCTTTTTACACTGCTGGTGTTGAATGTTATTATTTAGTGCAAGACGATCACCATGATTGAAATTTCTTCCTCGACCACGACCACGGCCACGACTGGGGCCACGACCTTTTTCACGCTTAGATTGGTGAAAATTTGTCGTATTTACTTCAGGAAATGGCATAGAACCAGTAGGTCTACTTTCATGGTTTTTCATCAGTAAGTCATTATGTTGTTCAGCAACAAGGAGACGTGAATTAATTCGGAATACTTTTTAAATCCCATTTCTCGGTATTGCTGCTGCAGAAGCATACTCGAGGCAGGGAAAGTGGAAAACGTTTTTTCCAGCATATCATGGTCAGTGATATTTTCTCCACATAATTTTAATTGTGAGATAATTTTAAACATGGAAGAGTTATACTCACTGATAGATTTAAAATCTTGAAGTCTCAAGTGGATCCAGTCAAAATGTGCCTGTGGAAGGACGACCAACTTCAGGTGGTCATATCTATATTTTAAATTGTTCCACAACACCAGAGGATCCTTAACAGTGAGAGAATTCCATTTTCAAACCCTCATCAAGGTGATGACGGAGAAATATCATGGCCTTATCACGGTTTTGATTCGATGCTTGATTATTTTCTTGGATGGTGTCTGCTAGACCCATCGCATTAAGATGAATTTCTGCATCGAGTGCCCATGATAGATAGCTTTTTCCCGATATGTCTAGAGCAAGAAATTCAAGTTTAGAAAGATTAGACATTATTTAAAAATAAAGGAAATTCTTACCTCCGAGGCTTTGAAAGTCTTTACTTGAACTGGTAGAGACTCGTGCTGATAACGTGTTGTAAAATCAAGATTATAAGAAGAAGACAAGAGAAATAGATGTAGGAGAAGACTTTCTTTTATTCAAGTATATATAAGTTTCATATGTATATATTACAATAGTGAATGAACAACCCTATTTATAGAGTGAGAAATCATTCCAAAGGTCACCATATTAAGTATCATAATAAATAGATACATACTTATCCAAAAAGGTTCATGTAACCTAGTGAATATGAATGGTTGTTCATGTACTAACTTTATGGACTATCCACTTATTTAATGGATTTATAACATCTTTCTTTTTTTTCTGACAATATTCAGAATAATTAATTATTCAAAAGTCAGAAAAAAAGTTCTCAACACGTGCATTATAGTTAGATTTATTTATTGAAAAAAAATTGCAATTAGATATCTTAAATTATTTTTAGTTATTTTAAATTTTCCAGTTTAGCCATTGTACTAGTAATTGTTTTTTAATATTATGATTATTGAGTAATATAATATGAAGAGTTGTTAAATCATAAATCAAAATAAAATTATAAAAAAACTCTTCTTAATTAATATTTTTTAAGCAACGCGTAAAAAAAATATAAAAAATAATTTAAAACGAAAGAGTGGCGATTGTAGATTGAAAAAAGACTCCCTTAAAAATATAGAAATATTTTTCACATATGTTTTTGGTGCATATTGAAGTCTTTTTATATGATAAATATTTAAAGAAGCAGAAAAAATAGAAATTGTTATGTCTAACTATAGAACAATAATTAGAAAAATGCGTATTTATTATTTACTTGAATATTTTTCCATCAATTATTTGTACATACCTCATTTTAATTATCTTTTAATTATTTTAAGTAGAGATTTAGTTTAGAGTTTAATTCAAGCTATGAAATTGAGGTATCTTTCCTATAATTTTTTAACTCTCAAGGTGAATTTTTTAAAATAAGTATAAAATTTTTGACCAAAATCATATTAGACGATAATAATGTCATAATCATAACTTTTTTTCTAAATCGTATAAAATCGTAAACCTAAAAGACCCCCCAATTTTTTTTTTAATAAAATCTTATATCTAAAAAATCCTAAGAACACCCTAAAGAAACTTTAAAATCCAGAATTGACCTGATAATTGTATGATTTTCCCAATGATAAACAGAGTAACAATTTTCTTAAGGACAAATCGTAAATTCAAGTAATACTTTGTGATATATTGAAGAAGTCTAAGTATTCACGGGTAGATATAGGTGGATTGTAATAATGTTGAAAAATTTGATATAGTTTGTCCGTGAAAATAAGGCACGTGGTACTATCCTTTAAACATTGATAATCAGCCCTAAATTTGATTTTTAAGAAATTTTTTTTAGAAATAACCAGATACGTGCTTCTATTTTACATTATTCATCACAAATTTATACATTTCTGCTTAATCTAATTAAAAGGAAAACTATAACCTACTTATAAACCGTTCGCGCGAGCTTTAAATAACAAGATCAAAAGCTTTTTTTTTAAGAAGGGCTCTATATATATTTATATGTAAAGTGAAATATAACTAAAGAAAATCATCTAGAAAAGTGAAATGAATAAAATCATAAATTACTTTTATACTACCACATGATGGAATAAATTTATTTTATTACTGTATATAAAAGTCTTTATAATTATTATTATTATTATTAGGGACATGGCATGCAGTCATGCAGACCGACCAATTATAATTCTAGTCTAGTTATAAGTAGATTTTTCAGTATAATATCGATTGTGATAAAGTGATAAATATTTTTTATATTAATATTTTTAATTTTTATTTTTGATATTAATTATTTAATTTTCAAGATATAAGACTGACTATATATTAATTAATATGAATATTATTTCATAAAAAAACATATAAAATTTAAAATGAACAAGTAAAAGTTGACGGGACGAGAAACTATTAACAATGAATCAAACCTTGAGAGAACATTATCCTTAACAATATTATCACTTTAGAATCTTTAATCACATGGAAACAGCCTGGATACTCTAATAACATTAGTTGTCTATATATTATATATAATCATATATTAATGACTTAATTACATTTTCATATAATACTCTTGTATAGTCCATTTCGAAATTATATTTAGTTTTTTTTGTTTTTTTTTTTTTGGTTTTTATCAAATTAAAAACAAATAATTTTTTCCTAACATTTCGTAAACAAAGAAGCAAAATTGGTTCACCATTTTATTTTGTTTTAACATAATTCAAGAATATGACTTGTGATAATAATTAGTATAATTAAGTGAATCTCAAATGAATCGTTTAAAATTGCAATGTATTTGTCGATGATTGCTTCTTCCTTAATTAGAACTTTCGATTTCGAGTCCTAACTTTTAAGTATAGAAAAATCTTTTATAAGTTTTTTTCCAAATAGGTCATATTCGATGCAAATACGGATTAACTGACATTCAATACGAATATCGAACAGTTATTGAAAAGAAGTAGAGGTAGATTTACGCATAAGGCGGATCAGGAATTTTAGCTCTATGAGACAAATATTTCGTAAAAAAACCAAAAAAATATTCCGTTGCCGGGACTTGAACCCGGGTCTCTCGGGTGAGAGCCGAGTATCCTAACCAACTAGACTACAACGGATTGTTGTATAATATATGGTCTTAAAAATTAAGATTTACTCTTGTCTTCATTGAAAAGAGAAAAAAAACGATAGTCCAATTATCATTTCAAGTATGGTAATTCACTGATTAATATTTAAAATTTTCATGCACGATAATATCTTATAATAATAATAACAAAATTGTCCACGCGTTATTTTTTATATATCCTTAACAATTCAAGAATAGTAATTGGTTCTCATACGATGGATTAAAGATGTATCATACACAGAAATATATATTATTTTATATACACGGACAATATAAATATATTTTAGGTATATTCTTGAGAAGTAAGGTAATTAACATATATTATTATATGTAAAATCATGGCTTTTAAGACACTATAATAAGTTTAAACTTCACTTAGGTGTAAACATACTTTGCACAACATAATGTATATTTCATTAATCTTCCATGTACGGTTTTTGTGCCAATTGGTTAGGTGTGTGTATATACAAAATTTTTATTAAGACGATTCAAGAAAATTCAACATTTACTACATACGCATTAAAAACACTTTTGATTGTATATACAATACTAATTTTTTCAACGAAGATCGAGTTTGAATACTATGTGTTCGAGTTTGGTATTCTAGAGCTACAACAACAACCATAGCTACATATACGTCTCAGCCTCAAACAAGTTAGGATTGGATCTCTGTGTCCCCTACCTTCTTCATTAGTTGTGTGGAGGAGATTGAGTTTGAATACTATGTATTCGAGTTTGGAATTCTAGAACTACTATACAACAATCATATCTACACCCCTAGTCTCAATTTGTAGAGATTGACGATATGAATCATAATAATAGTTATGACGACATTATACGATGATTATTCCTGCTAGTTTCAAGAAAACTTGATAGATCCTTCTTTTTCAATACTTTCCAAAAATTACTATTTATGCCTTGTAATTATATTAATTCCTTAAAAAGTAATACAAATCGAATACATTAATATGTAGCTAGAGTACATTAAAGAGTATCTCAGAAACATTATAACATAAAACGGATACATAAAAACTAGCTCGGATACATTATAAAATAAAGTGAATACATAATATGTAGATCGGACACACTAAATGATGGTTCGGACACATTAATAAGTAGCTCGGATATATTAAAGAAATAAGAGTTTTTAGAAATAAAAAGAGATATTGGAAATAAGGGAAACATAACACGTGTATTTCAATAATTTTTCCAAAAAATATTCTGTTGCCGGGACTTGAACCCGGGTCTCTCGAGTGAGAGCCGAGTATCCTAACCAACTAGACTACAACGGATTGTTGTATATTATATGGTCTTAAAAATCAAGATTTATTCTTGTCTTCATTGAAAAGAGAAAAAAAACGATAGTCCAATTATCATTTCAATTTTCAAGTATGGTAATTCACTGATCAATATTTAAAATTTTCATGCACGATAATCTCTTATAATAATAACAATAATAATAATAAAAAATTATTCACGCGTTATTTCTAATATATCTTCATCAATTCAAGAATAGTAATTGGTTCTCATACGATGGATTAAAGATGTATCATTCAAGATAATGGGGATAAATATGACACACAAATATATATTTTTTTATATACGCGGACAATATAAATATATTCTAGGTATATTCTTGAGGAGTAAGGTAATTAACATATATTATTATATGTAAAATCATGGCTTTTAAGACACTATAATAAGTTTAAACTTCACTTAGGTGTAAACATACTTTGCACATAACAACATAATGTATATTTCATTAATCTTCCATGTACGGTTTTTGTGCCAGTTGGTTAGATGTGTATGTATATAAATTTTTTATTAAGACGATTCAAAAAAATTCAACATTTACTACATATGCATTAAAAACACTTTTGATTGTATATACAATACTATTTTTTTAAACGAATATTGAGTTTGAATACTATGGGTTCAAGTTTGGTATTCTAGAGCTACAACAACCATAGCTACATATATGTATCGGTCTCAAACAAGTTAGGATTGGACCTTTGTGCCCCTGTCTCTTCTTCACTAGTTGTGTGGAGGAGATTGAGTTTGAATACTATGTATTCGAGTTCGGAATTCTAGAACTACTATACAACAATCATATCAACACCCCTAGTAATAAAAAGAATAGTTATGACGACATTATACAATGATTATTCGTGCTAGTTTCAAGAAAACTTGATAGATCCTTCTTTTTCAATATATGGAGCTTTCAACCTTAGAATAAGCAGCTCAAGTAAGCCTTTTGAAGTTATATCGAGAATGTAAATAAAGACTCAGAGAGACTTAGATAAGCTTTTGGAAGAAGATTTTGTATTTGCTAGAATAAGCATCTCAAGTAAGCCTTTTGATGCTAGAGAATGTAAAGAAAGACCCACAGAGATTTAGAGAAGCTTTTGTATTTGCTTGAAGGCTTTAAAAGTTGGTGATGGTTTGCAAATGAAGCCGCTTTATTTATACTACTATCTAGGAGCTAAAGTGTAAATATTTACTTTATAAGTTCTCTAATAATTATCATTTGGTCCCTTTCCAAAATTTTTTAGATATTCTAGGGATTTTTAGATTTCTTTTTACATATTCTAATGATTTCTGTATTTCTAAAGCCTTTTTGAAGTTGTCTTGGAAGTTCCTAGAGTTCTCCATACGACTCTAAATTCTTTCTCCTCTATCCCGATGCAAAATTTGACTGACAAAGTAGGGACATGACACTCTCCCCCACCTATTGATGCAAGAACTCCTCTCAGTCCTTGAACTGCCACAAGTCTTCATATTTCTCCCATGTGGCCTCATTCGGAGTTTGTCCCTTACAATGAACAAGGAATATGGCTCTGGCTTGTTTACCTCACTTTCGTTTTGCTTGATAGTTTATTAAGACTCAATCTTTCGATCGTGCAAGGCAGTGATAGTTATGAGTGGCCGTCTCGACTGGTTCCAACTCGGGTCTTCCTTGTCCTCATGGTATAGTTTGAGGACGCTTACATGAAAAACCAAATGAATCTTAAAAGTGTGGAGGCCATAAAAGGGGATTTGCTTCTTTTCTTTTAAGGAGATGAATGATTTTAATTAATGTATATTTATTTATTTATTTATTTTTAATGATCCTGAAGTTCGGATCAACCTTCGTGATAAATTTCGTCACGGGATATCTCTACCTTTCATCAACAAGAGGTACTATATACTCTGTCTATCAAGACGAGGACTTAGGTCAACTAGGCAGCTAATTTCACGATTTTCAAATTAATAAGTAGGTTTTAATTTCTATGGGTTCACAATTTTGATTAGTTCTATCTTTTTTTTAAAAAAATTACACGTTAATTAAATAAAACGGCCCCAATATAAATATGAATCCTTTTAGAGATCAAAGTTACATAAATACGAATCCTTTTAGAATTCAAAGTTTACTTGTACAAGGACTTTATATTTTTTTTTAAAAAATTAACAAAAAGATTGTTTTATTATAAATAGAGTCACTAACTTAATTAACCATAAACCCTATTTTATTCTATTTTTGTTTTCCTTGGAAGCTATGCATATTCACAACATTCAAGAAGAAATTCTTGATAGGCTGCCTGTAAAGTCTCTTCAAATGAGATGTACGAAGAGATATCCATACCTAATACCTATTGTAATACACTCATTTTATATATAGTTATTTTATGGATAATGAATGAGTATGGACGTTTAAAATTGTGGATTAAATCCTTTACGATATCCAATGAAGGGATGTCAATATAGAGGTTTCTAGATGGTGAAGTGTTATTAATTTGTAATATCGTAAATAATGAAAGTAGTGAAAGTCAGTGGCGGACTCAGGATTTTTCGTTCAGGGGTTCGAAAAATAAAAGTATAAATGTGTAAAGAAGTTTTTAGAAATGGGACCCTTGAATTTTTTTTGGGGTTTAAAACCACACTTTTAGCACGTTTTAAAATTTAAAAAATAAGGCCAAGAAAAGCTTGAAAAATAGACATGATTTTTTTAAAAAAATAAACTGAGACTAAAAAAAGAAAATAAATAAATGTTATCGCATGGATTCAAACTGGGGGCATGAAGATATTCAGGAGACTTGCCACTGACCCCAATATATATATATCTACCAAAATACAGAAGATTTACCTTATCTATATGGATTCGAATGAACCCCTGAACCAAATATAAATCCGCCCCTGGTAAAAGTATATTTAGGATATTTGATGGATCATTCAGATTAAGAAATTGAAGGTGACCGTTAGATGGTGATGATATTAATTCATCTACTCTTCAAAATGATTTTGCTTATACAAAAAATTTGGAAAATTTAATCTCTCCAAAATAAAATAATTAAATTTGGGTACATATTGTCTCATTTTGAATATAAGTCTATTTATAATTGTTTAAAAATTCCCTTGGTTTAGGATTAAAGGTTGACATGGTACGAATGATATGATTATAAAACAACTAAAATTTTAATATCATTATGTATATGAATTGGTATTGGTACAAAAAAATTTGTTTATATTATTATTATTATTATTAGTATACTAATAAATATATAAATTGGTATTTGTACAAAAAATTTGTTGATGCGATATGAAACATTCACTTTTAAATCTAGATTTATTTTTAACTAAATTTTTCTTTTTTAATATTTCTATATTCATGAAGTGTTATTTTAATCGAATTGAAATGTTTCTTTGAAAATCGAAGTAAATCATCGAAAATGACTTTAAAAATCAAATTAATTTAATAAAATTTATATTACCCCATTTCTTGTTTTTGCTTCAACTGTACACTCTCCATGTTAAGAACTAAACTTCAAAATCTTCACCACAAAATCAACACATTCTTCTCCATTAATGGCTTTTCTTCAAACCTCAAATCCCTTCTTCAATCTCACGCCTTCATAATCACAACTGGCCATACCCACAACGTGTACATAGCAGCAAAGCTCATCTCTCTTTATGCTTCGAACAATGACCTCATTTCTTCAAGGAAAGTGTTTGATTTCATCAATTTCAAAGACCCTTTTCTTTGGAATTCGATTATCAAAGCTTATTTTTCTAATGGGAAATACACAGAATCGCTTGAGTTTTACTCCGGTATGCGGTGTTTTAATGCTCTGCCTAATCAGTTTACGATACCAATGGTTGTTTCTGCTTGTGCTGAACTTGGGTTGGTTGAAATTGGGATGGGGGTTCATGGGGTGGTGTTAAAATTGAATCTTTTTGATGGTAATAGTGCTGTTGGAGCTTCGTTGGTATATATGTACTCGAAATGTGGGGTTATGGGGTATGCGTGTGATGTGTTTGATGAAATACCTGTGAGAGATGTTGTCTCTTGGACTGCGATTGTAAAAGGGTGTGTAGAGAATGGAGAGAGTGGTAAAGGGTTAGAGTATTTTTGTTTGATGTGTAAGGATGGAGAAGGTGAGGTGAGGCCGAATTTTCGCACGTTGGAAGGTGGATTTCAAGCTTGTGGGAATTTAGGTTCATTGGTAGAAGGTAAGTGTTTTCATGGGTTGGCTATGAAAACTGGTTTTGGTTATCATCAAGTTGTTCAGTCTTCTGTTTTGTTAATGTACTCGAAATGTGGTTCGGTTGAAGAAACATATCGTTCGTTTTGTGAGGTTGATGAGAAGGATTTGTTTTCCTGGACGGTAGTAATTGGCGTTTATGCAAAATATGAGTGTATAGGTGAATGTGTTGATATGTTCTTGAGAATGCTGGCTAGTGGGATTACCCCGGATGGGATGGTAATTAGTTGTGTGCTTTCTGGTTTAGGTAATGTCGCGATGATTTTGGAAGCTAAGACTTTCCATGGATTCATCTTGAGAAGAAACTATGACGATCACATGGTTGGTAATGCATTACTGGCCATGTATTGCAAGCTTAGACTCTTGAATTTGGCAGAAAAGATATTTAATGGAGGGAATGAACAAAACACAGAGGCTTGGAACGTGATGACGATTGGCTTTTGGAAGGCCGGATTAGAAGCCAAGTGCATTGATTTATTCAGAGAGATGCAATACTTGGGAATCGAATCTGATATCAACAGCTTGATATCTGTGATTTCTTCTTGCTCTCGGTTGGAAAAATTCCGTTTAGGTGAATCTCTGCATTGTCATTTTATAAAAAATCTGATGCTTGGAAATGTTTCTGTTGCTAATTCGCTAATAGATATGTATGGAAGAAGAAAGAATCTAACTTTATCATGGAGAGTTTTTTGTATGATGACCGATAAGGATGTTGTTACGTGGAACACAATGATGACTTCCTATATTAGTTGTGGAAACATTGCGGAGGCTTTTGGTCTTTTTGATGAGATGAGAGCAGAAAGTTACAAGCCTAATATTGCAACGCTGGTGATTTTGCTCTCCGCTTCTTCTCAAGTGTCTTCCCTGGAGAAAGGAGAGAAAGTTCATCAATACATCAAGGAAGTTGGGTTCGGAAATAATACTTTGCTTGATACTGCATTGACTGATATGTACGCAAAATGTGGACAGCTAACAAAGTCCAGAGAAATATTTGATTCAATGGAAAAGAAAGATATCGTTTCTTGGAACGTACTGATATCAGGCTATGCTATGTATGGAGAAGCAAATGATGCTATAGAAATGTTCAAAAACATGGAACAGACGGAAATTAAGCCGAATGAACTTACTTTTCTTGCTGTGCTCTCAGCGTGTGCTCATGCAGGGCTGGTTGAAGAAGGAAAGTCCATATTTAGTCGAATGAAAGATTATTCGTTGATGCCCACACTGAAGCACTATTCTTGTATGGTTGATCTTCTAGGTCGTTCTGGTAATCTGGATGACGCTGAAACTTTGGTTTTGTCCATGCCAATAGCTCGAGATGCAGCTATCTGGGGTTCTTTACTAAGTTCTTGTAAACTTCACAGTCAGGTTGAGAAGGGTATAAGAATCGCAAAACATGCTATTGAGTCTGACCCGGAAAATGATGGGTACTATATCGCAATCTCAGACCTATATAGTTGTGTA
This sequence comes from Solanum pennellii, assembly GCF_001406875.1. NCBI lineage: Eukaryota > Viridiplantae > Streptophyta > Magnoliopsida > Solanales > Solanaceae > Solanum > Solanum pennellii. The sequence continues at coordinate 3,244,443 of NC_028647.1, forward strand.
GGAATGTGGGAAGAGGTAGAAATGGTGAGGAAAATAATGAAAGACAGGAAAGTGAGGAAAGAAGTTGGCTGGAGTACTGTATAGTTTACGCAGCAACTTGTTGGGAGTCTATTAGCAACTCAAGTTATGGTAGTTTTAATGTGATGAAGATTTGGCGCGACTAAAGGTTTTACACTTGCAAGAGTCGTTCAATTAGCTCCATAATTTGCTTCACCAGAACAATGAATGATCCTATGGTTGCATTGAGATGGTTTTCAGGTTATGAAGCCCTATCGTTTTTCTGGCCGATGATAGTATTCTGGTTTTGGCCTTGCATGATGAACAAATTGTAGTTTTATTATTCTTTGTTGAAGTTCAATCCTTTAACAATGTAACTTACAACAACAGAAACAACATAGTCAGCGTAATCCCACAAGTGGGATCTGAGGAGGACAATGTATGATATGCAGACCTTACCCTCCTATCTTGGGAAGTAGAGACAGATTGTTTTCGATAAACTTTCAACACGTAGACCAAACCTTGAAAAGTTCAAGTGTTGATATAAGCAAGGAATTATATTCTCTATTCGACAAAAGCCTTCGATATTCCTTAGACTGTCGTTTGATAGCTAATAAAGAAACGATGTATTATACAATGATTAGTTATTCACACATAATAAAACATTTGATTTGCAACTGAAAACCCTTCATTACTAGTACATTTACGAGTTGTTCGGTGTGAAGTATAATGTGTAATGATTCCATTACAAAATATTGCGTTGATCGAAGATATTATTATTTATCCCACGGGAATCGATGTATTGTCATATAGAAGTTACTTTATCAAGATTTGAACTTTACGAGCCCTTCAATTGCATCTCTCTTGGATAAACATCTCGTTGACGATCCGATTTAAAATATCATACATAAAAATTACAATTCCATGCAACAAAACCCTTCCTTTCATTACCAAAAAAAAAGAAGAGAAAATCACAAAACAACATATTAAATAAATAAATTTTTAAAAAGAACTACATTTGCCTATTAGCAGCTTCAGTAACAAAAGGCAAATAAGGAGTTTTTCCAAGTATAGAAGAAACAAGCCCATAAATAAAACAGCCCACAACAAACACAAAAAGCCCATTATGCATCCAAACCGTAAATTTCAGCCCAATACCCGATTGACCCGGTGAAAATATCCTCTGAATCAACATCGGAAGCACCAGTAGAACGTCGAGCACCACCGCTTGCAGGGCGTTGAACCGGGGGTACTTGTTCAGATTCTCATTCCGAACAATACCTAAGTAGAGTGCAAAGAAAGTGACAAAGCTAGCGTATGGGAGAGACCGGTAGAGTGATAGAAGTGGGAGAATTGGTTGAAATGGAAGAGCTAGGGTTGGGTATTGAGCGAAGAGGAAACGGCCGTATTGAAGGCCGTTGAAGAAGGGGAGAAAGTAAGCGACGGCGGAGATAAGGCGGTCGGTGGCGGGGATTGGGTTGTAAGAGGCGGAGATGGAAGTGGTGGGTTTGGTATGGATACGGGTTCGGGTTTGAATACGGGTTTGGAGTAAATTGAGGTTGAGAGGGTGGGGGAGAAGATGAGGGGTAGTAGTGGGAGTGAAACGGAGAAGAGGAATGGAAGCCATTTTTAGGGGAAATGTGAGGTTTTTTTTTGGTGGTTTATAAAGATGGATTTTTGATGTTTGAGGTACAAGTTGTAAAGCGTAAGAGGTACGTTTTATATAATGCATTATTTTGATTAAAAAATTAGAAAAAAATAATTTCCGTTGCCGGGACTTGAACCCGGGTCTCTCGGGTGAGAGCCGAGTATCCTAACCAACTAGACTACAACGGATTGTTGATTGATCAAAGAGTAGTTTTCAAGATTGGTCGTTGTGCGTCGCCACCTCTCAACTATCATATAGGTTCGATTAAGATTGTGTAAAGTTCTAGATTTGTCAATTGGTCGTTATGTGTTGCCACCTCTCATCTGTACATTCAATTGAAGTTGTTGTTGTGAAGTTCAGGATTAATCAATTGGTTGTTGTGTGTTGCCATCTCTAACTTATCGTACACATTTGTTAAACGTTATTGCTACGAAGTTATAGTTGAGGTACATAGGGTCTTACAGTCTATCCGTTCGGGTTAGGGCTACGTATCGAATAATTCGGCTTTGAAGTTTATCGATTTGACTTACTGGTTATTGATTTGTAGAGATGCTAAACGGTTGTAGAACCATTAAGATTAGCTTATCAGTTATTGATTTTTCTGTTATTGATCGTTCGGTTCGATTATCGATTTAACCGTTAAGATTTGACAAAAAAAACATTGAAAATCACTTTAAAACAAGGAGGCAAACCAATTTAACCATGCACATGAATTCACAAGTTTCATCTTGCTCAAAAGCAAACACTTTTATATTGTAGAATAACCAAGTGTTTGAGACAACCAGAAACAAAAGTAGGAAACCAAACTCTAAATCAAGGACTTTATAAGCAAAATGGTATAAATATAATTATCTAATTAACCATCGAATTATCAGTTATCTAGTTAAGAAAAAACCACAAATGATAACCCGATAACAAAAAAAATCAAAGCCGTTCTCAAAATCGCTAAACCAATAATCCATTACTGATAAACCAATAACTTTTTTTCGATTCAGAATATCGGTTCCGATTCAATTTTGAACAACCCTACATTCGCTACACCGCATTTTTGCAGAGAACTCAGTCTCACTAAGTTCATGTCAAAGAGAAAGGGACCATCACTACATTATTTCGAGTAGCTCGTTATTTATGAGACAAAAATAGGATTTGAGGAGGATGGTGTATACACAACCTTGACTGTACCTTGTGAAGGTAGTTTGAAGCATGTTGTCACAAAATGAGAGCAAAAACAACATTGTGGAATTTCCAAATCTACTACAATGCAACTTGAAGTGACTATTCTCACATGAAAACATTTGGGTGGCAGTATACAAAACTGTAGTCAGAACTAGCTTACACTATATTGCCATAATGTAGGTCAATAATTTGAAAAAAGATATATCAACATATCTCAATATACTTTTTCCAGTTTCACTTCCTATATTCGCTGGCCTTTATCGATGAGGCAACTTCTCTAAAGATCCAAAAGCCATAATCTTTGAGTAACAAATGCCTGAAGGAAGATGTTTTGTAGTGTGAAAGATCGACTGTGATCTCTAGAAGTCATTTGCCCGCCTCCTTAACTCGTTCAATTCTTTTTCAATCTCTGAATCTTGAAATTGTAATGGCGAGCTTGATCTGGTAACTGGTGTTCTCCCCGGTGGAAGATCCCCTTTCTGCTTAGTCAATAAAAGGAAAACATTAAACCGAAATACCTCAGCTCTACACCAACAATAAAGCAGATTATGTTGTTTCTTTTCCTGATAGTTGAGAAAATTCTCCGCGGGCTAATTGAGGCACGGCTTGTGATGTGCCCCTAGCTCACACATTACGTACTACGCTCTTACCACTGGACCAAAGCCTATAGCTAATTATGTGTCCTCAAGTACCTCCCGCACCCTCCCAAGTTGACCAAATATGCACACTAATTTTCGGTTTTTTCCAGGTAAAAAATAAGAGATTTGCCAAAGCAAGGAAGCAACAAGCAACATGAAACTACGATAACATTCAGATAACAAGCCTCTACCTATAATCATCATAGGTACGTAAAATGTCATGTTAGACTTCCTTTTTTTAAGTTTGTTCGGACTTCCTTTCTTGATTCGTCGTTGAAGGACACCTTCAAGTTCTTATGAACATCCAAACCAAGCTGCTTTTATGGATAATACAATTTCATGGCTACACAATTAACTTAGCCATAAGTGTGTACAATGGAAAGAAGCAACTCATACTTCGTCTCATCTTATTTACAATATGCAGTTCGATTTATTCAAATTTGACATCACCCATTAACAATATCAGGGAGAAAAAAGAAAATAGCTGGCCAACATTCATGATTATTTTCTTCTATCCTAGAAATCCTGTTGCTTGGTATAATTAGCATATTTGGCCAAGCATAGCTCAATTTAGTTTGTCCTCTAGGTGCCCATACTTCCGTTAATACGTGCTTTCAACAATGAAGATACATCCAAAACATTTCATATACATTATATGGATAGATCGAGTAGAACTCACCTTAGCGCTTCCGCTCAATTCCTTTTTTAAGCTAGCAAGATCATCATCAACAGAAGAGGTCTCCAGTAATGCAAACTGTCAAAGCAGAATGATCATTTAAGATTAAAAAAATGCAATCCCCTAAGAAGCACTAAATTCTCCCACGTAAGCTGTGCACAATGGAAGTTAAAACGTTGTTTGCAACACAAGGGAGACACCAAATATTACCACTGCTTCAGGTTTCAACAAACAATGGCAAGAGGAAAATAAGAGGTAATGGCTAGTAACAGAACCAGAAAGATTGAAAGAGAGAGAGTTGTAAAATTCAACCATAGAGAGAATCGAAGTTTGAAAACTTGCATGGGGAAGAGGAAAACAGATTTTCTGGTTATTCGAAGAAAGCAACTCTTGAACTCGTAGAAAGAGCACATGACCTTAAAAAAAGTAATGCAATTGAGAAAAACTAATTACCTTTCCTTCAAGCTCATCACTGGTTAACTGGTTAAGAGCATCTGCTTGAGACTCCATCGTCAAAACTATGGAAAATGAAGAAAAAGTAAGACAATCATTTAATCAACTACATATACTTTAGCACGTGACTGCAGTAGGTGATTCCATAGTTTCATCTAAATTATATCCAGGATAACCAACTCTTATTTTCAACACTCAAGTTGTGTTCAAGGGTGGGAGGAGAATAATTCTGTGACAAGAACATGTCTCTAAATAGCTGCGCAAAAATATGTTGGCTTTACAACAAAAGCACTACTCATACCAACATCTTTTGGCACACTTCAATTTTGTTATTTTCAAAAAAGGGTGCCAACATTAAACATCTCGCTCAGCTCAGCATTATAACAGGGCCGTTTTATCCTTATTTGGAAAAAAAAAAGGTACAGCATCTTCTTTATGGGTTGTTTTTTATCCCCAAGATGATCTCTGAATGTGTACCTTACCATATTTCCTCTTTTTATAAGACTTATCATTTACCCTTCTAGTGATTATCTTTCTTTTACAAGAAATGACAGCTGGACTCAATAATTGTAATAAATAGCAGAGTTCATGCTCACGGCTGAGCTCCTCCTAGAATCTAGCCAACCTTATGAAATTTTTTCCTCAGAAGACATCATTTAATATAATGTACATCTAGAGTGTCAAACTTGAGACACCAAGGCGAAGATGTTAAAAGAAATAAATCATTTGAATCAGTAACTTGACAGTTCTATAAAGGTTATATTATTGTAGTTGACAGAAGGAAAATGTTGTGACAGGATCAGCATTCAGTCTTATTCTTTGTATAGGCAAGCAGAAAATCAACCTCTTACAGCTATTACTACAAGACAAGAAATATTTAAAGTAGAAGCAAAGTAAGCATCAGAAATTGGAAGCAAAAGAAGAAAACAGAGAAAGATAAGGTGGAATTCTGTCAGAACCTTTTTCTTCCATTCTTTCGAAGGCTGAGAGAGCGCTGCTTGTATTTACATTTCCCAACATCTCACTTACTTTGGTTGCCGTCCTAAATGATAAACCTCATAGTCATCATTTTCTTGAAACGAAACAAATGAAGTGTGACAAATTTATGAGCCACGTATATTTTTATGTTGATGCGATAATTTTATTGATAAGTTGGGGGATATGCCCCTTACAAGAGGGATAGCCAAAAGTGTCAGTCCTGGATATTTGTAATTCAAGATAAACATGAAATGATGAGAAGGCATGTAACTGACTTTGCTGACTGAGCACGTGCTTTCAGAGTATCCTTCTTTGATTTTGCTTCTTGTATCTTGCTCTCCAAAAGCTGTCAGATGAGAGATGACAACAGTCAAAGATAAAAGGTTCCAATTCATTTTTAACATAAAGTGCAACACACAGATTTTGGTAAAATTTGTTCCTAGATGGAACTAACAATAAATATCCCCAAAAACTACTCAGATTAAAGATCAAACTTCTCAATTTTTTTTATGACCGAGAAATTCATTCGGGGCCAACCCTTAGAACCAATCGTAGCCCTCAAATCTCGGGGATAATGGCCTCGCCCCTCTTCCTTCTCACATAAATACTAGATTTCGTTCGCATGGCACAAGTCTTGGATCTGTGACCGAAGTCACCCGTCCCCAAGCCTTTGCCACTTGAACTAAGTCTTGGGGCTTAAAGAACAAACTTTTTTATCAAGTGAAAAACATGTAAATGTACTCGCAAATCATAAAATGAGCAATCAAAGCATCATATCTTCCTTAGTTTTTTGGTAAAGAAGCTGTGCTCCAGAATAATAAGCACCCCTATAAAAAAAGAAAAGGTTAGGAACGCACCCGTGTATTGCTGACGAGATTGTCAACCACGGCCTTCTGCTGATCAAGTTGAGTCTTTAAGGCATTTGCGTTATCCTGCACAATTCAAACTTGAGTGGATGCAAACTCGACATACGATAAGTGTGTGGCATTCTTTGTGCATTCTTGGTATATAGATCCTCAAGTTCAAAATCTGGACGAGTTTTTTTAACCCACCCGACCCTTTTTCCTTATTCAAATATATCTTTCTTTTCTTGGGAAACATGAAAGACGATGCCAAAGCATACTAGTCTTTTACTAAGTCATCCACTTTGGCATATCAAGCTCAAAGAAGTAATCTACTGAGAGAGAAGGACACCATGAGACTCTTCAATATATGGAGTTAATCCATCTTCTGTGCTACATAATTAGATTAAGAAGTAGTGGAACCCAATTATAACTAGATTGTATCGCTACTCAAATTCCACCTGAAGTCAGCCAATATCTAGTTTAGTGGTCGTGTTCATATTGCAATTATACATGAGACACAACACTCTTAAGATCTTTTATGTCTGTTATTGATATTGAATTATCCACTTGAGAACAATGTAATGAACCAAATAATATCAATCAAGAATCCTTATTGCTATTAAGAAATGAAATTTTGCCATATAATATATAACACTGGGTGAAAATAATAACTTTAAGAAATTATAACACAAAAAACTGGACATACAAATGTGGCATATAGTTTGGAGGTTACTATACAAATACAACGTCACTATTGCTCTTCTTTTCCATCATGAAAACTTGAAAGAATTTCTTTTGTTATTTATAGTGGTGAGTGATAGAGCCAAGTTGCACGCACCTTGACTATTCTAGCAGGTACCTGCTATCTCCGACCAGCACAATTACCGCTAAAAACTCTATGCACAAAGACTTATGAAAATGAGAACAAAGCACCTAGTGTGCTGTCTTTACTGTGGTTTGAACCTTGGCTTCCAAGGTTTGCACCCACTTCATAGACTGCCACACCCTTGGGTGTTGACAGACTTTCTATTATATGTGAAGTTTTAAATAAAGGGATGTTGAGGATGTTACATCCCCTAGATTATTCCGCAAAATCACCAGCAAATAGATGTGCAATTACATTACAGATAAGCTAATGTAGTTCCACCAGAGGTAAGTTAAATTGAGTTGTCTATCTTAATTCCTGTTGTAGAAGAACTTCCAATTTCTTGATGAACTTTACTATTTCCCAATCCAATCAGTTTCATAAGATTTATATTTTGAGATTTTCATCCTTGTGGTATTAACTTTCTCTCCGATTGATTGGGAGAAGGTCAGGTGATAGGTTCTTAGACTAGATTTAAGAAATAATAATAATAAAGTTTGATAAGTAATTCAAGTCCTTTATTACCAGCAAATGCACCAGTCATGTCACTCAAGAATGTGACTCATCAAACAAAATCGAACTCCTCGGTCTACTCTGCTCTAGTCTTATATGAGATCAAAGGACATCTAAATATTATAATGAAATATCAAAAGAAAGAACGCAATATAGAATTCCAGCAACCTGAATGATAAGATAATTTCCTATTCCACAATAACTCCATTTTAAACATTATACAGAAATAAATGAACTCTTCCGAATTTGCCAATAGAAAATGCCTTACAGCATAAGATTTTTTTCTTTTCAGAGCTTCACGAGCAAGGTCTTCATCTCCCTTTCCAAGAGCAAGCTGAGCTCTACGATACCTGGGATTGAAGCAAAATTAAACCACAACTAGTACAAACAAAACCAATTAAGCTTCCTTAGCACTTACCAATCCTCAGAAGCTTGTTGTGCAGCTTTATACTTATTTTCCAATTGCTTTTGTGAAGCCAAGACCTTCAGAGAAAAGAAAAACATCAAACTTTCTTCCACTTCCTTAACTATGATATCTTAATCACCATAAAACGCAACTTGCTATCGGCATACTTGTGCTGTAGCTTGTCGCAGTTTAATCAAATCATTATTCATCTCCAGGACAGTCTGTTCCAAGATCTTCTCTGGGTCTTCGAAAGTGCTTATAAGTGCATTTGCATATGACTACATAACATACAAAAGAGAAAATAACATCTGAGTCTAGAGCGAGCGATAGGAGACTGAATGCAGGAGTAAATGATTGAATGACAAACAGCAAAGACCAGATAACCTTGACAACTCTAGCAAACCGATCAAATAGATTCATACGAGCTCCAAGGGCACCCCCACCATGACTGTTACACCTGGATCTATAAGAATGAGTAAGCTGTAGCCCAGCAAGTTTTACAGCTCCCACTGCAAGTAAATAGAATTTTTCAGCAAATTAATGCTTGGGAAGGGGCGGAAGAGTGTGGGAAGACCAAGGAGAGAAAGATGGGGGTTTGGGGGAGGATTTTCCAGCAGAGTAACGAACGAAGATTTAACTGAGGAGGAACCTGCTAGGTTACTAGCAAACCTTGACCCTGAACATTATGTAAACGAAAACTCAGTCTTGGTTATACACCAAGGCAGTATACAATGAAAAACTTAAATAGCTAGTCCTTCCAATTTAAGTCTATTGGTCAAATATGTAAGTACAAATGTCCACCCGTTGTAACTTGTATACAACTATACATAGAACTTTCATATGGTTTCAATCGAGTTAACGTTACATAAAAATAAATTGGATGTTATTCATCAAACAGTAAAAGGATGAACAAAGCTTAACACCAAGAGCATGTACTTGCCAAAGGTAAGATCAAATTTGAAGGCGGCAATTGACCAACTTTACTCCTCTGAACTGATAAAATCATGTAAATACAGTGGATTACATGTCAACTATTTTGCTTCCATGTACCAAAAAATAAATGGAGCTATATCAACAAATAGATAAAAGCAAAAGTCTCTTGTACAGACTTCAGAAGCTTAACCTTAGCATTTTAATAGCATAAGCAGAAACATGACAAAGAAGCGACTATATTGCTAGCCATTATGGCACACTCTATAAATTCCAAGAGCGTAGATGAGTTGGCATTGAGTGAAGGGTTCATCAGTAGGATGAGTTGGCATTGAGATAGTGCATCCCGTAGTTCTAGCTCTAATGAAAACATTGTACAGGGATGATTCATCTTGAGATTTTTTTTCATAATTGTGGTGTTTGGATCAGCTCGCAAGCACCTCAACTAATTCCAAAAGGTACCTGCTACCTCCTCCCACCATAGATACCGGTAACTTTGTACACCAAGGCTTGCCGCTTGGGCATATGGAAAGAAATCACTTAGTATAAAACACCCTAAACGTCATTGAGTAGTTGAGAGGCTTCCTTTTAGGTCTCAAATTTATCGATGCCTAAACTTGCTATTACCATGGTCCTATAACTTCATAAGCAGCCAAGCCCCTATATGGTCTACACCATCCTATTGAAAGATGTAAAATACATTTATTCACATTCAACACAATTGTTGTACTATCCGTTTTGGTGAAGTATGAATAACCAACTGCATGTGAAGATCAATGAACAAAACTTACACACGAGAGGACGTTTCAAGTATTTTTGGTCCATAATTCAAGGAGATGGAAAGATTGATGATCATATCGCACATCATATTGGAGTGGGGCGGGGAAGCATTGTCACGAACGCCAAGGCTTAAAAGGTATATTCTACAGAGTGGTGGTCAGACAAACTTTATCTACCACAAGTCATTACAATGGGCGTGTTGTTGTAACACATTATAAAACAGAACAATATTGAAGTGCTTCAAGAAGCTCCTAACAGTCTACATCTTATAACTGGTTCACAAATACTAATCAAACCAGACATAAATAAGGTAGAGATAAAAAATAAACTAAAAGACTGCATCTTTACATCAGCTGAATTGATAAATCCCACAGTTTGAGATCAGATACAAAAATTGGAAGAACAAAAGGCACAGTAACCTAAAGCTTAAAAACTTAAAAGGGCATCACAGAAACAATAAACACAATAGATTAAGATAACCCCAGTCAAAAATTAAACAGAAAGCTTAGAAATTTTCAAAGATTTAATCACTTCCTATTACCCAATTTCAGTAATTTTACAGCAAATCAAGAAAACCCAATTTCAGTAATTTCAAAATAAACTGAAACATTACCTCCTTGACCAAAGAAAGAAGCTCTAAAAGGCATCACCTTTACAACAACAACCCTATTACAAGATGAAATTGAAGGTGCTGAAGACATAGTTATCCCTGTTGTAGGTGTTCTTACTGCCATTTCAGCCAAATGGGTACCCAAAAATTCAACTTTTTGTATATACAAAACCAAGAAAATCAATTACTTCGCTAAGTTTCTGATTTGGGTTTCTCTTCTTGTTTGTTTTGTGGTTCCAGGTGAAAGTTCGCAAAATGCCCAAACTCTTCTTCTTCAGTGTTTGGATAGTATTTTTCCCTTTTCCCTTTTTTTTTTCATAATACTTTTTTTTTCTTAAGTTTATTTATTTAATTAAATTTTAATATTTAAAAAAAAGATTAAATTTATTCTCGTTATATATAGAGTTTGAGAAAGAATTTGGATTATAATGTGTACTTCATTTTTTTTTTTTGCAAGAGGTAAAGGTTTTGTTTTTGTTATGAAAATTTTAATTGAATTTACTTTTAAGAGTAATTTTAAATTATAATTAAAAAAGGTTAAAGGACAATTTGAATATATTTTTCTTAATTATTTGAACATTTAGAATCTATTTAGATGAGTGGTTTATGATTGTGAACCAAAATATTCTATTAAAAAAATTATTATTAGAACTAAAAGTTCTTTAATATGAAGTAATAAGAAATTTTTGTTCTTAATATGATTCTCTCACTAATTTTTTATCTAATTGAAATATACATATAGTGAAAATAATTTTTACTAAAATAATAAAAAGCTTTTCAATTTTTTCATATAAAATAGTTACTTTTTTTCCTTTTATACTGATCTAATCAAAACATTAAAGATTGAATGAACTACTTTATGGTTTAATATTTGATTCTCTTTGAAAAAAAATTTACCTTCATCAAGTACTTGGTGATTATTTCTAATAAGCTTATGATCTCTAGAGTTAATTTCTTCTACTCTTACCTAGCTCACTTTTGATATGAAAATATTGCCAAAATTACTTATTTGACTCCGTTGATTTGAAGGTTGGTGGTCATTCACAAATTACATGGATGATCTGAGATTGATCTCGCTCAATGTCTTTTGAGTCTAGTTTATTGCACAGGTTTTGCCTGGTGCGATGAGGTTGGTGGTCATTCACAAATTACATGGATGACCTGAGATTGATCTCGCTCAATGCCTTCTGAGTCTAGTTTATTGCACAGGTTTTGCCTAATACGATTATATCTCATGTGTGATTTGAAGACTAGACCGTGAAAAATTTACCTAGTGTGCACAACAAAGTGCTCACCAAGAACAGAGGTTATAACAGCTGGTTATCCTAAAATTTTTAAAAAATAAAATAAAATTGATATGGACCAACAAGGTTTGTAGTAAAAGCGGTAAATATTTTTTTCATTTTTAATTAAAGTCTCAAATTAGGATTGCCTTTTTTGTTTGAAAGCGTTTTAATCCCCAATGTCCCCATTATGAAACTTTCTAGCGTTAATTTGAATTGAATCAAAAGTTTGAATATAATCAAAATCTAATATCAATTCCAATCGGAGAGGGGTGGAAAAAAAGATTTTATTTGAGAAATGGAGATTTTAATGGCTCAAAATCAAAATTTATCAAAAATTATGTGTGGTCTTGAGGATGATTTCATTAAAAGTAAACTCTTTAAAAGCAAAAAATGAAGATTATATCTGCATGCTGAATTGGGATTGGGAGTTGAATTTTATGCTTAACACTTTGTTACAAGAAAATATATTTTGAAAATAATTGTGCAAAAAAATGAATTTGTCAAAATTGTTTATATTTCAATGGAAGAAGGTATAAATTGCCTCCTAAATTTGTCTCGAAAAGTCAGTTACACGCTTAAATTATTGTGACGATCTATTACACACTTTTACTATTTAAAACTGAATTTATTTACTCTCTAGATTTGACGTGACAAAAAAAAAAAAAAGGCTGGCGCGACAGAAAAAATTAAAGTTAAAAAATAAAATAAAAAAATCAAAATCATCCTTCCCCTTCCATTATCCTATAGAAAAAGAATTAAAAAAGCAAAATCTTCTATCCCCACCCATTACCCTCTTCTTCTTCATTCTTTAATTTCATCACATTTTTTTATTTTTCATCACAACTTCAAAGATTCATAATGACGTGAGTGTAGTAGTGTTGTTTTTGATCGTTATTATTTGTTGATTGTTCAGATTATTTGTTGGTTATTCAGATCTGAAAGTGTAGAGCTCTTTGAAACTTCATGGTAGCCATGGTTGAATCTTTGAGATTGCCGACACACCTGTAAAAAAAAAAACTAAAAGAATAAAATCGCAAAGGGATAAGGTAAGGGAGTCTGGTTTGGTGTTTGTTGGTGATTGATTTGGATTTTAAGTTGTTTTGTGGTAGTTGCGTGGCGGCTAATGGTTTGTCGAAAAAGAAGATTAAATGGAAATGTGGAGGTGGACTTATTATGATGGTGATCGGTTAGTTGGTTCGCCGGAGAAGACAAAGAAAATTATAAATTCAAATGAATGATTTTTCTGATGAGATTAGAGATAAAATGGATGAGATTTAGTGATAAAGAAGATATAACTATTAGAGAATTTTAATAATTAATTATAGATTAATTAGTATATATAGAGTTAACAAAAAAAGTTAATTAATAAAGAAAACAAAACAAAAAGAATATAAGAAATTATAAAAGTTGACGTGGTAATGACGTGACGTTGACGTGGCAGCGAGTGTAATACACTACATGATATGAGAGTGATGGCACACGTCTCAGGATGGTGTTAAATTCATTTTTATATAATAAAGATTGTAATAGATCGTCACAATAATTTAAGCGTGTAACTGACTATTCGAAGACAAATTTAAGGGGCAATTTATGCCTTTTCCCTATTTCAATTGATAATTATAATATCAGAGTTGCATGCAATTAGTGGAACACATATGCATGTTAAAGCTGCACAAAACATCTTAATATTAATTTCACAAAGAAAAATACATGATACATAGTAAGTAGTTATAAACATACTTATTATTCAAAATGGGACAATATATACACATATTTAATTATTTAATTCTGGAGAGATTAAACTTTCTGTATAAATAAATCTATCTTGAATAGTAGATGAATTAATATCATCTAACGGCTATAGTCGATTGCTTAATTTGAACGATTCATCAGATGTTCTAAATATACTTTCAATACTTCCATTATTTACGATGTTACAAATTAGTAACACTTCACCATCCGGAAACCTATATATTGACATCCCTTCATTGGGTATCGTGAAGAATTTAATCCACAATTCTTTAACACCATATTCTTTCATTACCCAAATGAAAACCATGAAATATGTATTAAAAGAATCGTGAATTAATCACGATAAATAATAATTTATTGTTATTTAGAAAAATTAAATAATTTGTTATTAATATTAATAAAGAACATCTTTTGCATCATCAAAAGTAAATGCAACTATATTTGCAATTGCCTCTTTATCGTCCAAATTACATTTTAAACAAGAAAAAAAAATCTATCTTTTGTATAAATATTATAGAATTCTGAATTAAATAACTAAAAAACTTATATTAATAAATAAAGTTTTTACAATATCATCTAAAATCTTGTATCACAAGACACATAATTACCTCTTATTAACTAAGAACTAATCCTTAATCTTATAAATTGAATGTGTAAGGTTTGTCTCCATCAAGAACTAATCCTTAATTTTATAAATTGAATGGTTAAGGTTTATCTCCATCTATGAGTCAATTATGCTATATGCCAATTATGCATATGTTCTTTTCAAATTTCGGATAGTATGTATCGCTAGACCCATAAAATTTCTATCTTCTGAGTTAGGTCGAATTTAATTAACACCGTTTTCTAAACTTTTACCCTTTTAGTTAGGTCGAATTTAGTTAACACTGTTTTTTCAAATTTTACCTTCTGAACTAGGTCAGAAGCTAGATCGAATTTAATTAACACTGTTCTCTCATAAAGTAAGGTCGAGAGATTAATGAATTTGAAGATTTCAAAACATATTAAATTGGAGATTAATGAATTTCAAAATTTTGAAACACATTTAAATCGAAGAAGAGACTTTGCATAAATAACATAGTGATTCTATTTATAAAAGTAATCTTTTTGTCCAAAAACAAAAATCCAATTTAAGAATATGAATTCCTTATACAAGTAAAATTTGACTTCTAAAAGGATTTAAATGTTCATCGATTTTATTTAACATGTAAAAAAAAAACTCTTTCTTTCTATTTTTTACAAAAAGAGATGGAATTAATCAAAATTGTAAATACATATAAAGTTAAAACCTAATGATTAATCTGAAAATTGTGAAATCCGTTGCCTTGCAATCTTTGAATTTTTGGTATATACTTATATTGAAGTTTTTAATTTTTTTTTATAAATAAAAAGTCATTTCAAATTAAAGTGATATTTTAAAGTTCCTTTCGATAATTTGAATAGGTTTTTTGACTTCAATATACACAAATTCATATAGTTGATTTTTTAAGAAACATATCAGTTAGATCAAATTAACACCTTACACATATATGAACACTCAAAAGAAAGCAAAGGTAATTCTATTTAGCTAAGTAATTACATAAATAAGACATTTAAATCAAGATAGAATATTCAAATAAATATTTTTGTACCAATACTAAATCATACTATATTTATAAGTATCAATGTATCACAGATAATATATTGTATATGTAACTCTATATTTCAGATCTTCGATATAATATTCGTTATTTTTTTATAAAATTAAATACTATAAAATATTATAATACAGAATCATGGTATTAAAATTTTGATTTGTAATATTATAATTTTATTTATCGTATTATATCTACCTCTAATCCTAACCATAAAAATAGGGGAATTTTTAAAAAGGAAAATTGTATATAATAGCAAACTAATAACCTAAATTAAATGGAATAGCTAGGGTTTAAAACAAATTATACAATTGCAGCGAAATAGGCCAGCGAATTATACAATTTAGGCCAGCGAATTGTACAATTTAGGCCAGCGAATTGTACAATTTAGGCCAGCGAATTATACACTTGTATATGTATAGCGAATTATACAGTTTTTATGTTTGCTATGGAGCGCAATTATGCAAAGTTTGCTATAGCATACAAATATGAATTTTTTGTTTGCTATATGTGAAAGTTGCCCTTTTTAAAAATGTACAGCAAAATATAAAATATAACACCTACATTGCTTTATTTTCATTTTTTACAAAATTGTTGACAAAACATTTTATCTTTTAAGTACATTTTGGAAAAATTGTTGTGGTTCATTTCTTTCATTTATTGTTTAGGTAGAATATCATTTTCAATAGGGACAAGTGACCAAAAATTGCAATTATTTTCCACCAAATAAAAAATGGTTTCCACACCAATTATTTCAACTTTTAAATTTTTATCTTTTTTTCCATACCATTAAGTGTTTTTCCTTCCGTCCTATTTTAAATATCTTTTTAACTTTATTCGTATTTATTAAAAAAATTACAAGGTATTGGTATTAATTATCCTATCAAGTATGGTTTTGATAGTAAGTAGTATTAAAAAGAATCACATCTTTAATATTAAGAGTATGATTGAAAATATCTTTCAATTTTAATTTTGAATTTATAAAGTAACAATTCTTTGAAATAATTCTTTTAAGCTAAAAAACAAATAAAAACAGGTCAGAGTGAGTATTAAATAAAACTATGTTCGAATATCCATTTCACTTATCATAAGTTTTTCATGTCCATTAAAGAAAATATTATCTAAAAAATAATTTAAACAAATTATCATTATTTACTCTAACGTAATAGTTTTTCCCCTTATACCAATCACTACATATTTATTAAGCTTTCATTTGTTTGCACTTAATAGATGTTTGGATTTGAATGATTTAAACTTTTAGTTATTATAAATACAATTACTTTTATTAATTTATATAGACAGATCTTAATCAGTACTGAAATATCTCGACAACATACGTTAGGACTTGAACATATGATCTCATTCAACTTATTTCAAGGTGTGTCAATTTATGTATTTATATTTATTAAACTAAAATTTAACCACTATATATAACATAATATTCCCACCAAAGATCTAGCTCGACACCCCTTCACCAAGGGTAGGTTTGCGATTGCAAATAAGCGTGTAGGTTTGCCATTGCAAATAAGCGTGCATCTATATTTAATTAGCCAAATAAAAATATTTTACAACTATCAATAAATCAAAGATAAAACAAATAGTTACGTCAAAGTCAAAATATTTTCAATACTTCTCTCTAATATTTGTCAAAATATTTTCAATACTTCTCTCTAATATTTATCATCGTTCTATCCGCGATCACCGCCCTACCACTAAATATAGCAAAAGAAAGGCTAATTAATTTTTATTTTGTTTTTTAACCTATTGGGAGTTGGGACCCTCAAAACATCAATCATTGAAGCATAGTGTGTGACAGTAAAGGAATTTGTGTACACAAAATACTCTAAAAAAATCAATAAATTAACTAGTAAAGCATAGTCTGACAAGAACAAACATCAAAATTTATACATTCCTTAAAAGACACTCTTGTTTTTCTCCCCTCAATTCTTTCTTTTGTCCATTAAGGTATTGGAATCCAGCAAAATCTCAATGATTATTTGATTCTTTATATGTTAATGGTGCTCATAAGTTATAGTGTCCAATATCAATGATTCTTTGATTCGTTAATGGTGCTCATAAGTTATAGTGTCCAATAGTATATGGCCAAGTCCAACTGTTTCAGCTTCACTGCATCAAGAAACTGGTTCCTCAAATACTCTTTTTCAAATTCTGGTTTAAAATCATCCACCACAGATTTAGGTAATGGTACTATAATCCACTGCTGGATACCCAAAACCCATAAAGAAAAAAAGCCCTCTTTAGTCCTCATACATGGGATTGAGCTAATGCTATGTGGCAATGGAGTGAATTCATCAAACCCTTATCATCAAGATTCAATCTTTATATCCCTGACTTGTTGTTTTTTGGTGAATCTTACACTTCTAGGCCAGAAAGAACTGAATCTTTTCAGGCTGAGTGTGTTATGAGGACTCTGGAGGGTTATGGGGTTAAGAAAATGGCTGTTGTAGGGTTGAGTTATGGTGGTTTTGTGGGGTATAGTATGGCTGTTCAGTTTCCTGAGGTAGTGGAGAGACTGGTTCTTGTGTGTTGTGGTGTTTGTTTTGAGGAAAAAGATATGGAGAATGGGATGTTTCAAGTGAAGAGTGTTGATGAGGCTGTTTCAATTTTGTTGCCACAGAGTCCTGAGAAGTTGAGAGAGTTGGTGAAATTGTCTTTTTACAAGCCTATCAAGAATCTTCCTTCTTGTTTTCTCAATGATTTTATTGATGTAAGTCTTGTTTTCCCACTTATATATCCTTTCTTTTATGTTGGAATTTGTTTCTGTTTATTATGACTATCTAACTAGTGTTTGTGCAGGTTGAGTATTAGGTATAAAGATTGAATCATTTACATGACTATCTAACTAGTGTTTGTGCAGGTTGAGTATTAGGTTGAAAGATTGAATCTTTTTTGTTTTAGAGCAAAGGAAGTTTATGTTTTGTGTCTTGAATTTATTGGTGATTATTTTGTTTGCTTGGAGGGTAAGTGGGATTCTTGAAGGTTTTGAGGTTTTCAATGAATTTTTAGTCCCGACCAAGATAGAAGAATTGAGGATTGTAAATCAGTCTCATGCTTACTATTATAAAAAAAGCTTGTGTACCTCATCGGAAGGTCGAGGATTAGGGTATAAGGTGAGTTAGAAGTTGTTCCCTTTTCCCATGATATTCGTTTCTTTTGCTTATTTTTAGATTTCTATCACTACTTGTTGGTTTGGCTTGATATTTGATTACCTTGTTGTTTTTGTTTGTTGCTATTTCCTCTTTTTTATTATATGTTTGGCTTAGTCTTTCAGTAACAACCTCTCTACCTTCTCAAAGGTAGGGATAAGGTCTGGGCGCACACTACCTTCCCCAGAAAGTTGCCAAAAGAAAACTATCAAAAAAAACAATTTTATCCGACCTGCCGGATTCGAACCAACGACCTAAGGATATCTGAAAGGCTTACACCTACTACAGTCCTCCACTCTACCAACTGAGCTAAGGTCGGTTGCATATAAATCCTGCCTAGTGATAATATTATGAGGCCATCTATCTTATTAAATTCCAAGAGTATATATTCTCCATCCACCATTTCACAAAAAAAATGAATTTGAGGGATATAAACTTTGGATTATTTATGTATGTTTGGTGAGTTTCTGGATTTTGGTCCGAAGCATGTTATTAGTTGTTTCAACTGGTTTTGTTAATCATATTTGTGACCTCATGGTGTTCTTTTGCACCATAATTTTTCGTTATGACTCTGCATTTCATTTACTCAAGGCTTACAGTTCTAGATTTGATGTCTACCTATCTCTTTGCTACAACTCTTTTCTTCACCGTCTTTTTTCAAATACACAGACAATGCTGTCTCAAGAGTTTGATCAATGTGTATTAGAAGATTTTGTTATTGTTGGATCATGGCTGTTTTCCTTCTATTGCTATATGAAAATCTGAATATCTGTATTCAAAGATATTTGTGACAATTGGATAGTTGTTTTCTTCCTTATATTCATGAATGAAAATCCTGATTTGTTTATTTGTTGTTTGATCTTGCCTGTATATTGGAATCTGGATGATATTGTAAGTTGGTCTTACTTAGAGAGTTCCAAGAATGAATTTTGTCTTCCATCTACAACTTCAAATATATCAAGTTGAGGTGTAGTAAATACTCTTGAAATCTTTGTTGCTCGGACTCTTCAAAAATGTAACTAGGTGCGTGTCGGATCCTCCAAAATTAGTGTATTTTTGAAGTATCCAACACGGGGTGCAGCAATGTTTTTGGAGTCTGAGCAACATAGCTTGAAATTTGATATCTGATTGGTATATGAAGACATTAGAGACAATTTATTGCTTGTTGGTTCTTACATTGGTATATATAAGCTAGTTGGTGTGTCTGTGGGTTTCTTACTGAAATTTTAAGCCTCTGCCTGGATTAAGGAATTGGAGTTTGCAGGGAATCTCACACTACTGAGACAAGAATATTTTTACAGGGTGATGTTTCCAAGAAAAATGATAATAAATTTTTTTCATGCATCACTTGTCAGATGAAAGAATATTATATGAATACCCTCTTCTCTAGAATAGAAATTATAAAAAAAAATCATACCCTCTTCTCTAGACTAAAAATTATATTGAAGAAGGAGAAAAATATGACACAAAAAAATAATCAAAATCCGACCTGCCGGATTCGAACCAGCGACCTAAGGATATCTGATAGGTTTTACCGCCACTACAGTCCTCCGCTCTACCAACTGAGCTAAGGTCGGTTGTTATTGATTTTTTCCAATGTTGTTGTTTTCAAAACATTAAAAATGTTTATATTGACTTGTTACAAGAAAATGACTAATGTAGTTTTGCTTCAAAGAAGCCCATCTGTCTACCAAGGCTAGGACAAATGAGTAGAATCACCAAGTGTTTTTTTGTCTCCGCTGGGAAATGAACCTAAGACGTCATGACTCTCAACCACTTCATTGACCACTAGGCCGCACCTTTGGATGCACATCCTTCTAATTACTTGCTCTCATTTTGTTCCTTTTGCACCAATAATTGTTCCCTAGGCATACCTTCTGCATTTTTTAACAAGTAGGCATTCGTTCTGCCTTTTCACGCCTAATATCAGTTTAAAGTCCTTGTTGTTTGTTTGTCTATACTCTATATCAACTCTTTCTTTCCCCTCCACCACCCTGTTACCCCGTTTCTCTTTCTCAAATATTATATGTAGTATATACTCTTGTTTTTCTCTTACGTTTGTGTGAAGAAATTAGTTGTTATGGGTCTATCTTTCTCTCTGGAATACCAAGCCTCTGCCTGGATTAAAATTTTTGGAATCTCACACTACCGACACAAGAACGTATTTTAATAAGTTGCTATTGCCTATGATAGTGGTAAGAAATACTTTTTATGCACCTCTTGTCAGAATGGGAGTATATTAAAAGGCAAACCCCTCTTCTCCTGACTAAAATAGTTATTTAAAAAAGAGAGAAAGAACATGGCAAAAAGAATCAATCCGACCTGCCTGATTCGAACCCAGCGACCTAAGGATATCTGATAGGTTTTACACCCACTACAGTCCTCCGCTCGACCAACTGAGCTAAGGTCGGTTTTTATTTATTCTTCCCTATGTTGTAGTTTTGAGAACATAACATGCCTATCTTGCATGTTCCTTAGAATCTTGAAAGTTGAAACATTGTAAGGTGATCTTAATGAGTTCGAAGAATAAATTGTCTTCGATCTCCAATTTCAAATATATGCAGTTGAGGAAGAAAATTCTAAAAAATTGTTTATAAAATGATTGGTTCTGTGGGTCTTCTGGAAACAACCTATCTATCTCCACAAGGTAGGGATAAGGTTTGTGTACATTCTACTCTCCCCTAAACCCCACTTGTGGGAATACAATGGGTATGTTGTTGTTGTTGGTTACTTGTCTACCTTTTGGCCTGAAATTTACAGTATTTCTTCCACCATTTCTCCTCCAAAGAAGCGCAAATTAACATGAACTACGTGCATTGCATCCTTCTAATTATTTGTCCTCGTGTTGTTCCTTTTGCACCACCAATTATCCCTAGGCACTCCTTGTGCATTGTCATGCATAGTATTGGTTTCAAGTTATTGTCTGTTTGTCTATTTATTCTTTCTTTCCCCTCCACCACCCTGGTTTCCCTTTCTTTATCAAATGTGATGTCTCTATATATTCTTGAAATTTGATAAATGATCGGTATTTCAAGACATTTGTTTGAGCTGAGTGCTTGTTTTCTGCCTGGATTATAAAATTTGAGATGACAGGGAATCTTACACTTCTGACACAACAATAAACTTATATAGGTTGCTATTGCTGAAGAAGTGATAATAAATACTATTGTCAGACTGGGACTATATTATATGGCAAACCCCTCTTCTCCAGAATA
Source organism: Solanum pennellii (assembly GCF_001406875.1). Taxonomy (NCBI): domain Eukaryota; kingdom Viridiplantae; phylum Streptophyta; class Magnoliopsida; order Solanales; family Solanaceae; genus Solanum; species Solanum pennellii. The sequence continues at coordinate 3,266,012 of NC_028647.1, forward strand.
AAATAATCGTTTTTAATAAAAATAGGAAAAAAATGGCAAAAAGAATCAATCCGACCTGCCGGATTCGAACCAGCGACCTAAGGATATCTGAAAGGTTTACACCCCACTACAGTCCTCCGCTCTACCAACTGAGCTAAGGTCGGTAGTTGTTGGTTCTTTCTAATGCTATGGTTTTGAAAACATTAAAGAATGTCTACCTTGTTTTGTTCCAAGAATGAATTCCCTCTCTAAGCACTGCTGAATATTGTCCATAAGTTGCATGAGCATGATCACTTTTTTTTCTTATCGAAAAAAGTTAAAAGAAGGGGGAACTTATTGTAATGCTTACGTTGACTTGGAGTCTTGATAACATTACAAGTAAGGTGATCTTACTTTGGGAGTTCCAAGAATGAATTTCGTCTTCCGTCTACATTCTTAAAAAATATGAAGTTCAGGAACATAGATTTAAAGTTGTTTATAAGATGTTTATCTACGTTTTGGACTGAAGTGTACATTATTTCTTCAACTACTTCTGCTTCATAGAAGCCCAAATTGTCATGATCTTTGTGCATTGTGTCCTTCTAGTTGTTTGCTCTCGTGTTTTCCCTTTTGCACCACTACTTGTTCTTTAGGCATTCTTTCTGCATTTTCATGCCTAAGTATCGGCTTAAAGTTCTTGCTGTCTGTTTGTCTATATAAACTCTCACTCCCTTCCACGGCCCTGGTGCCCCTTTTCTCTTCCTCTAATATTATGTATAGTACATACTCTTGAAAACTGATAAACGGTTGGGATTTCAAGACATTTGTGACAGTTGAGTGCTTGTTTTCTTATATTGGTATTAGAGAAGCCAGTTATTGTGAGTCTTGTTTTTTTACTGAAATGTTAAAACTCTTTGTCTGGATTAAGAAATTGGAGATTGCAAGGAATCTACAGTACTGACACAAGAATATATTTTATAAGTTGCTATTATCAAAGAAAATGGTAGTTAACTCTTTTCATGTACCACTTGCTAGAGTAGGAGTATATTATATGGTAAGTCCCTTACATATAAGAAAAAAGAAAAAGATGGCAAAAGGTCTCAGTTGTATCGTACTAACACATTACACATGTAGAGATATATGTGCAAAATAAAGTACAAACAACTCCTTTTGTTAATTAATTACAATTCAAATACATTTCAATCAAAATAGAGTAGTCAAAGTTTTAACTTTTAAACATTCAGTTTGTTAGTTTTTTAATAATATATAGAGTATATGTTATTTATGTAACAATATACTTCGGTATGGTATTCGGTATGTTATTTCTAAATATCAAATACCATATCGAATACTAAATAAAATTAAAATGTGTATCATATACCACACCACATACCATTATACCAAAATCATGATATTAAAATTTTCGATATGATATGATATTTAAAGTATACCATACCATGCCCATCCCTAAAACAGACAGCAAAACATGAGATATTCTCCATAATATTCACCACAATTCTTAACTTTAACTTTTTCAAAAAATAAATAAATAAAAAGATATTCACCACAATTCTATCCAAAGCCACCCAACCCCACCACCAAAAGAAGGCTAATAAATGTGTTTATTTTTAACCTCTTGGGGCCCACAAAACATCAATCACTAAGCATAGTGTGTGACAGGAATATAACAAGTAGAGAAGTATGAAAAAATACTCTAAAAAATCAATATATTAACTAGTGAAACATAGTCTGACAAGAACAAACATCAAAATCCTACTATACATTCCTTAAAAAACAATTTTTTTCTCCCCTCAATTCTTTCTTTTGTCCATTAAGCTATTGGAATCCAGAAAAATCTCATGATTCTTTATATGTTAATGGTGCTCATAAGTCATAATGTCCAATAGTATATGGTCAAGTCCAACTGTTTCAGCTTCACTGCATCAAGAAACTGTTTTTTCAAAATACTCTTTTTCAAACTCAGGTTTAAAATCTTCCACCACAGATTTAGGCAATGGTACTATAATCCACTGGTGGATTCCCAAAACCCACAAAGAATAAAAGCTCTCTTTAGTCCTCATACATGGAATTGGAGCAAATGCTATGTGGCAATGGAGTGAGTTCATCAAACCCTTATCATCAAGATTCAATCTTTATGTCCCTGGCTTCTTGTTTTTTGGTGAATTTTACACTTCTAGGACAGAAAAAACTGAATTATTTCAGGCTGAGTGTGTTATGAGGACTATGGAGGGTTATGCGGTTAAGAAAAATGGCTGTTGTAGGGTTGAGTTATGGTGGTTTTGTGGGGTATAGTATGGCTGTTCAGTTTCCTGAGGTAGTGGAGAGACTGGTTCTTGTGTGTTGTGGTGTTTGTTTTGAGGAAAAAGATATAAACAATGGGATGTTTCAAGTGAAGAGTGTTGATGAGGCTGTTCCAATTTTGTTGCCACAGAGTCCTGAAAAGTTGAGAGAGTTGGTGAAATTGTCTTTTTATAAGCCTATCAAGAAGCTTCCTTCTTGTTTCCTCAATGATTTTATTGATGTAAGTCTTGATTTCCCACTTATATATCCTTTTTTTCATGTTGGACTTTGTTTCTGTTTACCTTACTATCTAACTAGTGTTATGCAGTTGAGTATTAGGCATAAAGATTGAATCTTTTTTGTTTTAGAGCAAAGGAAGTTTATGTTTTGTGTCTTGAATTCATTGGTGATTATTTTGTTGATTGAAGGGGAAAGTAGGATTCTTGAAGGTTTTGATGTTTTTATTGAATTATTAGAACTACTGACCAAGATAGAAGAATTGATAATTATAAATCAGTCTCATGCTTACTATTATTAAAAAAGCTTATGTGTACCTCATGAGGAGATTGAGGATTAGGGTATAAGGTTAGTTAGAAGTCGTTTCCTTCTCCCAGAGTTTAGTGTTATTCGTTTCTTTTGCTTATTTTAGATTTCTATCACTACTTGTTGTTTTGGCTTGATATTTGATTAACTTATTGTTCTTGTTTGTTGCTATTGCCTCATTTTCATCATTTGTTTGGTCGATCTTTCGGTAACAATCTCTCTACCTTCTCAAAGGTAGGGGTAAGGTTTGTGAACACTCTACCCTCCCCCAGAAAGTTGCCAAAAGAAAATTATCGGAAAAAAACAATTTTATCTGACCTGCCGGATTCGAACCAGCGACCTAAGGATATCTGAAATTCTTATACCTACTACAGTCCTCCGCTCTACCAACTGATCTAAGGTCGGTTGCAATAAATGCTTCCTAGTTGATAATATTATGAGGTGATCCATCCCCCATTTCACAAAATTGATGTTGAGAGATATAAACTTTTGGATTCCAAGAATGTATATTCTAGATTTTGGCATGAAGTATGTCATTGGCTGTTTCAACTGGTTCTGTTAATCATACTTGTTGCCATCATGATGTTCTTTTGCACCATTATTTTTACTGTACGACGCTGCATCTCATTCACCTAAAGCTTGCAGTTCAAGATCTGATGTCTATCTATCTTTGCTACAAACTCTTTTCTTCCTTTTTTTTTTCAAATACTCAGCCAATGCAGTTTCAAGAGTTTGATCAATGTGTATTAGAAGATTTTGTGATTGTTGGACCATGGTTGTCTTCCTTTATAGCTATATGAAAATGTGAATAACTGTATTCGAAGATATTTGTAACAGTTGGATAGTTGTTTTCTTCCTTATATTGATGAATGAAAATTAGGATTTGTATGCTGTTGTTTGATCTTGCCTGTATATTGGAATCTGGATGATATTGTAAGGTGGTCTTACTTAGAGAGTTCCAAGAATGTATTTTGTCTTCCATCTACAACTTCAAATATATCAAGTTGAGGAAGCAACTTCTTGAAATTGTTTCTAAGATGTTTATTGACTTATCTACCTTTTGTCCTGAAGTGTATATTGTTTCTTCGACCAGTTCTGGCTTCAAAGAAGTACAAGTTGTCATGATCTATGTGCATTGCGTCCTCCTTGTAAATCTCGTTATTTGCTTTCATGTAAATGTTCCTTTTGCACCACTACCTGTGCCCACCCTTGTCTTTTTAAAAAATTTTATGTAGTAAATACTCTTGAAATCTTTGTTGCTCGGACTCTTCAAAAATGTCACTGAGTGCGTGTCGGATCCTCCAAAATTAGTGTATTTTTGGAGTATCCAACACGGGTGCAGCAATGTTTTCGGAGAGTCTGAGCAACATAGCTTGAAATTTGATATATGATTGGTATGTGAAGACATTAAAGACAATTTGTTGCTTTGGTTCTTACATTGGTATATATAAGCTAGTTGGTGTGTCTGTGGGTTTCTTACTGAAATTTTAAGCGTTTTAAGCCTCTGCCTGGATTAAGAAATTGGAGTCTGCAGGGAATCTCACACTACTGAGACAAGAATATTTTTATAGGGTGATGTTTCCAAGAAAAATGATAATAAAAGTTTTTCATGCATCACTTGTCAGATGAGAGTATTATATGAATACCCTCTTCTCTAGAATAGAAATTATAAAAAAAAATTATACCCTCTTCTCTAGAATAAAAATTATATTGAAGGAGAAAAATATGACACAAAAAAATAATCAAAATCCGACCTGCCGGATTCGAACCAGCGACCTAAGGATATCTGATAGGTTTTACTCCCACTACAGTCCTCCGCCATACCAACTGAGCTAAGGTCGGTTGTTATTGATTCTTTCCAATGTTGTTGTTTTCAAAACATTAAAAATGTTTATATTGACTTGTTACAAGAAAATGACTAATGTAGTTTTGCTTCAAAGAAGCCCATCTGTCTACCAAGGCTAGGACAAATGAGTAGAATCACCTAGTGTTTATTTTGTCTCCGGTGGAAACGAACCTAAGACCTCATGGCTCTCAACCACTTCATTGACCACTAAGGCCACATTCTTTTAATTACTTGCTCTCATGTTGTTCCTTTTGCACCAATAATTGTTCTTTCGGCATTCCTTCTGCATTTTTTTAACAAGTAGGCATTCTTTCTGCATTTTCATGCTTAGTATCATTTTAAAGTTCTTGCTGTCTGTTTGTCTATATCATCTCTTTCCTTTGCCTTCACCACCCTAGTGCCCCGTTTCTCTTTCTCAAATACTATATGTAGTATATACTCTTGAAATTCGATAGATGATTGGTATCTCAAGACATATATGACGGTTGGATGCGTGTTTTTCTCTTACATTTGTGTAGAGAAACTAGTTGTTATGGGTCTATGTTCTGCCTGGATTTAACAAAATGGAAATTGCAGGGAATCTCACACTACTCACACATGAACATTATTTTTATAAGTTGCTATTGCCTATGATAGTGGTAATAAATACTTTCCATGCACCTCTTGTCAGAATGGGAGTATATTTAAAGGCAAACCCCTCCTCCAGATTAAAATAGTTATTTAAAAAAAAGAAGAGAGAACATGGCAAAAAGAATCAATCCGACCTGCCGGATTCGAACCAGCGACCTAAGGATATCTGATAGGTTTTAGACCCACTACAGTCCTCCGCTCTACCAACTGAGCTAAGGTCGGTTTCTATTGATTCTTCCCAATGCTGTAGTTTTGAAAACATGAAATACCTATCTTGCCTGTTCGTTGGATTCTTGAAAACATTGTAAGGTCATCTTAGTGAGTTCCAAGAATGAATATTGTCTTTCATCTCCAATTTCATATATATGCAATTGAGGAAGTTCTAAAATTGTTTATAAAATGATTGGTTCCGAGGGTCTTTTGGAAACAACCTCTTCACAAGGTAGGGGTAAGGTTTGCGTACTTTCTACTCTCCCCTAAACCCCACTAGTGGGAATACAATGGGTATGTTGTTGGTTACCTTTTGGCCTGAAATTTACAATATTTCTTCGACCAGTTCTCCTCCAAAGAAGCACAAATTAACATTAACTATGTGCATTGCATCCTTCTAATAATTTGTTCTCTTGTTGTTACTTTTGCACCACCAATTATCCCTAGGTATTCCTTGTGCATTTTTCATGCATAGTATTGATTTCAAGTTCTTGTCTGTTTGTTGATTTAATTCTTTTCCTCACCTCCACAACCCTGGTTCTCCTTTCTTTATCAAATGTTATGTCTGTATATATTCTTGAAATTCGATACATGATTAGTATTTCAAGACATTTGTTTGAGTTGAGTGCTTGTTTTCTGCCTGGATTAGAAAATTGGAGATTGAAGGGATCTCACACTACTGACGCAACACTGAAACTATATAGATTGCTACTGTTGAAGAAATGATATTAAATGTTGTCAGAGTGGGACTATATTATATGGCAAGCCCCTCTTTCTCCAGAATAAAATAATTATTTTTAAAAAAGAGAAAAAGAATCAATCCGACCTGCCGGATTCGAACCAGCGACCTAAGGATAGCCGAAAGGCTTACACCTACTACAGTCCTCCGCTCTACCAACTGAGCTAAGGTCGGTTGTTGTTGGTTCTTTCCAATGCTATGGGTTTATAAACATTTAAGAATGTCTATCTTGTCTTGTTCTAAAAATGAATTTTCTGCTGAATATTGTCCATCAGTTGCATGAGCATGATCACTTTATTTTTCTTATCGAAAAAAGGTAAAAGAAGGGAACTCATTCTAATGCTTACCTTGACTTGGAGTCTTGATAACATTATAAGTAAGGTGATCTTACTTTGTGAATCCCAAGAATGAATTTCCTCTTCTGTCTACACTTTTAATGAATATGAAGTTGTGGAAGAAACTTTTGAAGTTGTTTGTTAGATGTTTGGTGACTTATCTACCTTTCGGACTAAAGTGTACATTATTTCTTAAAAACTAGTTCTGCTGCATAGAAGACCAGTTCTCCTCCGCAGAAGCGCAAATTACCATGAACTATGTGCATTGCATCCATTTAATTATTTGTTCTTGTGTTGTTACTTTTGCACCATTACTTTATCTCTAGGTATTCCTAATGCATTTTCATGCATAGTATCGGTTATAAGTTGTTGTCTGTTTGTCTATGTTAACCTATATATTCTTAAAATTCGATAACTGATTGGTATTTCAAGACATTTGTGAGAGTTGAGTGCTTGTATTCTGCCTGTATTATAAAATTGGAGATGGCAGGGAATCTTAAACTACTGACACAACCATAAACTTATTGCTATTGCTGAAGAAGTGATAATAAATACTATTGTCAGAGTGGGACTATATTATATGCAAGCTCCTCTTCTCCAGAATAAATAATTATTTTTTGAAAAACAGAAAGAAAGAAAAAATGGCAAAAAGAATCAATCCGACCTGCCGGATTCGAACCAGCGACCTAAGGATATCTGAAAGGTTTACACCAACTACAGTCCTCCGCTCTACCAACTGAGCTAAGGTCGGTTGCTGTTGGTTCTTTCCTATGCTATGATTTTTAAAACATTAAAGAATGTCTATCTTGTTTTGTTCCAAGAATGAATTCCCTCTCAAAGCAATGCTGAATATTGTCCAGCAGTTGCATGAGCATGATCCTTTTTTTTTTCTAATCAAAAAAAGGTAAAAGAAGGGGAACTCATTCTAATGCTTACCTTGACTTGGAGTCTTGATAACATTACAAGTAAGGTGATCTTACTTTGTGAGTTCCAAGAATGAATTTCGTCTTCCGTCTACATTCTTAAAAAATATGAAGTTGTGGAAGAAACTTTGAAGTTGTTTATAAGATGTTTGGACATTAACTACCTTTTGGTCTGAAGTGTACATTATTTCTTCAACTAGTTCTGCTTCATAGAAGCCTAAAGTATCATGATCTTTGTGCATTGTGTCCTAGTTATTTACTCCCGTGTTTTTCCTTTTGCACCACTACTTGTTCTCTAGGCATTTTTTAAAGTTCTGGCTGTCTGTTTGTCTACATAAACTCTCACTCCCCTCCACCGCCCTGGTGCCCCTTTTCTCTTCCTCAAATATTATGTATAGTACATACTCTCGAAATCTGATAATAGGTTGGTATATCAAGACATTTGTGGCAGTTGAGTGCTTGTTTTCTTATATTGGTATTAGAGAAGCCAGTTATTGTAAGTGTTGGTTTTTAAACTGAAATCTTAAGCCTCTTGTCTGGATTAAGAAATTGGAGATTACAGGGAATCTCATAGTACTGACACAAAAATATATTTTATATGCTGCAGAGTAGGAGTATATTATATGGCAAGTCCTTCACATATATAAAAAAAAGATGGCAAAAGAATAAATCCGACCTGCCGGATTCGAACCAGCGACCTAAGGATATCTGAAAGGTTTACACCCCACTACAGTCCTCCGCTCTACCAACTGAGCTAAGGTCGGTTGTTGTTGGTTATTTCCAATGATATGGTTTTGAAAACGTTAAAAGAATGTCTGATCTTGTTTTGTTCCAAGAATGAGTTTCCACTCAAAGCTACTGCTTAATGTTTTTCACCAGTGATATGAAGTTATGCAATGACCTTTTTTAGGATTTTAGTTTTGCTCTCGGAAACAACCTCTCTACCTCCAAGGTAGAGGTAAGGTTTGTGTACGCTCTACCCTCGTCAGACCCCACTTTGTGGAATTACTATATGTTATTGTTTGGAGATAGAGTTTTCTCATGGATGTTAGTAGTGAGAAAAAGGTTTTCTCGTAGAGTCGTAGTATCGACTTGTGGAGGTGATAAATGGAAGCATGTACTATGGACTTCTATACAATTACCAATACACTTTCTCCACTAGTTTAATCAAGTGATCACCTCTAGCTTTTGCACGCGAGGAGTTTCAGTGAGATGAACACTGAGGCTTTCAGTTAGTAGAATTTTCTCAGAAGCTAGATGGAAATGCTGTCGACATTTAGCAAATTGATCAACTGAACTTCGATCCAGCTTTTAATCTACATCGATGTTTGGCTTCTCATTAGTACGAGAAGTTTGAATATATTGTCACGATTGTTCAACCTAAAGTTGGTATTTATGTGTTCCCCCCCTTGTTGTGGCAGGTGATGTGCACAGTTAATCATCAAGAAAGAAAGGAGTTGATCGAAACATTACACAATAACAGAAAGCTCTCTGATCTTCCTAAGATTACTCAGGTTCGTATAAATTATGGTCTTATCTCTGCGCTTAAAGTTCAACATTTATCGAATGTTATTAGTTCTCTTACTGATATCCATCTCCTGTATGCAGCCTACGTTGATAATATGGGGAGAATATGATCAGATATTCCCACTTGAATTGGCTCACAGATTAAAAAGGTCAAACCTTACAAAACTAGACTAGCTCAGGCATTAAACGACTAGCTTCGCGTTTTTGTCTGAACTTGCTTTGATGGTGCAGGCATCTAAGTGAGAACGCGGAACTTGTTATAATAAAAGATGCAGGACATGCAATTAACATGGAGAAACCAAAGGAGCTTTTCAAACAGTTGAAGTCATTCCTTCTTGATTCGCGCCCTCTGCCCTCATACTAAACACGACAGTAATGGCAATAGCCACAAGCTGGATTAAAACGCCTGAAGACGACATTACACTGAGAGGACCTTTTTTCCTGGTAATTTGGCTGAATCTCTTGGTTATCTAACTTCATTGCATTTATTTGTCACTTGGTTCTTGCAATCTCTCGGTGCCGATTCATGAGCACACCTGCACAGAGTATTTGTTCTTTGAAGGTAGTTAGTTCCCTGAACGGAACAATACGATCCTGGATATTATCCTTTCCATCACTAACTTATTTCGGCTCAAAGTTTTAAGTTGCATGGTACTCTTCCTAAGTCAATTCAAAACTTTATGAACCTAACGCGACTTGATCTTAAGTTACAGTTTACGAAACCTCAATCTTGGGTAGAGGACTGTGCAATTGGTTAAAACTCGGTTTAAATAACTTAGTGATGGAAGGGAGAATATCCAGGATGGTATTGTTCCGTTCAGGGAGTTCCCTTTAATGAACAAATACTCTGTGTGGGTGAAATTCGAGAGAGATTCAAGAATAGACCCCGAGAGATTGGAAGAATCAAGCGAGAAATAATGCAATGAAGTTAGATAGATAGGCGTTTGATTATAGAAATCAAATATTTGAAATTTTTGAAGATGGAGTTGCGTTTGGTTATAGTTTTTGTAAAGATTTTTTATTTTATTAAATGTACTTTTTCTATCGAGATATGATTTTAACGTACAATCAGATCTGTTTTAAGAGAGTAATATCTCATAATAGATAGTCACGTATAAATTGAATGTCATATTCTTTTAATACCCAAAATTGTTGTTTCACTAATTCAAATGGTCATGAGTTTACTCCAGGTTATAATACATTTTGTTAATTACTTAATATTGCTAGGATTATGTAAAATCTTTTAAAGTATTGTGTAATTATGTTTTTTTTTTCCTTCTAAAAATGGGGGCATTTTAGTATAATACAAGAAATTAGACTTAAATTTGGAAAAAATAAATAAATACAATGGTCAAAAAGACGAAAATTAAACACGTTTTCCATTGATTTATTTCCTGGTAACTTTTATGAAAAATAATTGTACAGAGTCGAGATCTATCGAGAATAATATTTTTTTGCTCGATCAAGATAGTAGTGTAAGATATGTATACAACTCACCCTCCTCACACCGTAATATGAAATTATACTAAGTGCGTTTTACGCAAATCGGAATAAGTCGAAAATCGAAAACAATTAAAAAAAATCCGACCTGCCGGATTCGAACCAGCGACCTAAAGATTATCTGACAGGCTTACACCCACTACAGTCTTCCGCTCTGCCAACTGAGCTAAGGTCGGTTGTGTTTAAATCCTTCGATATAAAGAAATATATATTATTATATCATAATTATTGTGAAGTATGTATAATAAAAAATGGATCGGCCGTAAAATCGGGTCAAGTTATACTTGTTCAAGTTGACTCGATAGTGGTACGATCAACTAAGCTTAATTTGGCCACTCTAAAGCAACTATTTGTGGGCTTACGCTAGTTATAATTATATATGAAATATTCAAGATATGATTCTACTTATATAACACAAGGTCTTCCAAAAACAGAAGTGTTAGAATTGTCAGCTTTTCATTTTGATCTTCTTTTTTTTTTTTGCCGATTTTTGATCCAATGTCAAATACCTGCATTAAGACTCGACTAAATCAAAGGTTACGGGAGAATGACAAGCAACAGTGCTTGGAACTGAGAAATAAGATTACATTATATTGACATATACTATGAATGTGATGTGATTAACTCTTTATTTTACACAAAATGAATAATTATGAACAGTTTATTTTGGAACTAAAAAATGATACAAGCTTGACAAAACTTCATTTCAGATACTAAGGACTCTGTTGTTCAGCTTCGAAACTCTTTGTATAATGGACCTGTCCCTCTATCCTATTTCGCGACCACTCCATCTTGTAGAAGTGACTCTAAATCATTAAACCTGCACGAACGCAACAAGTAAACGTAACTAGTCATAAGTCATCATTTCTATAAGTTTGTTAAAAGTATTATACTACAATGACCAGCATATATATGTATGTATTCATACCTAACATCACTCAAGTCAGGATAGATTGCTATAGCTTCTTTGAAATCCTGTGAAACATGATAGTGTATCGATAATGATGTCAATTTACGTTAAGCATGAGAGGCGATGAAGGAGGACCATAATGATATGTGTTACCTGATCCGCGGTAGATGAAGTGTAGGTTATAACACACGACATTCCAGCTCCGGTTGCAGCCTGAGAAATTGGTTGGTTAAGTACAGAACAGTTATAACGAATACTGCAGTTCACATATCTGGACCCTAACAATGCCATTTTGATCAGCTATATAAGCCGCGAGAAGGCAAAAATGTACTAATAAGGACGAGTTACAAATAGGCGTTAAATTTCCATATGATGAAGATCAAAGTGGTACTACTTCGAACTAACACTTCCTCTAGAAAGAACATTAAAATATAAGTAAGTTACAGAGAAATGAGAATCGGGAGATGAACCTGTAGCCCGATGACACTATCCTCTACCACCAAACAATTGCTTTCTGAGACGCCAAGTTTCTGACAAAAACCAAACTAAAGGTCAAAAGAAGTACGATAAATGATATAATACGCGGTATGAAAGTGCAAGCACATATAATACTAATCACCTTGGCAGCTGTAATGTATATTGAAGGATCAGGCTTTTTTTCTTTCACATCATCACCTGGAAATTACAAAACCGAGAATACATGTTACCATAGTAGTTATGAAGTAGCATCATGTTCTTTTACAGAAATAGGTAGTACAAACCATCAAAAGAAAAGCAGATAAAGATACCTGCAAGGAAGCAATCAAGACCATGGAATCGATCCTAAAAGAATAAATTTGGACAAACAGTTAACCATGTTCGACAAGAAATAGAACGAAAAGGAAACATGCTTCCAAAAGCAAAAGTCTTACAAGTCCTATAAGATTCTCAAGACACAGTACAACTGAACTTTTGGTTGCAGCAGAGCAGACGGCGAGCATCTTGCCCTGGAATACAATGGAAAAGGCGTTAATGCTAGGAACGGAGCCAGAGGGATTCATCCGAAAGTCCTTCAACAGAAAATTACACAGCAGAGTAAGAACTGTAGTTATATGGTAAATATCTTACAGCAGCCTTAGCCTCATCCATCAATCTTAAAACTCCTGGTCTCGGCTCAACCTGCCAAAAGCAACACCATATTGTTTTGTAAATGAAAATTGGATATGCTACGAAACTCAAGTGATTTAAGCAGGAACAATGATGAATATAAATAATCTTACAGTTCCAGATTTGATTATCTCTTTGTACCTCTCAGTCTTCCAATCCTAACAAAAAGACGGAACAAATGCAAAGGGCAACGTCACCGACAAGAAATCATTTGAAAGAAAAATTCAAGAAAAGGTACTAATAATAATAGTAAGAACAACAAAGCAAATAAAACAATGACATTGTTTAGCTTTGAACTAGTGACCCCTATCCATACTTAGTCGTTCGAAAACCTACGAACTATAAGACTACTTGTTGATTAAACTATGGTGCAAAACCAAAATCTATATATTGTAACATGAAAAACACATTTTTATCTCCATTTGCAAGTTTAGATATGTCTAAACAATCCGCCAATCTTCCTAGCTACTGCATCCCCATCTCCTAGTTTCGTACATTACTCAGTCAAACTTTGTTTAAGCTCCCGAGCCTCCGAGTCAGCCCTCAGAGTTCCAACTACCCCAGTTACCATCAATTCACATAGCGGAAAGAACAAAGAAAATCTGATATAGTACTTGAAGAGTATCAATCAGCTTGGCTCTATCGTTGTCATCCTCCGGAGAATGCTGAAAGATTGTTGAAGTAGGCCAACCATTCTCCTTAAAATACCTATCAAAACACTCGAAAAAACTCCATTAGTATATGATAAATGTTAGAAAAATGTGAACAAAATCTCATCTAAAAAGACCGTGTAATGATTTGATCTATCTATATTTTCATTAAAGCCAGTTAACAACTTGTTTGGACGGTTGTTACGTATCATTTCATAATATATTTTTTTTTTCAAATTTTCAAGTTTCAACTTCATAATCTACAACGACTTCAACAACTCAACAATCAAAAACATTGAGAAGAAAAATAGATAATACCATCGCATTTTAGGTTTTCCACCTCCAATTTGATTCTGCAGCACATCATAAAACTCAAGGCTCCAATTCAGGGGCTTATCATCATTATCAGGGCATCGCACATTGAAATGAGAGAAAGCATCGTTATACGCTTGGCGATGAAGATGCTCAGATTCCAAAATTACGCCATCGCAATCGAATATCAAAGCTTCTAATGCTCTCGTTGAAGAAGCTGAAGCTGAAATTGACAGCGATTTCGAAGGAAGAGTTCGTCGAAATGTTGTAATTGAAGGAGAGAAGAAAAGTGAATTGCGAGAACAGAATGAGTATTGTGAATTTGGTGGAGTGATAAGTAGGTTAATGGAAGACGCCATTGTCGTAGCAGTAAATTAGAGCTTTGTGTGAAGCTTTTTTGGTTATGGCGATTGGCGGGGGATTTGATTTGTGTGGTAGTTAAGCAAATGGGGATTTTTGCACAAGTAGCCTACATTTGCATAAGTAGCCAATTATTTGTGCCTTTACTTAATAGCCTAATCCATGAAAATTAGCAGAGACAGATCCAGATTTTGAACTGTATGAATTACTACAATAATTTTATGTTAACGTAAAATAATAATTGAGTTTACGATTTAGTAATTTACAAATACATAGTAGAATTCTTAAAATAAAATAATGAAGAGTTTTGTACATCTTTGAACACGATTACACGAATATTAATTCATTTTCAGTGAAAATTCATCTTAGAGATTGAACGATAATAAAATAAGTGAATTTTTAATCTAAGACAATGTTAATACTTGTAGTGAATATAGCTCCATTGTGAAATCAATCCAAAGTGGGTTCTCGTGAGCACATACCTCAACGGTTATATACGACTGAAAAATTGATAGAATGACTAATTTTTCAAACCTGATATAAATTTTTAATCTCATTAAATTTTTTTTTGACAAATATCGTCACTTAAAACATAGAAAAGCTTATAAAAATTTGAACTCTATAAAAAGTTTTTTGAGTTTGAATTGATTTAAAACACATATAATAATTCTTTGAATTCCAATATTATTCCATATTTTGATAGACATTTTTTATCTAATTATTTTCACGTATCCTTTGAATTAATAATTAATATTTGATAATAGGAGCTAAAACATAACATTATTTCGTATTTTGATAGACATTTTTTACTTAATTATTTTCACATATTAATAATTAATATATGATAATAGGAGCTAAAACATAACTTATCAAATGATAATTTTAGTAGTTTAATAGATCGATCACCTAATCTTTCATTTTATTAACGAAAATTTTTGACTATCCACCTCGTAATTCCCTTCTATTTTTTACAAAGCCCATTGGACTCGGATTCCATTTGCCCCGAATTTGCTATTGAATTTTTTCTCTTTTATTTTGAGCCACAAAACAAAACCAATTCATTTTCCCCCAATTCTTCTCTCCATCTAGGTATACAGATTCAGTATTCAAATTACTCAAATTCAAAACCTTCAAGACCAAAAATGAATGGCGGAGATGAAGAAAAGGGTTTAATATGGAAGCTACCAATAGTTAAATCAAAGCATTTAGGAAAAATCGGACCTGGTTTTGGAATCGGCGTTGGCTGTGGTTTCGGTCTCGGAATTGGTCTTATCGGAGGCACTGGTTTTGGTCCCGGACTTCCTGGATTGCAGCTAGGTTTTGGATTAGGTGCTGGTTGTGGAATTGGAGTAGGTTTTGGTTATGCAGTTGGTAGAGGTTATGGTTATGATGATAGCCGGAGATACACTAATGTCGGTAACGTTCTCAATCGGCCGGCGAGTTTTCCGAATCACGATGAAGTAGGTCAATTGATTGATGAAATTGTTACGAATACTAAGAAATTGATCAAAACAACTACACAAGAGTTAGATAAATGGAGAAGAGCTTAACTGTGTGCTGTTATGGGTAAGTTTCAGCTCCTATGAAAATGGATGTGTTCTTTGCTCTATTCATAAAATTAGCTTAGCTTCTTCTTGTATGGATATAAGAAATCTCGTGTTTGATAATTAAGCAAAAAATATTATATTATATTAGAGTTTGTATATAATTTAGACGAATATTATGAGTGATGGACTACAGAAGTAGGGTAGGTAGAGTCGAACTCAGTATTTGAAGGTTTTGAGTGCATTTGTACATACATAGAGATTCGAACCTGGTCTAGTGGGTGGTATATCTACCTTTTATCTATGGTAAAAGACAAGGACACTTTTCAGTGTTAACTATATCTTGATTTCTATTCATTTTTCAAAATCGATATATATATACATATACATATGATTTTTTTAAAAGTTATCGGATGCACGTGCATCTCACGGTGTAGTGTGGGTCCGCCTTTAGAGGGTAGGGATATCGAAGGGTATTCGAACTTAAACTCAACAATACTAGAGTTAAGTGTACGTCACGAGCCATTGGATCGGTCAGAACATTTATTCATTAGATGCGTCATGTTAATTTTATACATGTATCTCTTAATTTTTATATAGACATATATCTTTTGATACGAAGTTAATGGATGATCGAGGACTCTATGTGGGCCATCCTTGGTTATTTTATGGAAATAAGGGTGAAGATGAGTTTATTTTAGAATGGAAGGACGTAATTAACGTAGAATGTTACTTGCGATTGGTAAAGTTTATTTTTCATACTTTAGTTAGCGAATAATGCTATACTTTTACAATTGAGGTTTAAAGAGGAAGGTTTAGCAAGGGAGGAATCTTATTTTTATTCTTTTCGAATAAAGAAATTGCTTTTGATAGATATGGAGAGAAAATAAAGAATGTTACGAGGGAGTTATTTAGATGACAATCAATCATTATTTCAATTTTAAATTATGATTTTGAGTCATCAAGAAAACCAAAAAGATGAAAATTGTGCGCAAAATTTTTTAAAATCGAACCAAAACTAATAATTCAAACTGAAAAAAAAGTTATTTCTACATACTAATGGGTTCATGATTTAGTGATTTTAATTATTTTTTTTGTTATTGGATTATGTATCAGGTTGAGGTTTTCTCTTAATTGGTGAATCGATAATCCAGTAGTAAATTAAATAATTAGATTTATATAATATTATTTTGTATATAAAGTCCTTGACTTACAGTCTGATTTCCTACTTTATTTCTGATTGTCTCGATTATTTTACAATGTAAAGTTGTTTGCTTTTAAACTAGATGTAACTTGTGAACTCATTTGCATGGTTCATTTGGTTTGTCACCTTGTTATTTAGTGATTTTCAATGATATTTTGTGTTAAATTTTAACGATTAAATTGATAACGATTAATATCCTAATGATTTTATAACAGTTTATCATCTCTATAAATCAATAAGTCAAATATATACATTTTAAAATTGAATTGATTGATACGTACCACTAGTTGTGCGGGTTAAAAAAGAGAGAGAAAAAAACAAATATTTCCTCAATTCACTTTTGCTTGTCGCTTTGACTTGACACATGCATTAATAAAAACAATTTATTAATATAGGTATTTTACCAATTTATTTCATATGAAATGATTTCTTTAAAAATAATTTTAAAAATAAGTATTTATTTGAGGATAAAACATGCGGAAAAAAATTATTGTTTTTTCTTAATATATAAATATTGACAAGTAAAAATGAAAAAAAAAAATCATCAAAGTTTACACAAGATTCTCTTGTTCAAACTTATAAACTTTGTAATTTTGAACAAGTCATTTCATAAAATTATGAAGTACAAAGAGAAATAGAAATTTGAAACGTTAAATTGTTTATAAGCATGATTTTGAGTAAAGAAAACAACATTTTACATTTTTATTCACAAGATATGATGAAAAGTAATAAGAAATTGTAATTAAAAAAAAGATAAGAAAGTACTATTACTAGAAAGGAACAAACATTAAATTCCGAAAGCTAAACCATAACGTATTTTTTCTATTTCAATTTATTCGATTTTATTTCAACTTTAACACAATCAAAAAATTATATAAAATTTATAATCTTAAATTAAAAATACGATAGATCGTATCAAAAGCTACTGCAAAACATTAAATCAACACTGTGAAAAAGATAATGTACAACATCAATGTATTAATATCAAAATTTGTACACGATACTAAATGTTTCTAACAGCCTCATTTAATATATATCGTCTCTTAAAAAAGGGGGAAAAAAAAATCTCACATGGGACCAAATTTATTGACACCAAAATTCCTTCAAAAATAAATTCAAAAAATATATACATACATACATACAATCCACATGTTAAATATAAATCAAACGATTAATCAAAAAAAATATAAATCAAAATTCACAAATTAATCTGAACGATACAATTATGACCTAACTAAGGATTATACAAGTGGTCTTCGCATTTACATTTCCATTCAAGTGGCTTATAATTCGAGTATCTATTAGCTCCGGTTGATGGTGATGGTGAGTCAAAATATTCCATAGCTATATTTTTACCTCGACTCGGACTCGGTCCATCTTGGCGACGACTCGGTGTCGTTGGAACTTGTGCCGCCATGCATGGGTGGCATTGGTTACACTTGTTGTAACAACTTGGTGGCATCGATCCCAACCTTGTTTTCTCTTCCATTAACAAACCCTAAAAAAACAAAAAAATAATAATTAAAAAAAATTCAACTCCATAACATAAAGTGTATATTTACATGCAAAGTCAACTTAGTATTATTATTATTGTTATTATTATTACTAATAAACTATACGTGCGCTTTTCTTTTTTTAACTAATATTGGCACACTAATATATAAAACACGAAATTCTAACGGACGTTCTAATAAAAATTGACTTGTTTAGGAAATTTGTAGGAGTATTTTCGATAAGTCAATTTTCGATGAATTTCATAGGAAAGAAGAGAAGTTACCTTAGTAGAATCTTGGAGTTTATGTTTATGATGATATAAACTATAAGAAGGAGAGAAAAGGATAAAAAGGAAGAAAAAAAAGACAATACTTGTGGATTTGATGGAAAAATATAATGAGAAAATTGAATTATTACTCAAAATCATAGTAGCATTTTTTTACACTTTATATATAAAAATAAATTCATATAAAAAAAGAAAAATAATCAAAGTTATATTTTTAGAAGTAGGAGGAACAAGAGAGAAAATTGGGAAGAAATGAATTGAAATGAGAGATGGAAGAAAGAAAAAAGAAGAAACTAGTGATATAATATATGAATTTTTATTTATTTTTTTCTTTATTATTTTATTTATTTATTTATTTATTTATTTTTGAGTGATGTGTGGAAAAAAACAGAAAGTGTGAAAACAACAAGTCAAAGGAAAAAGGAGAGACAGAAATAGAGGGAGAATTGGTGCAGAAAAAAGGTGGAAAAAGCTTTTTTTTTTACATTATTTAGGGCTTCACTTCATATAAATCGATACAACGTTGTTTAGATTTTAAATTAGATATATATATTAAAAATATAAATATATATATTTTCGTATCAAATGTATTCTGAAATACAAATAATATATAGAAAGAGAGGTGAGTGAGAGAGGAGCAAAGAGACGAGCGAGAACGTTAGTATATCTTAGACTTATGTGAATCATACTTGAATACATTGTATTCTGAAATATATTAGACTTAATTTAACTCGCATGTATCTGAGTGCGTCAGATACGATAATAAATGTTTTACATAAGGTGATATTCGAAAATTAAAGTGAAGACATGTAATTAGACTCTAAACTAATAAAATTTGTGTTTCTTTAAGTAGATTGATACAATAACTACATACTTAGTAAAGTTTTCTAAGTAAGATCCGAAAGAGCTGAGGTGTGCGTAAATTCTATCACTATTTTTGAGAAGGTACACAAACTGTTTTTTATCGACCTTCGACTCAAAAACAGGTCTATAAGTGATAGACAAATCAGTAAATGGAAAAAAAAATAGAAATAAATCTAAAACTAAACACATTTTTTTTCTTTTATTAATTTCTGGTGGAATATATAGCTAGTCAGTAAACTGTAATAATATCACGTGAGAACAAAGACTTTGTGTAATTAATACATTTTTTTTTCTATATTTGCTTCTTTGAAGCTAATTCTCTCCCTATCTTAATTTGTCCAAAAAAAAAAAAAAAAACTCATAGATTCTGATCTTTTGAAGTTGAAATATGATATAATTTGAAAGTTAAAAAAATCGTGTTTAAATATGCATTTTACATGGAAAACTCAAGTGAATACACTTTTAAAAAATAATCAAAAAATTAATTTAATATATTACTTTAACTAAATAATATTCTGCGTTGAATAAGATTTCCTAGTTACAATTGAAGTGCACGACAACAACATAACATACTGAATATGATTTCACAAGTAAGATTTATACACGATGAAATATATATCTATACAGACCTCACCCTTGTCTAAGACTACGATTTTGATAATCTCTCAACCATTAAAAGGTAAACTTAACAATACATTTAAATACAAAATGTCTAAAATTTCACCAAAAAAGGAAGTATAAAAACATAGAGTATAGGATTTCAAACAAATGTTTTGAAAAATAGCACTTAATTATAAAGACACATAACATGTAAAAAAATATATATATTGAGAGTTCCAATATTTGCATAGAGTGACCATAAAATAGTGACAGTTCAAAGAGAAGTGTCAACATCCCCTTCCCCTAAAAAGGGATTTTAATCAGTCAATAAAGGAGATAGCTACTACTATTATTTTTTCAAAAAATGTGGTCACTTTCTGCAAAAATACAGAGAATAGTACTTACCATTTTTTTTTTATAAAAAAAATGGTCCATATAATTAATTAAAGATAATTAATTGACATATACTTTAAGATGATTGAATGATTTGTGACATGCTATAGTAACCTAATTCTGAAAAACCTAAACCCTAAATTTAATAGGAGTCTATGAAAATGGTGTAGCTTTTTAGAGTAGTGTCTAATTTGACTTATCCTTTCAAGTTTCATCTTGTTTGTTTATTGGACTTTTGTTACAAAAATAATATAGTGGTAGTAGTAGGTTGTTATCTAAAGTTTATTGACTCGATTGATTTAGATATGTGTTCTTAATTTGCTTGGAGTTTGTCTGTTCTCGGATTTCATGACACGACCCAACCCTCACCCGCCTGACTTGAGACTCAATTGAGATCGCTCGATCTGTGACCCAATCCTAACATGTGATCTGACACTCATCAGGTTCTCCTAAACCTAGATACCATTCTGAATTTTAACCCTAATTACCCCCATCCCAATTTGAGACTCGAAAAGGTACGCGACCTAGAATCACAACAAGATAAAAGCCTGACCTCGAGACGAGTCTCTGGATCAAGGTCATGTCTTGGGTTAGGGTCTAGTATTGGGGTTGACTCTCGAGTAGAGGTCAAGTCAAGGTTCGATCTAGAAGTCGAGGTTAGGATCTCAAGCTCTATCTTGGTATCTAGTTTGGTCTCGAGTCTCAGGTTGGATCTTAGGTTAGGGTTTGGATTGTGTCCTCGGTCGGTCTTGGGGTTGGC
The DNA here is from genome assembly GCF_001406875.1 of Solanum pennellii. NCBI lineage: Eukaryota > Viridiplantae > Streptophyta > Magnoliopsida > Solanales > Solanaceae > Solanum > Solanum pennellii. The sequence continues at coordinate 3,287,047 of NC_028647.1, forward strand.
ATCATACTAGGGGTGAGGTCCTATGTTGGGTCGTTGCAACTTAGATGGATTAGAGTTTAGAGAATAGTGTTTGCTTAGATTATATACCTAAATGCCCTTGGGACTATATTTTTTTCCTTTATTATCGAACACAAGAAAATTACTTATTTTCTCGAAAAACTCTTCTTGTTGAATTTGTTTTAATCTTCCTTCGTACCGAACACTCCCATTGTGTCTAATAATTTAAAAATTAGTATATAACTTTTCATACAAAACTCAAACTACTCTAACATCAATGTGCTTAAGAAAATGATTTATTTAGAAAGATTATAACTTAATTAAATAATATTTCAAAGTATGATTTATTTTTTTATTGTTGGATTCACCTAAGTAAAGTTTCACAAAGATACAACCAAAGATATGCCAAATATCAATGACAAGACATGACATTGGCCTAAAAGAAATTGAATGATGTTAAGTTGTATGTATTTCACGTACATGTCATAATGCATATATTCCTACTCACTATTTCTAGGTCAACTGTGTTTTATAAATTATTCATTTTATTGTGACGTTTTTAATAAATGGTAAATCGATAAAGAAGAGTTAAAAGAGAAAAAACAATCGAACTTCTAGGTTGATAAGGTTCTAAAGAAGGACTGCAATCATACACACAAGAACACTTTAGAAAGTGTAGCACAAATTCATATGATTCTCACAGTTCTCAACTCGATTGAAGAGACAAATCTGTGAGATAAATTACTATAAACAGTCAATGATATTATAAAAGTATATGCATATTGTTGTGGCATCGTTAATGTGTTTTTTGTTCAAAAATTACTCATATAGTGTCATTGTCTGGTGAGTACTACATTGACTAATAAATAATTTCTAAATAAGAAATCTTAATGATATATATATATATATCGATAGATAGCAATTAAGCAAAATTATCAGTCTTAATGATACCAATACAACATAGGATACTGATTTAATATCAGTTAAGCGAAATTATCAGCCTTAATGATATCAATACAATATATAATACTGATATAATATCAGTTAAGTGAAATTAGTAGGGGGTATACAGTGTAATTGTTTAGTAGATATGAATATAAAGGGATATATGTTTGTAATAATTTAGCTTTTATGGGATATTTGCTTATTAAGAAGAAAACATAATAGGCCCATTCATAATCTGTAAAATGGGTTGGGCTCTAAATTTTGTTAGGCCCATTATAGAAGTGGACTCATTTGGTGGCCCAATAGATGAGTACCAAAAGTTCAGCCCATAACTTAAAGAAGCCCAAAAGATTATTTAGCCATGTTTAAAATTTTAGAATCGCAAATCTAAAGTCAAACTAAATTGCTAAACTTATACGTTAGAGTTATTCTCGTTGATATCGCCTTCTCTCATCATTAAAGTCGTTTTAAGGCATTCGACTAGAAGGAACTTATACGTTAGAGTTATTCTCGTTGATATCGCCTTCTCTCATCATTAGAGTCGTTTTAAGGCATTCGACTAGAAGGAGTGGACGTTAGACACATATGCCTAGTAGGTTCGGTGGATGTTTAAAAGTACAACTCAACCCTTCTTACATTTGCTTCTCAAATATTTTATTTTTATTTTATAAATGAAATTTAAGAATTTTTAATGAACATATTCTTTTAGTAGAAAATGCAGAATCTACTTTTAAAAGTCTTTTGGAATAATATGAAATAACAACTAAAGTAAGGATGGGAATAAATGGAAAATCCAAATAAACTAACATTTAAATAAAGTTTTAAATTTTAATATATTCTAAACAGTATGCCAATTTTATTAATATGAATAATAATATAAGTTACCTTAAAACTTTAATTCAGCCAAAGTTAAATAGGTATGAATTAATTGAAATAGAGATCACTATAAGGAGTACAGAAATTTCTGATATTATCACGTTTAATTATCTGTTCGATGTTCGATATGTCTATTAATAATTTAATTTCAGATTGAACTTATATAACATCATTTATTAGTTAAAAAAGAATTATATATTAAGGAAACTAGAATCACTAATAAAAAAGAAAAAAGATGACATATATTAATATAATTAGAAATTATAATACATAATTATATACTGACCAAAAAAGTAGTGTCACATGTTTAAATTTGTCATTTTAACTAAGGGGGTATTAATATCACTTTGAATTAGATTAGGTGTGTAATAGGTCACCACAATAGTTTAAGCGTGTAACTGACTTTCGAGACAAGTTCAGAGGGAAATTTATGTCTTTTCCCATCTTTTTATGCATTAAACAAACAAATGCATGAAAATAATCTAAGTATAACAACGCAAGTATATCTAATACGTTCATTTCTAATGCAAACATTACTAATACACTGTATTTAAAATTATTCTTATATACTCTATCAAACGACCCGAGTATTGTTAATACCATAGATTTCTAGATATTAGAAATGCAATGCTTTTAATGCATGCATTAACTCACTTAAAGATCCAATTGTTCCTCAATACAATTTTTTTATATCTTTTCCGCCATAATAATGAAAAGTAAATTTTTTTTTAGTGCATCAAACCATACAATGCATAAATATAATTTATGTTTGGGAAAAGGGTTTGATATACCCCTCAACTTTGTCATTTGGAGCTGATATACCCTTCGTTATAAAAGTGGCTCATATATGCCCTTACTGTTATACAAACGGCTCACATATATCCCTGCCGTTACAAAATGACTCACATATACCCTTCATTTAACGGAAGTTAAAAAAATTAGTTTTAAATTTATATTTATTACTTCTAATTTTTTTTTAAAAATGATTTAGGGGTATATATGATTCTTCTATCAATGTTCAAGGTATATTTTAATTTTTTTCATACAAAAAAATATTTTTTGACTTCTTTTATTATAATTACTTGAGTTTCTTATTTTTATTTTGTTTTTTTCTTTCATTCCTTAGTTTAAAGAAAAAAATTTAAACTATTTTTTTTTTGTGTATTGTAATTTAGTTTCGTATTCGAAGAAAAAATTTGGTCATCTACAATTAAGTTTTACAAGAATATTAGTGAAACATAAATAAATTTGATTATCAAAATAATAATTATAAATTAGTCATTGAAACAAAAAAAGGTCAAAAATAATATATTTGACGAGGATTAAATTTACTCATATGGGATTATATTTTTTAGAAAAAAAATAAAAATTTAGATTGAAATTATTTTTTTTTCATTTTCCGTTAGAGGAAAAGGGTATATGTGAGCCATTTGTTTACAAGTAGGGGTATATATGAGCCACTTTCACAACAAGGGGTATATCAGCTCTTAATGACAAAGTTAAGGGATATATCAAACCCTTTTCCCTTTATGTTTTATTAATACGAACATAACTAATACAAATATTACTATATATGTTATTTTACATTATATTAATACATTCCGCCGAACGATCCATAACTTTTTAAAGTCACAATCAATGCTTCAGCTTTATTATCAGTATATACATAAATACTCTTTTTTCCATACAGTTTCTTTAACTCACTTCCACACTCAATGCACAAACCAAACATAGAATAGATAAAGAAGAAAAAAAAAAAGACACAACCATCTAGTAATTAATGAAGTGAGAAGGAAAAAATATAAGAAGTCGAATTTCAATATTCAATTTGATATTTATAAAGTTTAAATTCGAGAATTTAATAATAAAAAAAGTAAATATCAAATATTAAATTTTACAAGTTTGTTATGATTTTGTAAATAAATTTTTTATACGAATTACGATAATTGTGTATTAAAGTGAAAAAATATATTTATAAATTGTGTAACATTTGATATGTTAGCTTTTAAAAAAATCATATATACTCCTAACATTATGAATTTAACGTCACATATTAATCAAACAATTTAAATCACTTTTTAATATTACTCGATCATATATTAATGTTATTATTATTATTAGTATTATATGACAAGAAAATACATGACATGACAATTGTCATAAATAAAAATAGTTTTTGTAAAGGTAATCTTTAATATTTGATTCGATATTTTAAAGTATGATATCCTTATTTAAGATAGATATATAAATATTTTTTGAGTTTTCAGTAGATTTTTAAAACATATTCAAAGTCAAAATAATAAAATAAACTAAAAAACCTGAAAATCAAAAAAAAATTCAAATAGAATATAAATATTGAACTTTGAATGTTTGACCCGTTAATAAATCAAACTTTAGTATGATAAATTCTAATTAATTTGATTCGATGATTCATAATCAAATTAAAATGCATAAATATTATTAACTAAATTTATTTTTAACTAATTAATACAAATTTCTGTAAAATAATAGAGAAATGCACAAGTATCCCTCAACCTATGTTCAAAATTCTAGAGACACACTTATACTATACTAAGGTCCTATTACTTCTGAACTTATTATATAAGTAATTTTCTATTCCTTTTCAGTCTATGTGGCACTAACTTGAAAAAAAAAATCAATCAGCATTGGACCCACAAGATATTAATAAGGCCATTTATGATTTATCGAATAAGAACATGCGTTATTTTTTTAGGTGGACTAAAAACTTTACTAATAAATTCAAAACAAAGGAAATAATATTCCTTTTTTTACTCTTTTTTATGTAGGCTAAGAATTTATTATAGATATTTTTTGTTATTTTACAAGCTAAAAAGTAAGGGATACTACTCTCTGCAAATATTAACTTGTAAAATAATATTTGAGTATGTTATTTAATATAATATTTGTATAATTATTTATGTTTAGACTTTAAATTTGATTTGAGACTTTTCTACTCAACTGACTTTTTAATTCATTACATTTATTATTTGATGTTACACTAGTCCATAGTATTTAATTTTGGCATCTTATCAAAGTGAAAATGACTGACTTTCAAGAAGGTACGCAAACAAATTCCAAAATATAATTAAAATAAATGTTATACTCTTTAAAAAATAGTTTATAGGTTAGAGTTACGTAAATATTAATATTAAAAATTATTTATCAAAAATTTTATCTTTTGTATACTTTTGCTATTCATTTATTTATTGTTAATGTTTTATCCTATATAAAACAATATATAAATTTCCTAAAAATTGTACATATTTTTGTTATTTAATTTTTTAATTTCGTAAATAATAATAATTTTCTTTTTAACTTGTACGTATATATTAGTTATGAGGTAACAATAACATATTTAGTGAAATTTTATAAGTGAGATCTGAAAATAATAAAATGCATGCAGATCTTATCATTATTTCTTGGAGATAGAGATATTGTTTTGAAAGACTCCCGATTTAAACGCAATGAATTCAGATATAAAGGACATATAATACTTATATACAAGTTGCTAAATTACAAATATTATTTTTATATATAAATAAATTATCTCCCAACCAAATCAATAAACATGATATTATTAGTTAAGTAAAATTCAAACACTTACGTAACTCACCTTCAAATCAAAACGTATACTTGTATTTCCTCAAATTTATTTTTTTGTTTCTTCGTCTGATATTTTGTGTATATTAGAGTCTGATTAAATTTAAAATTTGTGTCAAAAAATTTCACATTAGGAGTACATATTTCATAACAAAGATAGATTTACATATTCAAAAATACTCGAACTCGAATCTTCGTATAAGAATGAAGTAACAAAGATAATTTCGTATCCAGGGAACTCGAACTCGAATAGGTTCCTCAATCTTTTTTTTTGTTAAAATCAAAATTCACATGCTTATTTATTTATTTTAAATTTATTATTTCTGTCTGAGTAATCAAAATCTTGTTTCCTTTTTGTTTCTCTTCTTGTTTCTTTGTTACATACTTCAGCTTCTCTCTTTTCTTTCTCTCAAAAACTTGCAACCCCACAAAAGCTAAAAAGGGTACTGAGGTACTGAACTGAAGCTCCTCATATTACCCTTCATTTCAGGCGGATAAACCGGTGGTTTTTTCACAGATCCAAACTTTACCTTATCTTTTTTGAGGTCTTATCTCTTTTACTGACATGGGGTTTCTAATTTGTACATTTTCTTTAATGTTTGTGTTCTGAATGTTACTTTGGAGCTTAGTTGCAGCAAGATTATTGGTTTTTTTTTTTCAACAAGGGTGTTTGGGAAATTTGTTTGAAATGACTTATCTTGAAAGATTTTACCTTTTGGGAACACTAATAATTGTTGTGCTGGTGTAAAGAACTTAACTTTCTTGATTTGTGTATTGAGATTTATGTACTGCTGCAAAGAGGGTAGTTTTGAAATGAGTTTTGTTAAAAGATTTTTAACTTTTTGGGAACTTATAATTGTTGTGCTGGTGTAAAGGACTTTTTTTTGATTTGTGTGTTGAGATTTATGTACTGCTGGCTGCAAAGAAGGGTGTTTGTGAAGATTAGAAATGACTTTTCTTGAAAGGTTTTACCTTTTGGGAAACTATTTGTTGTGTTGGTGTAAAAGACTTACCTTTCTTGATTAGTGTAGTGTGATTTGTGTAGTGCTGGAAGAATTTTCATAATGGTGTTTGGGAAGCTTAGAAATGACTTCTCTTGAAAGGTTTTACCTTTTGAGAAACTTATTGTTTGTGCTGGTGTAACAAAAAAAAATCCTTTCTTGATTTGTGTATTGGGATTTTTCAAAATGTAAGGGTCTTTGGGAGTTTTGAAATGACTTTTCTTGAAAGATTTCACCTTTTGGTAGAGTAATTAAAGCTGTTGTAGAATTTTTTTCTTCCTTTCTTGATTTGTGTACATTGAGATTTCCGAAGTCTATTTGGTTTCATAAGGGTGTTTGGGAAGTCTTGAAATGACTTTTCTTGAAAGATTTTAACTTTTGAGAAAGTAATTATTGCTAGTGTAATTTTTCTTTGAGATTTCCAAGATTTACTTGTTTATGGGGTTATTTAGAATTTTCATATAAGGGTGTTTTGAGAAGTTTTGAAATGACTTTTCTTGGTTTTCTGGTTTTATTTAGATGTTTGTATCCTGATTTGAGCATTTCCCTTAACAGGTGTTGGTTAGTTTTGAGTGATGCTGATCTGTGTAGCCATTTGAATCTGTAGATTGTTTTGCTGGTGGCAATATGGTTGTGTAAAGGTATTTTCATTATCTTTGCCATTTTCTCTTTTTTATGTTCTTGGTACTTGATATTTTTCCAGAATTACTGTGTTTCTCATGTAAAGATTGTGACTTTCTGTTGTTTATGTTAACAGTTTCAGTTATATGGATAAATCTCTTCTTTTATGAGTATGGAGTGTTTTTATCTTTTCAAGATTCGATTTTTATGGTTATTGTTTGCTCATTGAGTTGATTTTTCTTTGGTTTTGTACTAGATTGCTATGATCTCACTACTTTTTCATCCTTCTTACTATGTTGGGAAGATTTTGTGTGGATATAACTACTCCAATCCTTTAGCTTCCATTCGGCCATAGATTTTGAACTTTGAGTTAAGAAGTTGAATTCAAGCCTTGTGAGTGGAAGTTTGCCAGTTTTTGGGAACTTGAAAGTATTTGAAGATTCGTATTTTCATAATCCAATCAAATTTCACGGGTCAAACTAATATTTGAAGAAGAAATTTCAAATCTATGGTCAAACACTAGCTTTAGTAGCTAAATTCTTATACTTGCTTGAATTCTATTAGTTTTTGGTCATGTGTTTCATATATGGAAATTTGGAATAACATAGGTAAATGTTCTCAACGTTTTTCATTATTATAGGAGAGGAACAAGAACTGAAATGGAGGAAGGATTCGAGTTTAGGCCGTGGGATGAATTGTTACCCGATGCACTCGGGCTAATATTTAGAAACCTTTCTCTTCAAGAGGTGCTAACTGTTGTTCCAAGGGTTTGCAAGTCATGGGGAAAAGCAGTGAAGGGTCCTTATTGTTGGCAAGAGATTGACATTGAGGAATGGAGCAAAAATCGCTGTCCTGAAAACCTTGATCGGATGCTTCGTTTGCTTATTCCAAGAAGCTGTGGTTCCCTTCGTAAACTCTGTGTCTCTGGTCTCTCAGACAAATCGAGCTTCGAATTCATTGCAAACAAGTTAGTATATCATCTTATGGCAGTTATATATTTATCATTGAATATAGACATCAGTTTATGATACTATGCCTCACGTTGATCGTAATAATGCATTCTGTAGAAGTTCAATTTCTTTCAACCCATTTTGTATTAATTTACGGAGTCAATGTACTGGATGTGAGTCTTTATAAGGAAAGACAAGTCCTTGGATAATAACAAAGAGTATGTTTTGATTTGTTTTTTTTTTAAAAAAGGAAATATGGAAGTTAGATTGCATTCAAGTTTGTTGCTGATCTAATTGGAATTCAGTAGACTTGTCGTATAGCAATAAAGAACACGTCATTACTTTCTTATTCCCTCCCGTGTCGGTAAATAGTTACTTGAAGTGAACGTAAACTTCTCTGTTTTGGTTGCTAGTGCCAAATCTCTGCAGACATTGCGGTTACCAAAGTGTGAATTAAGCGACTCCGTAGTGGAACAAGTTGCAGGAACATTTTCCAACATCACATTTTTGGATGTAAGCTACTGCATAAAAATAGGTGCAAGAGCCCTGGAAGCCATTGGGAAGCATTGTAAATATCTGACTGGTTTGCGTCGAACTATGCACCCACTCGAGGTTATCGACAAGCTCTCACAAGATGATGAAGCCCTTGCAATTGCTACATCGATGCCTAAGCTCAAACAACTGGAAATTGCTTACATGCTGGTTGGTACATTGAGCATATCAGAGGTTCTTCAAAACTGCAGGCAGCTCGAGCTGTTAGACGTAAGGGGTTGTTGGAATGTGAACCTTGATGATAACTTTGTCAAGAAATTCAATAAGCTAAAGGTTGTCGGACCTGTTGTCGTGGATTGCTATGATAAGAATGGCTGGGACAACTGCTCGGACTATTCAGGTTCTTCTGGTTATATACCGTGGGACTTCGTGGCTGGTGACATTGATGATGACTTTGACGATGATGAGATGTCTGATGACTACTGGGAAGACGAGGAACATGTAGAGGATGTGGAAATGTGGTTCTACGATGACTTAAATGCCGTGGATGCTGGATATGATTGGCCCCAATCTCCTTGAGGTTTGATATTGAACTAAGTTCTAATTCAATTTCCATAAGTTTTTCGTATACTATATCTTGTATCTGCTTATGACTCTGCTTATACTACTATCGAAATGAAAGTTTGCTTGCTTTCTAAGATGTAAATGTGATTTCTGTGTTCATCGGGTTATATGTACTCCCCGGAATCATATAATAAAAAGTTTTCATTGTATCAATAGATTGAGCTAACTATATACTTTCCAGCTTTCTCTTTGTTGTGTTAACCATAACTTTAACGCCTTATCAAGGCGATCTTAGTTGAACACTCATCAGGATTGTCTCGAGTTTTTCCATACATTTTACGTATGGGAAGCTATCGTTAAACTCATGTTACTTTGATACGTTGCAAGGTGTTCTGCTATCGATCTTCCTTGTTCTATTATGTGTACATTGAATATCACAATTTCAATGTCATAACTCCATTTTTTTACCTATGTTTGAAGTTCATCCATTCCTCATCAATGCCTACAACTAATAGTAGAAAATGAAAAAAAAGCTTGAATTTTGGTATCCGTTGCTTAGACTTTTCAAAAATATCGACAAATATGTCAGATCCTCCAAAAATAGTGCATTGAAGTCGTGAATTTGGCAAAGGGTATGCTTCGAACCATGTGTGCAGCAAACATTTTTGGAGTGATCGAGCAATATCGACCCAAAAGTACACCTTGGTTTGGGAACCAATGACACTTGATGAGGAAATAAAGCACATAAAAAAGAGACTATTTTGAGTTGGTAAAAAGAAAACAAAAGGAAAAAAGTGGTTTCTCAACTAATCCCAATACCAAAAGGAAAACATAGAGAAAGTTAAAATCCAACTTTGGTATATAGTAAAAGAAAAGATTATAATTTAGATAGAATTTTTCCTCCCAATTCCACCAAGAAAAAAAGCAAAAAATTGACCAAAGTGAAAGAGTGAACTTAAAGCCAAAAATCCCAACAAAATATTTGATATCTTTAAGTTATTTTCATGGGCCCTCAAATGAGACATATAAGGACAAACATGAAAAATAATACAATTGACTTTGTGTTAAAAAAAAAAAAAAACATGTCTACTTTTTTTTTAATATATGTTTACTTAATGGACCACAAAACATCTTACATCTTAGCTTGACTTATGTTTTCTAACATTTTATTATGGTAATGACATTTTTCTATGATCGAGAAATTCGTCGTAGTTTTTAAAACCCTAAAAATGGTGAATCTGACCCTATCCTTTTCTAGTTTGATGTAAAGCTGGAACTTGTGACTTAACCCTGTAGAAGTTGACGATTAATGTAAATATTATTTAGCTATGATTAGAGAAAAAATTTGAATAGAAAAAAGTTATGTATCATATCTTGATTAATTTAGGATTAAGACATGGTTAATTATTGATTGATAAATAATATTTTTGTTGATCTTATAATAATTAGTGATTGATGGAAAAGGGAATAAAAGAACAAATTGGATTTTCTTTTTGGATGGAAAAAGGAATTTTCTACATTTGGGAATCGAATGTAACTATCATATTATCCCAATTGATTCTTAAACTCACTTTATTCTCTTATTTATGCCACTTATCTCCTCCTTTGGTGTCATTTTTATTCCGATCGCGTTCGAATCAATTTACGCACATTTTATTTATTTCGTTGAGCATATGCTTTCTTTCGCTAGCATAAGTACCAGATATGTCTATTAAGGCTTACACTTCTTAGGAAGAAATCATCAATGTTATCTGTCGAGATACACATAAACTGACACATTACGATTATTTTGATTAAAGAAAAAAATTACCTAATAATTTTTTTTTTATCTCGAACTATATGAATCTTGAAATACTTCCTTTGTACTATTATAATAATTTAATTTACAATTAATATGATAATGTATAGGACAGATTAAAACAGAAACTATAGGTCAATAATTTTTATGGAGGGAGAAATTTTGTTTTGCTAAATAAAGATTTAAGGCCAAAAATAAAACAAATATTATATGAAATTAACCATATTTCTAAATTATTAATAAATTTTGGCAAATATAGAAATGTAAAATGCCCTTTATGATTAATTGACATGAATGGCCAACAATGACTTTATTTTTTTCATATTTTAATTTGAAAATCTCTTTAAACAACAACTTTTTATAGAAATGCATTTATTATTTACTTCCATCATATATTATAATTTTACTTTATTTGTCATTTGATGCGAATAATACGTATCTCAAACGGTTATTTTCAATAGATCTTTAATTAAAGTAAATCATTACAAAATAGGTTAGATTTTGAAAGGAAAAAAAAATCTCTTTTTTAATCATCATGTACTAAAAGTTCTTTAATAAATTAATTAGATATTAAGGAATTGTCCTATACTAAAATCAGAATTATTGATACATTTCTTTTCTATAGAAAATTGGAATCTTTGTGGTCCAATAGAAGTGATGTGAATTATTCAAAAATCGAGGTCGATTTGTTTTGAAAAAAGAATTATCAAACAATTTTTTTTCGGAATTTCAACCAATTTCTTGGGCTGAATACTTCACCTTTAATCAGATGTCTCGAGTAGTCGAGTTTAAGTCTTGAATATGAAATTGTTTGTCAAAAAATGATTTTACATCCATTGTGAAACTTACCATCACGAACCCTAATTCAAATTTAACCGACTTCAATGCGAACACTAGATGGAAAAAAAATAAAATAAAATAAACCAGTCTAGAAGAAGTGAATAAACCAATGTAAATATGAAACCATAGTCAATTTTTTTCTGAATTATTGTCACTACAAAGAGCCATAAAAGTAATGTGAATTATTCAAAAATCGAGGTCGATTTGCTTTCTAGAAAAGAAATATCAATAAATTTCTATAACCCACCCTCCCCAACCAAACGAAGCGGTAAGTACTCCATCTTTAGTCATAAATCTCAAGTTTAGACCCACCATTGTACCTTTTCAATACGAATTCAAACTCAATCGATCTCAATGCGAGTATCGAACACCAGATATAGAAACAAAAATAATAAAATAAACCATCTAGAAAAGTGACTAAACCTACGAAAATGTGAAACCATTTGTCAAAATTGTATTGAATTATTGTCATCACACATAGAAGTCAAACAAAAAAACAGAAATTTTACAGAAATGTATGGCCACCCCATGTTAGAAAAAGGTGAAAAAAAAGATTCCTTATAATTGACTCATACTCAAGAAAAAGACAATAATTTAAAAACCCCACACCAAAAAAAAAAAAAAAAGATTTGTTTCAATACATTTGGTTTTTCTTTCTTGGCTTATTACTATTGCAGTGTGTGTAGCAGAAGCTGTAGGTAAAGAGTCTGAAGATGCTTTTTTGATAAAATGCCAATTCATGTCAGATCTTCAAAGAATATTTTGCATACAAACATAAATTTTACATCTTCACTCACATGTTGAGTGTCCTCATTTTCACACCAGCACCAGTGGATATTATCATTTGTTGCCAAATCCAAATAAATAATGTACAGCGACAATAACATATCCAGTGTAGTTCCGTAAGAGGGGTCTCGGGAGGGTAGAGTGAACACAGACTTTACCCTTATCTTAGGAAATCAAAGCAATTCAGAAAAGGAAAAATCTGAAGTGAAGAAACCATGGTAAAGCAAGACAAAGCATTTTGTGACCTTCTACCATAATCTGTGTCCACCACAACGAAATAAATAATGTACAACAATGCAAAAATTGTTCAAAATACCTTAACTCCTGGTTTTAGAACATGAAGTAGAAATCTTTTCACTTTTTTTGATAAATAAGCATAAACTTTTTTTTCTTGTGATGGTGGTGTTCAGACTAGCTTGTCGTGCACCACGACTATTCTATGGAGTACATGTTACCTTTCACTAGTACAGGTACTTGGTGACTCCATCGCCAAGGCTTAGGCAGAAGGGAGGAAGAAATGACCTAGTGTTTTTTTCTCTTTTAATAAAGAGGTGTAGAACATAAAGCCTCACTCATAGGATTACACTAGATTTGTTGTTGTTTAGTTGTTAGCAATCTTGAATAATACTACCCAACTAGCTAATCAGAAGCGAGCCTCTTTTCGAGGGGAATGAGGGATCAAGAGACAAAAAGGGAAGCCTCTATGATGGTAGATGAGGAGGATTAGATGCTGACCTCCAGATAGTCTTTTTTTGTTTTCGTTTATGCAGATTTACGTTGTTTCAGCTGCCATTTTTGTGGTTTCTGGCTGGTAGGGTTGGACTGCTGTCAAGTATTTTGTGATGGCTTCGAATTCATAACATCAGATCGATATAGTTCCTCGTCTTCAATAACAGAAGGTATACTCCATGTTCCAAGAGATGGACCTGACGTCTTCCCGCCTAACAATCAAAGGAATCTAGTTAAAATTTGGCAAAATCTTGATAATAAAGATCATAGGTGAAGGGTCAAATAGTTCAAGGACTCGTTAAAAATTAATGGGAGGAAATATTACCTTCTTTAGTAGCTTCTTCACATCTCTTCTGATACTTCAGAGAGAGCTCGGAATCGAGAGCTTTCAAAAGATTCTCATACTTCTCTTCAGCTTCAGTTATAACTTTTGCCTGGAATTCGCTTCAGTTAGCTTCTACATTGAGAAAAAAACAAATCTCGAGCATTCTTTCTTTCCCGGTTCAAGTACTTATTGCAACATTTTGTTGCAGTATGGTTAAATCTGTTAGCATCCCCTTGGAAGATTTAATCCGACGTTTCAAAAATTAAATTGGTCAAATGTCCCCGACTCTCCTAAATACTTCACAAGTAGATGTTTTGATTGAAGGAAATACAAGAATATGTGATCGATAACAACATCCCAAATGCACTCTTCACGAACCAGTCGTGGACATTGAAGTCCCAATAGAAGGAACAGAAGCTCCAAAACGTTTTTTTTTTAAGACTCAAACCGGCCCATTTTCATAGCATTTATCAGAACAAACACGGTTACTTACCAGCATGGTTGGTGCTGTAGAAGCCCCATAAATTCCGTTGAACATGCGCAGAATATTGAAACTATTCTCTAACACATCGTCCTATGAAATATAAAAAGGAATAATTCATCTTCCCACATGAATGACTTAAGAGGGTAATAAAACCATCAAATTAAATGATTCACCTCATAGTCAAACCTGGCATCATCCGGTCATTTAAGGTCATCCAGATTTATCACATCAAGAAAACCAAAGAACCCGCATTAATTGGGAAGCACAAAAACTTTTCTCTATCAGAATAGAAGTAATTATCATAATTTAACGGATACTTACAAGTCATCGGATATCTCCACAAGAAACTCCGATATCGTCAAAAACTCCATATGCATATCATTGACCTACAGAACAGTTTCAGAAGGAACACATCAACAAAAAATCACAACATAAAACAATTAACGCATATGACTAAAAGCATTGTCAACTTATCATGGAGAAAATTATATTGGGAAATAATACGCATGAAATCAAATTGTGGGATTACACAGGGTATGTTGTTGTTGTCATCTCAAGAACCAATAGTTTGATATGAAAATGATATATTATAAACCATAATAGAGAAGGAAAATTCAGCTGACTTTACATTTCAAAGATAAAGATATCACGAAGTTTCTACTCAAAGCAAAGCGTTAAAGAAACCGATGACCACGACTTCCTAATGAGGTATACCTTTTCACCTCTTAGTTGATACAACAGAAGATTCAGCACCCGGTAATCAAAGGACTTCAGATGAATTGCCTTCATGACATCTTCAACTGAAATCTGTTCACAGAATCATTGATCAAAACAATCCATGGAAATAAGATGGGGGCTAGATAGGACATGAATCACAGGTTTAAAGGAAAGATTATAACTCATAGCTAATCTTGCTACATAAAAATCAAATATACATATTTAAGGCACTACAAGATTTTAGTTTTAAGTAATCTAGTAACTGAAAGTCTGAAGCTTTTTTTAACTTCCCGAAACACATGAAAAGATCATGACGACAAAATCTATCCCATAAATTTTCAGCTTTGGATCACATAGATTCTAGATAGAACTTCGCCGACAATATGCTAGAATCCATGAAGGTAATTTATACAGCATGGATCTGACAATGAGTCTGTATACTGTATATGTTGTTCTAAGGATTGCTTTGACGCCCTAATTCATGCATAGGTTAGAATTATTACTCTAATTCACAACCTAATAACGATGAAGTGAAGAAAAGACCACAATTAATGATTGTAAGAGGTTCATGGAATTGGAATAATTAGATTCAAGATGACTATCCCCCGATAAATCTTAATCAGAAAGGAATAGTAGATAAGAAACTTGTGAGATTTTGATCCATTTGTTCAGCATAAGGAATCAATACCTCTCGTTTAATCCCAAGTGCATGACACAGCTTTCTCTCCAGAGACCAATATTCTACTCCACCACTAAACTCTTCTCTTACCCTGAACAAAGTGAATAAACACTTAAAGGTCACAGCATAAGAACCACCTCACGCCATGGAAAGTTGACCAGCAAAGTATCTATAGAGTATTTTACCTTAGAAAAGAACTACCTTTAGCACAAAAACAGAAATCAAACTTCAAAGAGCATATACACAAAATGAGGCAAAGAAAAAGGAGAAGAGAGAAAAAGAAGATGTGTTGTAGACAGATTCTGCCCTCTTTCTTTTGTCATTCCTGTGCAATTACCTTCTTCTAAACTTTCTATAGGGAGGACTACACGGGTGAATAAGAAAGGTAGAAAAATGACTTACTAAATGATAAAAAGGAATGAAAAGAAGATGTAAACAGTACAATGGATGTCACAAAGGCAACGGTACAAGAAAGAAGTCAGAAAGATATTCTATGAGTGAAATGGTCTTCAAAAGATTTTCTGGAGAAGTTGTCAGTGTAAGTGAAGTAAGCAAAGTTCTTATTAAAATATTCCTAAGGAGATAAATAATTCAAGCATGGTTTGGAGCTTCACAAACAGAATGGAAAAGGATGAAAAGGAAAATAGCTATATGAAGTTAGACCTGTCTGTCAAAAGCCCATGCTGCTGAAGTAAAATAGAAAGAGGTCTAAACGGATCATTGGTCATCATTCTCACATATGTAAGCTCCCAGCTTTCTTCCTGCACATAATAAAACACACAGAAATAAGGAATTGGATTCAACTATAAGCAAGTAATAACTCAAATGCTCCTAAATATTATTCATGAGAATCTTATGTGCCTGTAGTACTACCACACTGTATTCACGATATGACGATTGGTCCTTCCCCACTGATGGCTGCAACAGTTTCTCATTTAAATTATCCAACTGCATCAATAAAGATATACGAATTAGAAATAGGTTGGGATGTTTCCCTTCTTACCTAACCAAGGGGGAAGAAATAATCGTTTACCCGTAGTGTCCTTTTTACCCAAACAAAGCAAAGGGGGAGAAAAAGGAGTGAACAGCAGAGGAAAGAAGTCACGGTTGTTAATAAGGAAAGTATCTCCTGTCGAGAGTGATGTGTTCTTTTAACAAAACTCCATGATGTGTCACGTGCAACAAGATTTTATTGAAATGCTTCAACCCAAAATGATCAGCAGACTGTCAATCTTACCTGATAAATGTAACTTTCAGTAAATGAAAGTATCGGTAGGTATCTGAACATAGACTGAGGTTGGTGAGGATCCATTTTGTGAAACATAAAATAAGACCTGCACTGGCACATGAAACCAACATCAGCTTATTATTTCTACAAGGTCCTAGACCAATAAAAAAACAGAAAATATGGTCGGCCAACATCAATAATTTGATGCATGGTGTTAGAGAGAAAATAACCCAGTCTTGCAAGTCAGCAGACATGCATAATTTTCCAATATGATTTCAGAGCAAGGGCAATGGATTAATTTACAACAAGATGTTTGAGAAATTAAGCCAAATTGGACGACAGAAACATAAGAGCTTAACTCAAGAGTGAGAGTTAAGAAATATAGTGGTTAAGAACATTACACCATTCTCAGTTCTTACAAGCTAGAAGGGGATAAAAGACCTGCGGCAGGTATTATTAAGGTTAAGAACATAAGATCGTTCTTAAGTTATTCCAAGCTAGAAGGATCTAGCACAAAGAAAGAAGAGAATTGCCTTCAATATATGCTTAAAAAGGTAGTCACCAATGCGGGAAGCCAGTTTGTTGGATTATCAATAATAGCTTACAGGGTAAGGGTCAAGTGCTCCTTTGGTTAAAAAATGTGAAGGCATCAGGATGACTTACAGCAGTCATCCTGCCTATGGATGTAAAAGTGCAGGACCAGATGAATGATATATTCTACATTTCCATACTTAATTTTCTTTTTGGAACAGTTCTTATCAGATGTGGTAAAAGGTTATTCTTGATTAGAATAAGAATTAATTAGTACTTATCCTTGATAATTATATATATATCAGCACTCATTTTTCTTAGAAAGGTAACATTTTACTGGTTTTATTTATCCTTGATAATGATATATACATCAGCACTCATTTTTTTCAGCAAGCTTCATACAATACCTCCAATTCAACATTAATGCCTGGGATATTTTAGTCAGCTGTCTTTATCAATCTTTGTCCCATTGTAGCCAATATGAATGTAGGATAATTAGTAAGATGATATCCTTCACCTAGAGTCCCATCAGGCATTTACCACAAATAGGACAAATATTTATTTGATGAGGACCCATTTGCTTTATCCTGTTCACCAACCCAACATGCACCACAGTTAAAGCCGCCATCTTTTCATTTGTTCACCTTTTTATTACTAAAATGAAGATAGTAACATAAATGAGTTTGAAAACTACCAAATCACCCTATCTTAAGTCCTAAGCAGTATAACTTGTTCAGAGATGAGAACTACAATTGATACGACATCATAAGTAGTGGAGTAATGTGAATCAAAAAAGAAGATGCTCCAACATGCAAACTACTTAGTCCTAGATTAATGAGATGTTCACTCGATAATCGAATATCAACTTGCCTACAAGCTGACTACGCTGATTTCCCCAACATACAAACAAGACAGCAAAAACCTTTTGTGAATTTAATCTTCAGACTCTTGTGTTGTTTGCCAGCAATATACAGAGACATGTCCAGAGACCAGAAATGGTATGATAAACAGCAATTTGAGATCAATAGGAAAAACAAATACTCACAAAATCTTCTAAAGTAGAATTAGCTCGTTGCATAGCATCAAGCCCAATCATTGGCATATCCTCGGATCCCATTTTAGATGGATCCGGTATAATCTTATCACCACAATCAAGTGGACCGGTATTTACCTTTTGTTCAACACCTGCAAGCAAGTTGAAGGTGGAAACAAGCTAATTCCCTCTGCTCAAGTAAAACAAAAAGCAAGCTAATTCCAGGAAAGACAATACACATCTCACATGAATATAGGGGAACTGGAAAATCTCATATATTTATAATACTTCTTTAATGCCTCCAGCTGATATGACAAGCTTGTGGTATTTTGGCTCATCAAGTTTCAAAGTATTTGGCAACCCCGTCTCCCAGTTCCCACTACGTTTTCTCATTTGTGCTCGTTTCATTAGTGAGTTTTTAATGTAGGTTTATCATAAATCAACCATGATAGAAAACTCATACGTCTGTAAGACATGACCAACTTTTTGAGAAATTATGGGGAGAAAGAGAGCAATAGATACAGATGTAAGGGGAAGGTCAAAGATTGACATGTACTAGTAGCGCCTGGAAATTGTAAGCAAATAAAATAACAAACTAATCCCATATTTGAACAAGATATGTGTCATGTTGTGTGGCAGATCACCAAGGAAAAGGCATCAAAAGCCCACCACGTTTCCATAAAATACATCATTTAAGACGGAAACAAAATGATCAGATCTTTTGAACTCCCTCTTTTTTTCTTTTTCTTTTTTTCTTTTTTTTGCTTTTTGGATCAGTAAGTTTCAGATCTAGTTAATAAAAGTCCTTCATCAAAATTCCAAGGAAGAATCCATTACACAAATAAAGGAACCAAATCTCAAGGGAGGAACGAAGAGAAGAACAACATCACTTCTGTAGAACACACCTTGCTCACTAGCACACTGCAATGCTTCCTCAAGGAAAGCATGTGAAAACTGCCAAAGAAACAACATGTATGTTCATTGCAGCCTCTCACACAATTGAAAGAGCTTCTAAATTTCGATGCAAACCTTTGGCACATGGTCAATAATCAATTGGCACTTGGCACCAATGTCAAGTTCACAGCATCGCGATACCTTCAGTGATATATGAAAAATATTAGAAAGTGACTAGAAAGTAGAGAACAACTCTTAGTGTACATCCTGATGTAGCAATACCCATATATACCAAGCAATTCAAAATCAGAATAAAGGATCAAAGAAAAGAGAAACACAACCAATCGACTGTACCGCCAAATAATCAACCCTGAAGTATATCTGAAGGTATTAAAATGAAGGTGGCTCGTTGTTTAAGCCTTCTTCAGTTCTTTAGGGTTATAGGGTGAGAAGTAATTAGTATTCGCCTTCAGAGTCTTCATATTCCTCCCCCAGACGGTAATTATCACTACCTACATCTTGAATTGATTTGAGTATGTATCAGTTATCCTAGCTCCATAATGATTTGGTAGCTTACAAACCGCATACAAAAGCACTCTTCTGCTGAAGAGTTACAAAGTCAATAACAATCAATCATAGCTACCGAGTTAGCCACATTTTGGGGAAGAATATATAGGGTCACTCTGTGTGCAGCTAAATGGAACCCAAACCTCAATTGCTCTTCTCTATGAAATGGCCTCAAATGGACAATAAGCAACATACAACTATCTTGGCTTGCTAGATAACTTTCTTGGTGAAGGAGAAAGAGTTTAACAAGCTAAGAAAGTCTCACTAAAAGCAGGAACTCAAATTGTGACAAAGATTTTCACTAGAAGGGCTGAAGCTATTGGAGGTTACTTAGACCTGCTATAACTTAATATCTAGCTGTAGAAGAAATGATCTCCCTGAAAAACAGGAGGTTTTAGACATTAGTTCCCTTTACTTGATATTAAATTAGTAAAGTAACACTTAGCTAAAGGAGCCTGCTTTGCTGGTCCTACAAGGAAGTGAATAAAATGGTTTTTACAAGAACACTGAGAGGGTGTAGAAATCTTCAACTCAGTACAAAGTAACCACATCAAAGATCCTTTCTTTATTCAGTTTGCAACTCCCAAATTCCTTTTTCAGTTTTTGTTACTGTTACTAATTGTCAGCATGTCACAAAAACACATCAATCTTGTTCCTACTCCTAACGACAACCGCCTCAATCCTACACTAATTGGAATAGGTTGTTTTAATTCTCTATATCCATTCAACTTCGTTTGGACAAGTTTCATGCTAATACAAGAAAATACGTACTCCCTCCATTCCAATTTGCTTGTCTAGTTTTGACTTGGCATTAAGTTTAAGAAAGTAAAGAATACTTACGAATCTTATGGTCGTGTAAAGTTGAAAGTAAAGAGTTACTAAACATAGAAAGAAAGAATTAGTAAAACATAGAAAGATACATTCTTTTTAGAACGGACTAAAAAGGAAATTAAGACAATCAAATTGAAACTGAGGAACCACATACACACTGAAAACTTCCTGTTTCAGTTTTTCATTACTGCCACTAATTTTCAGCAAGCATCAAAACCCACATCAATCTTGATCCTAACAACAACGCCTCAATCCCGAACAAATTGGGGTCGATTATTTCAATTCTCTATACCCATTCCACCTCATTCAAACAACTTCCATCCCCATACAAAAAATAAATACGCAGATACTGAAAATTGAGCCTAAAAACTAATTCAAGTATCAAAAAAGAACGAAAATTTACCAAAAGAAGGACTACATCTGCAAGAAAACGAAGAGAGCTGGCATTATGGGTGTTGCTAGAAGAACTAATGATACCGTGAGACCCCATCATTTGTATAATTTTCTGTACATTTTCTAGCTTCCTCAATCCATCCATTCTTTTGGGGTTACTCTAAGATTTTTGCTGTCTTCGTCTTCTTCACCCTTCTGGTTTATAGCAGCTTCAACACAGAAGCACGGGAACGAGTATTGGTTTCGATGAATATGTTTACTAATCGTAAATGGCTTTATAACTATATTTCATTTAGATATTTGAACTATGTAACGTATTTTAAAATTTTATTTTTTTATATATATATTTATCTAAGTGGAACGCTTAAATTATGGGTTAAAATGTTCAATCGAAATATGTAACATTTTGAGCAATTTTTATTTGTAAGTTTGTCAAAAATGAAAAGTAAACATGTTTCGACTCCTTCAAATATTTATGAGTTTTATTAATCGAACTTCAATGTTGATTTACCATACGTTAGTATGTTAAAAGAGTTGAATCAATTTATATTTTCAATAACTTCTACTTATAGTAATAATCAACTACCCATCCCTTGACAGATAGAAGTTGTTTCTAATAGACTCTCGATTCAAGTAAAAGCAGTTCGAGAAATAAAAAAACGGAGTGAAGAAGCGACAAAATACTAAAGAAAGCATGGCAAAGCGTTGTTGAAAAGGAATGCTCTGGCATTGTAATTCCAGAAAATAAATAGACTTCTCTCCATTTCCAGCACAGGTTTGCATAAACAAAGAAAATAGCACTTGGAGAACAAAATTGGACAACAATGACGCTTTAGCAAGCATTGCAGCTACAGGAGATGGAATGATTGACTGTGTTTCTTAATACACAGAGTTTCGTTGTCAAATAAACGTGAACAAGAACATCGAGTTTCACCTTTCTCCTCTCCCTCCCTACAGCGATATAGCTAAAAACAAAACCAGGAGAAAAGAATCTGCACAAGGATATATGATTCCTCAAATATCTGTCAATCTTCAAGCATATAAGTATGAGACCATGCATATCAACCCTTTCGTCGTTTAAAGAAATCTTACTGGTCTATACTGAAAGAAACTAGATTCTGTCATTATTGGTTTCCCGCTGTCTCTTCAAAGCTTGGATTTGATTCACTCCCAACTGAGGAAATCCATCCGCGGATGTATTAGACATGTCATTTGTTTTTTGATTTGGATCTTGACTAGGTTCGCGCTTGTTCTCAAACAACTTTCCAGTTTTCCCAATTGCAAGAATTAATTCAAGCTGTTTGTGTTGCTGGTCCTGTAGATGGAGTAGATAACAATAGTGAACATGGTGACTAATAGGAAAGCGGTGCATTCAGGAAGGAACAGTAACATCAGCAAAATAGTGTGATCACCGAAACCTAATAAACAACAGGGGATAACAGATGGTAAAAGCAAGAAACTACATGACAAGGCTAATACTACGACAGATACGGTGCTCCAGACTAGCACCAAGGCTAATCCCATTGAAAACCAAGACAACGTTCCACTACCTACCAACTTTCTACCCCAATATGCGACCTCCATACCCTCCTATCAAAGGTTATGTATGACCTAGGGAAGCTGAAGTCGCACCATGTCCATGCTCAAGATGTCATTTTAAAAAGCTATCGAGAACACAGTTGAAATTATGGTCATTAACACTCCATGCTTATTGCTTTGACCCTCTTCATCGTGTTTAAATCATATTTAAAATAAGGGACTCAACTCTCCTTTTCCGATTTCACTCACTTTCCCAACAGTAACTACAACAATAAAATAAACTAATAATAACGACTAATATGAAACGAGAAACAAAGAGAGAAGGAAATAAAAGCAAGATCTATCTGAAATCTCATTTCATTTTTAATTATACAACTGCAATGAACAGATATCATATTGGTTGGCTATGCTAGAACATATTCCCTTGCACCTTTGATATTCCTAACTAATATCAACTTTCAATCATAATATCTTAATAATCCAAAAGGAGTCAAGAAATGAAAACTTTCTTCAATAGCGCTTGTATTCTTCTTTCGAATAAAAGACCTGGATCAAATTATCAGAAAAAGTATCCAGGAACAGAAGGAAGATGGATAACACAAGGAGATAAGAGAAAAAGGATACAATTTTAATTAAACTTTGCAAGTCAAACAATGAATAGGAAACCTTCCATTCCAATATTTTCCTACACGACTCTAAACATATTATTCCATATTTTAAGCAAAACTATGAACAGATGACCTTTTCTGGTTTGGATTGAGATTCTGCGTGCAATGGAAATCTACACCTGCTTAGGTGCGTCTCTGGAAGATCTTTGAGCAACTATACTTCTCTTTTATTGCTCAAGTTTTCTTCTTTATCTTTCCTGTTTATTATGTGAACGACACACCTTCACCATAGATCAGTTCAATCAATATCATAGTTACCAACCCAACTACTATACTAAGACCCACGGTTGAGATATAATATTTATTAAGTAATTAAAAGTGTGCTCTCTCTAATAACTTGAACTTTTAGATGAGATGGTCATAAACTTCAACATGGACTAGAGAAGACAGAGGTCTTGGTTTCAAATCTCAACGCCACCCAAAGTAAAGGCAAAAAGAAAAATGTTTCACGTGTTTGGCTTAGGAAAAAGAATCAAGCCCACGCGTGAGAAGGCGTGTTGACACATAATATAAATTAAGTAATTAAAAGAGTGCTTCCATTTTAAAAAACTATTTCAAAGTGTGCTCTTACTAACAGTTTCAACTTGTTTCAACTTTTAGATGAGATGGACACAAACTTAAATAGGTGGAGAAATGAACCTTGGACTAACTCAATCCTAAAAGCTAGCACATGAAGTGAGGACTTCCCAAGACCATATAGACCAAATTTACACCCCACAACCAATGTGGGACAACTTAACACCCCCACATGCCCAGGATTGCCAACTAGAGCATGGACAACATAATATGGGGGCTCAACATCGAGTAAATCAAGGGTTAAGAGGGTCTGCCTCGATACCATGTAAAGAAATTGACATTCAACCTAATTCAACCTCAAAAGCTAGCTGTGAGGATTTTCATAGACCAAAATCCACATCTCACAACCGATGCGGGACAGCTTAACAATCATCATGCACAACACTGTGTTGAACATATCATGAGTTGCATCTAAATGGGTTAACCTTTAGAATCAGCCAAAAATGGAGATGTAAAATGGACCTTAAAGTAAACCCTCACATCTTATGCTAGACACAACCTAAAAAAAGAATTGTCTGACGGAAGCATTCTTTTATCATCTTGAAGATGTAAATCCACCACAGAAAACTTTCCTGTAAAAAACCATGCCCCTTGGAAATTGGAATAAGCACGTGAATCTTGGAATAGTAGTTAAACAACAGTTTACCTGCATTGCCAGCAGAACCTTTTGTACTTCACCAAGCTCCTTCTCCAAACGCTCGCCTTGCAATGCCAATGCTCGAGTGGCCTCAGAGTTCTTTTGGGCCAACATTGCAGCCTGGATAGAAAGAAAATGGAATCACAAGAAGGAAGGCTAGTCTATAAGATTATACAAAGAATTGTATCTGCAAGAACTGACTCAGAAACGACAAGGCACTCAAGGCTTTAAGCGAAAAGTGAGAGGCAAAACCCATATTTTTCCAAGATGAAGTGTATAATTTACCCAAATACAAAAATACTTGTGAATTTATTACTTATAAAGTCAACTTGCAACTAAAATTCCGGATTCATTAATTTCGATTGATCGGAAAAAGAATCAATTTGTAGCTCAGAATCAGAAGTGGCAAAAGAAAAGGAAGAGAACTCATATACTGGAAGAATAAACAGTAGCTAAAAGAGAAAATATAAGGAGAAAGAAATAAATCAAAAGTAGCAGAGAAACATAATAGTAGAAGAAGTAATTATGCACGGGCGTAGTGCAAGTTCATCTACAAAATCTATAATTACTTGTAACAAAAATAATAGTTGATGAAAAGGCGTGACATAAACTAGAAGAAAAGAAAGACACTGACGACAAGAGAATGCTGAAATGTAAATGAAAAGGAGTCTTAACACTCAAATAGCAAAAAGGCCCTATATTTCCTCCTCTCCTTTTTCCCCTTTTAAAGTTGGATTATTAAAAAAAAGAAATCGTTTCTTTATAGATGATTTTACGCCTTTGCACTTCATCGTCTAAAGAGAGGATCTCTAAAGCACATCACTTCACCCGTCAAGGTAAGCAAAACATTCCCTTTTGAGGGAGCTTCATCTCTCTCTTAAATGCAAGGTAACCTTGTTTGGGAACGACGTCTGAGTATAGTTTGGGATACCCCTCAACAAGTTGTCTGCACTTGGTTCATATTTCCATAAACTATTCAATGGTCAATTAGTGTGCGTGTGTGTGTGGGGGGGGGGGGCTCTTTTAAATGGAAGAGCTCCAAGTGAGCTTGTTGGACAACGTTATAGAATATGTAATCAATAAAATATGCCTCAATCCCGCTTTTGATGGGGTCGGTATGTGCTTTAGAGGTTAAGGTGTTAAATGAGGCAACTCTTAGCGAAAGGTTAAGTTGTTATCATTAAAAAAAAAAAAGAGGTACACTTGAAACTTCAGTTTCAAAAAAAAAAAATTATTATCATGATAAAGCACAGAATCCTTATTATGACTTTACAACTAGCATATGTCAAGCCTCTGAGTCAATTAGTTTCTCAGATTTTATGTTTTCCAAGTCCACTCTGATGTTCAGATTGTTGTTGGCCCTACTTTATAGAAGTGAGACACACTACTACAAATGGTTGTTTCACCTAATAATATGATGGTTTACAAGTAAGTTCAGTAAGCAAAGAGCATTACATTACCTTTTCTAAAGAAAGTTCAGTAAACAAACAAACAGAAATACAAATGGTTTACAAGTAAGTTTCATAAGCAAACAGACAGACATACGATGAGGTCAACTTTTGATCGGTGTGAGAAAGATAATATAGATTTCATTTACTTGATAAGGTTATCATATCATCCAAGATCAAAGCAAAGAATTATATAAGTTTCAGGGTTAACTTATTCAGATTTTATGAATTATATTCAATTAGAACATTGCAAACGTAAGTTTCCTAAGTTTTTTTTTTTCTCCAATATGCTAGTATGGTTTCTTGATTCATTTTTCTACATATATGTATATAATCACTTCTCACATTTATAGATCCAACCAAAGCATCCACCTTAATATTCAAGCATCCACAAACTTCTTTGCACTTCAGAATCAATTAGCAATGAATCATGAAGTGATCATCTATTGTTCAATGAAACTTCAAATAAAAGAACTTTCTAGCACGCACGCGATGCTTATTAGATATGACATCATGGAAACAACATCACAATCCTCAATTTATAGGATAATACTAACTGCATTCACAAGATTAAAATGTTTAACTGATTAACAGATAAGTAAAACTTGCTCCAAATCCATTTTACCTCATAATATGCTTAAAACAACATTATTACCTCAGTAATTGGATCTTTGAGAGTCTTTCTAGTAACCCGAAATCGAATTCCCAGCTTCTCAAGCTGTCTCGATAGAACCCGAATAATTGTAGCTGAACTCCTCAAATCTTCCTCTACCTTCTCAATCCTTTCCAACATATTAACCCCTTTTAAATCACTCCCAGGCCTGGAAAAGTTATTCATACAAATCCTCCTCCATTGCCTTCTCCTAATCACAGAACCAATGATCACTCCACCCACCAACACAACACACTGTGCAGCTAATACCCTATTCCCCAACCACTTATGAGACCCCAAAAACCAACAATTCACAGCAAAACCAATAGCTACCACAGCTGAAGATAACAAACACAAAAACTCAAGAATCGAAAGAAACCCATCAAAATTAAACTCATACTCAGCTGAAAATTGACCATTTACAGTTCCCTCTGAATCAAAGCTCTTAACTTTCCATTGATGACATTGCAAAAACTCAATTTTATCCAAACGGGGTTTTTGCGTACGGAAAATTAAAGGGGTTTTCAAAGGTTTTAGATGTAATGGGGTTGAAATTTTTGGGTTCTTCAAGCAAAACAAATTGATACGAGTGTGTGGAGCTGTGAAAAAGTTCTGGGATACGATTGACATTATTTGGGGTTCCAAGAACTTCCCAAAAACTGAATTTTTTTCAATATTTTGGTATTTTAACTTTCAAGATTGATGAATTCATGGCTATGGAAGAACCCCAATTGAAAAAATTAATCAAATTCAGGTAGATGAGAACACTCACTCTGAGAATACGAGGATGTTAATTTACGCACTAAGCGTACGTTAGTTATTATTAGTGGTTTTGAGTTTAAAATGCGCCTGCAATATGAAATATTACATTTTCATACCCATTATTTAGTGTCAAAATACATTATAGTACCTTTAACTTTCTTAATGAGCCAATATAATCCCAAACTTTGGGTTTTTGCACAAAAATAAATGTCCCGAAAATATATCACTAACTTTATAGGGTTATCGATGAAGATAATTAGTCTATTCCAATTACTTTCCTTCCAATCGCTTGCTAAAATTTTGAATCGCGCTCTTTTTTGTCTAAATATTGTGTTTCTTAGTATTGACCAAAAACATATCTCTGTTAATTTTTTCATTTTATTTCTAACAAATATTTTTTCTCTCAAGTACATTTTACATATTTGTCTAGATACTATACACGCGTTTAACCATACATGATTATTGATTAATCTATGGTTGGTTACATCCATATCTATGACCTTAATTAATATATATATATATATATATATATATATATATATTATAACTTAATCATGATGATTAATTAATCTAAGATTTGACTTTATTTTTGTCGATTACGCTCATATCTTTGACCTTAATTAATGTGTATATATATATACACCTTGCTTGATTTTTGTCGATTACGCCTATTTTTTTTACCTTAATTAATATATATATTATAACTTAATCATGATGATTAGTTAATCTATGATTTGGCTTTATTTTTGTCGATTACGTCTATATCCTTGACCTTAATTAATGTATATATATACACACACCTTGCTTGATTTTTGTCGATTACGCCTATATTTTTTACCTTAATTAATATATATATATTATAACTTAATCATGATGATTAGTTAATCTATGATTTGACTTTATTTTTGTCGATTATATCTATATCTTTGACCTTAATTAATGTGTGTGTGTGTGTGTATATATATATATATATATATATATATATATATATACACACACACACACACACATTAATTAAGGTCAAAGATATAGATATAATCGACAAAAATAAAGGTGTATATATATTATATACACACCTTGCTTGATTTTAGGTATACAATAACTTACCTTTTAAACATGTTTTTTCCTCTATAAATACGGTTGATATATTTTTAGTTTCTCACAAACTCACATTGAAAAATAGCTTCATTTTCAGCCAAAACCCTCTTTATGGGGCTTAAAGAAAACATTCATTAATAAATAAAGTTGTGTGAATCAATTTTTAGCGTTATAGTTGCAAGACTTGTTGTCGAGTTTTCACATCGAACTAAGGCATATAGGTACTAATTAATAATTCCACTAGTATATGACCTTGGTTCGACCTAATACTTTGATGGCAGGCTTTGTATCTGTAACACCAAATACCTGAATGTCACACAATTTTATTTATCTATGAATGTTTTTTACATGATAAAAAAATATAATAAAATGATAAAGATGTTTGCATACTTGAATGTGCGAGCAAGGTGAGCTAGATGTATTGATTAGGGTTTGGATAATATTAAATTTGTATTTTAATATTGCTCTTAAATTTGATAATTTTTACTCTTACAATTATTTTTGTCTAATTTGATATAAAGATCGAGCACATACAAATATTTTCAAACATATAACAAGTCCAAATCTACATCCAATGAACATTGGACAAAGAGATTGCAAACAAGTTGATGCAATTTAGAATATGACCATCTTCATAGATCATTTGGAT
The DNA here is from genome assembly GCF_001406875.1 of Solanum pennellii. NCBI lineage: Eukaryota > Viridiplantae > Streptophyta > Magnoliopsida > Solanales > Solanaceae > Solanum > Solanum pennellii. The sequence continues at coordinate 3,315,978 of NC_028647.1, forward strand.
TAAAGATAAATTGTGCATAAATTAATGTATTGTCGAGATTGATGGTGTCAAAATTGTAATGTTTGAGATTAATAATATGTAAATTGCAATAATTACAAGAATTGTTTTGTTTACTTATTTTCAAAATGTTTAATGCATGAGAGTTAATTTGGCCATTTTAATTACTTAATACATAATATTTATAAAATTTTATTTTTGCGTTTCACTTTTTATCTCGCTTAAGACTAAAACGCGTCTTTTTGTATAATTTATATAAATATTATTTATGTGGACACTAAAAGTAACAACTACTCCCTCAATCCGAAATTGTTTGTCATGTTGTGTTTTTCGAAAGTCAATTTGACTAATTTTCAAAGTTAAATTAGATCACATTAATTCGTTAAACAAAAAAAATAGATATTCTAAAACTATATGAAAAGTACTATAAATTTCAATTTTTTGCGTATTAATATGATGAAAAAATATATCTTAAAATGTTAGTCAAAATTTTTATAATTTGACTCTAAAAATAGAAACCATGACAAATAATACCAGAGAGAGGGAGTATTGATTAATCACTGGTATACTACAAATAATCATTAGAGGAAGGAAATTTTCTAATTTAGGAAAATTTCTTATATTTTATTTGAAGTATAATATTAATTACCTATTTTAGAAATTATGTAGTAGATTTTAAAATATGCATGTAATTATTTTTTAATTAAAAAAGTGGCTTTACCAAATACCTTTTCATTGTCAGCATCCAAACCCCTTGTTAACTTTTCTTCACGTCAGCCCCTTTTTCCCGACCACCAATATGGGCGGCGCCACCGCATCTCCACCGTACACGCGGCGGCGGAGCTGGGGAAGCATGAAAAATGGAGTCTTGAAAGTTGGAAAAGTTAGAAGGCTCTGCAACTTCCTGAATACCCAAATGAAAAAAATCTTGAATTTGTGCTTAAGATTCTTGAATCAAATCCACCCCTTGTGTTTGCTGTTGAAGCAAGGAGTTTGGAGAAGAATCTTGGTGAGACTGCATTGGGGAAAGCTTTTTTGTTACAAGGTGGAGATTGTGAATATTCGTGATACTTTTAGGATTTTGCTTCAGATGAGTGTTGTTCTTATGTTTGGTGGAGAAGTTCCTGTGATTAAGGTAATAAAGATTTGATTTTTATGAACCCCATTTTCAGATTTTGTGTTTTGATGGACTTATATGTGTGTTATGATGTTTATTTGTTCTCTTTTTTGTGTATATGTGTGTATATATATGTTGTGTGTGTGAGAAAGAGACTGCAAGTTAAGATTACTTAGTTATCAATGACGTGGTTGAGAGCTACAAGGTCATGTTACGAAAATACTAGGTGATTCTTTCCGTTTGTCCTAGTGGATAGGATTAACTGATACATGTTGCTGGTGGAAGGTGGCAGGTATCTCGTGAAATTAGTGGATATGAGCGAAAGCCAGCTCGGACTCCAAATCCGTAAAAGAAGAAGAAGAGTGTATGAGACTTGTGAGTTGTGTAGATATATACATGTATTTGCTTTACTCAAGTGTTTTGAGTGTATGGAGTTGTGGAATGTGTAGGATCTCGAATAGGTGGGAATGCATGTTATTATGATGAGTTTCTTGATTGAAAAAAGATCATGACTTTAAGATTAAATTGTTATATGGTTAATTATAGGTTGGAAGAATGGCGGGTCAGTTTGCAAAACCAAGATCAGATCCGTTTGAGATAAATGGAGTGAAGTTACCAAGTTACAAGGGTGACAATATCAATGGTGATACATTTGATGAGAAGTCAAGAGTTCCAGATCCTCGTAGGCTTATTAGGGCATACATGCAATCTGCTACGACTCTTAATCTTCTTAGAGCTTTTGCTACTGGAGGTTATGCTGCAATGCAGAGGGTCACTGAATGGAATCTTATTTTGTGGAGAACAGTAAGCAGGAGATAGGTATGAATATAGTAATCTTTAGTGAAGGTGTACCACAGATTCTATGTTGGCATTTGGACATAAAAATGCGATATTCGAAAAAAAAGTTGAAAAAAGGTGTTTGGAATTTGATGGTGTTTGTGTTTGGAAAAGAAAATTCACTTGAAGATTTGGTCGGAATCACTTTTTAAACTCTTAACTTGTGTTCAAAGAGGTTCTCAAAATATGAGTTCATTGTATAACCAGACATCGTTTTGAGTTTATTTTTTTTGAAAAGATAAGTGAACATTTTGCACGGACAAACGTATCTTTGTCTTTTTTCGAAGATGAAAATTTGGAAAGAGTTCCATGGTTATGCTTGATCTGTAGTACTTTTAACTCTATATCATTTTAATGACTTATCAATTGTACTTGGGCCTGAAGTGCCAAGTTTTTGTCGTTACAACTTCAAATGTCAATATTCGGTGTAGTTTTGAGTCTAATATGTGGATATTGGGGAATGTTTTGCAGGTACCAAGAACTAGCTCACAGGGTTGACGAAGCCTTAGGATTCATGACTGCTGCTGGACTCACAGTCGACCACCCTATCATGTCAACGATTGATTTCTGGACATCTCATGAGTGCTTGCTTCTTCCTTACGAACAAGAACTTACAAGGGAGGATTCAACTTCTGGTCTTTTCTATGATTGTTCTGCTCACATGGTTTGGGTTGGGGGAATGAACCAGACAATTAGACGGTGCTTATGTTGAGTTTTTGAGAGGATTAGCAAATCCGCTTGGCATAAAGGTGCAGATAGCTTAAAGCAGTAATACTTACTGATTAGCTTATTCGTTGCTCAGTGCAGTAGGCTGTTCGACTTGTCTAAAAACGAAGTAAGAAGTAGTAAAGTAAAATAGAAATTTAGAACTTATGAATCTCCAATAATTCCATCGGTTATTATATATGCAATTTCAACTCCTTTTAACTCATTGTGCTGATTTTGAGATCTTACAATTTCTCTCAGCCAATGCTGTTTTGCCCGTTTATATGAGTTGCCTAAATACGAAAGTTTTATTGCAGGTGAGCCAAAAGATGGATCCAAATGAACTAATTAAGCTCATTGACATCTTGAACCCTGCCAATAAGCCTGGAAGAATAACTGTAATTGCAAGAATGGGTGCTGAGAACACGAGAGTAGAACTTCCGCCCTTGGTCACGGCAGTATGAGGAACTGGTCAGACTGTGACGTGGGTTTGTGATCCAATGCACGGGAACATCATCAAGGCACCATGTGGACTCAAAACTCATGCTTTCAATACAATCCTGGTATGTTTCATTCTGTGCATCCTCTCTATTATGATTCTTCGGTAAAATCACATTGGATAATGAATTTTTTTTCAAGACTTGGAGACAGAATCTACAAGTTAAATAGATAGAAATGGCTGCTTCCCATGCTTTCGCTAGATATTGATCTGTTCAACAACGTTTAGTAGAAAGTATAGATATTTGATTCCGTGTAGTTTGAGGCTTAATGTCACAATAAAACTGAAACCAATTTTATCTGGTTGATAGTTGATTGTATTTTCAGGCAGAGTATGATTTCATTAGTTACTGTTTTTCGATCTCAAAGTTCAAAGCTTGATTCCTTATAGTACTAAACAGGCAGGCTGAGATCCAAGCTTTCTTCGATGTGCATGATCAAGAAGGGAGTCACCCTGGCGGTATTCATCTAGAAATGACAGGGCAAAATGTGACTGAATGCATTGACCGATCAAGAACAGTAACCTATGATGATTTGGGCTCACGCTACCACACACATTGTGATCCGAGATTGAATGCTTCTCAGTCTCTTGAACTTTCTTTCAATGTAGCTGAACGACTAAGAAGACGAAGAATGGCTACTCAACGCGTGTAAGCATTTAGCCTGCAGTCTTGATCTCTTTAGTATCCAATAAACTGAGTTACCATCCATCCCCTCATAGTAGTTTTGAGTAGTTTTACTAGAGAAGTCTGAATAAATATAAGTGATTTTGATTAATGTTGTTATACACTTTTACTGATCTTTTTGACTTAAAGGAAAAAGGACAAATATACCCCTGCACTATCGTAAATGGTATGCAAATATCGTCCGTCATACTTTTGGGACATCGGCGTCCCTGTCGTTCAAAAACTAGAACATATCTACCCTTTATACTAGTGCATATACGTGTCATAATTTTATCCACCGACCGACATTTATCGACGAATAAGATTGTGTCATGTGTCCCTATTTAGTCTTCCGTTAGAGTAAAGGGCATATATGCTCTAGTTTTTGGACGATAAGACACCAATGTCCCAAAAGTATGACGGAGGATATGCACGTACCATTTAGTTTAGGGTTATATTTGTCCTTTTTCGTTGGGTTACAAGGAAGCAAGCTTCCCCTCTCTTTGTGTATGTATTTTGGTTTCTCTTAAAAGTAAAATATTGAAAATACTAATAGTTGATAATAATTAGCTTAACAAATATTTTATGATTACTTATTCCAAAAATGTAAATATCAGATTAATTTAGTTAAACATGATTATCTCCATAGTCACATATATTTGGTGACATTATTGGTTAACGAAGTGACTAATATCCACTTATCTAAGTCCTAATCACATGATCACTAACCTAAGTATTTTTAGGTGTTAACTAATTTGCAAATGCCAATTTTCTATTTTCTTGTGTTTGGAGAACACACTTGTTTGATTTAATGGGAGTAGAGAAGGAAAAAAAATACTATAATATGAAAAATCGAACCCTCATTAATAAAGTAAAAGTATCAATAATCAATTATCTGAGCTAATAAAATTTTCCTTTTTTGGAAACATATGATCAAATATATGTTGCTTAGGAATTTCTTTTTAGTTTTTTTAATCACAATAATTAATAATTTTAAAGACACATGAAATGATTACGATAAAGAAAAAAACTCGTTTTTTTCTTCAGAATATGATATGTTAACCAAGGGATGAATATGTTTTATAGGTAAGCACTTAGAGGATGTGCCAATCAATGAAGCAGATTGAAAATCATGAAGACTCAAAATTAAATTCTAACAAATAAAAACACTAGTAAATAACTTTATTTAATACGTATTACTTGTGATAAATAACACGTAAAATTTATCGATGTATCCGCAAACTGGCTCATATATATTGAAACCTTTTCAATGATAGAAAGGCCAAATAATTTAAAAGGGTAGTTGGATGATAGACTCTTGGGATTATTCCAGATATGAGGACCATGACTCAACTGGTCCAAAAGACTTATGAACCACAAAGATACCTTATCAATCTTTATGATTTTATACTTTTTATATATATATATTTATAATATGAATTATATTCTCAAATTGTCATTATAATAAATTCGATTATACTTTATAGTTATAGTTTGTATATTTATAAGTTATAGTTACAGTTTAAATTGTCTCGTTTGTATAATTCGCGGAGTGAAAGTATATGATTGAGTTATTTTTGTGTAAACTCGAAACAAGGAATTTAAACAAACACAAACAGCTGAACTTTAAAACAGTTATACAAATTACACTATACAAAAGTTACACAAACCATATTATGCAAATTTTGAATTATACAAATTCGAAATTTCAACCCACATAATTACCTGAATGTTGGTCGTGAATGATAATTAACAAAAAAACTATTTTTATAACGATTAATTAACTAGTATATGCTTGTTTAACCATGTAATTTTCGCTAACGAAGGCAACTTTCTTGATTTTAAGCAAAGATTTTTATTATGTTTCCTTATTATTATTAATATTAATAATAATTCAACATTGGAGAAATCTTCTTTATAGGGCTTGCAAAATTTCATGCCAAAAACATGCTAATTATGTATTATGACCCATTGGGGTGTAAAGTTTTGTCTGTATTAAAGATTTTTGGGTTTCGTCTAAATTTAAATTTATTTTTTTATAATTAAAAACGAAATACTTTTTTTTTAAAATATAAATATTATTTAAAATTTAAATCTGAAATTTCTGATTAAAAATGAATATATAATTATTATTTAATTATAATCCACATTCTATATATTGTTCAACAAACATTATTTTATATATAAATATAAAATTTAAATAAAAATTATTGAGTTTTCGAAAATTCACACACAAATACCTACTTGTCCACAAAATATATGGAACGAATTATTACAACGTTGCAATATATTTAATCAATTAAATTTTTAGCTCAAAATGGACACAATTCGTTGTCTTCTCTAGCAATGAAAAAGATAGGAGACACAAAAAGGACAAGAAAATTTGGACATCAAACGCACTATATTTTTTCGTTTTCATTTTGAGGTTCGATTAATTTTTAATTTTTATTTACTTAGAAGAATAAACATTGTTTTTATAGAGAAATAATTAGATTTCAAAATCTTTAATTAAGAAAAAAAGGACATATTTTATTAATCCATTACAATTTCTTGATATTTTTATAACAACTCATAACCTAAAATTAACCTAATTTTTTTATTGAATTAATTTAAGACTAACTATTATGAACATATCCATAAAGATAACTGAATTGGTGCAATATGTGGTATTTCACAAAAGAAACATTAGGTAACGTCTTTTTATTCAAACTTATCGTACTAGACTTGTTGTATAGTGAGATTTATATTTTTGGTATAACATGCGAGTTATTATTTAAGAGCGAATTTATCTAATACACAATCGATACCTAATTACTTGAAAAAATATTATTAGAATCAAAATTCCTAGTGTTTATTAATAATTGAGGTACCAAAAGTGCAATTATCACAAATGAGTTTTAACAAAAATACCAAACTAAACTCACCTACTTTTGTTGTCTCTTTTATAACCTTTTAACCCAATTTCACAACTTATTTACCAAAATGCCTCTCACAACTACCAATTCTACACCTACTCACCATAAATTATAATCTCAAAATGAAAAAAACTCAGTATGATATATTAAGTTTTCGTTATGTTATATCGATTAGAAAATGATTAAAAATAAGTATTTAAAATGTTTTGTATCTAATTTTACTTATATTTTAAAGAGTTCATTTTCACAATTTAAAGTTTATGATATTCTAATTAGTTATGTCAAGATTCTCTATAAATTATATTCACTCATTGTTCGGTATATAAATATAAGCTTTTCGTTATGCATGTAATTTAGAAAATGATCAAAATATCGTAATTTATACTTAATCTTATTTAATTGATGAAGGAGATTATTTGCACAATATTTTATAATTACGTGATATTAACTTTATCAATTACGATAACACTCTATTTAGGAATATAAATAATCCTAAAATGCCCCTTTAGATCTCCTCCTCCATTGATACCTCTTCCCCTTTCTCTCTCTAAAAAAATTGTCATTTTATAGTGAGAGAAAAAGAGGATTCAAGAATCATCAAAAGGCAAAAAAAAAAAATCATGGCTTTATCAAACACCTTATCATTGTCATCATCAAAATCCCTTGTTCAATCTCATCTGCTCCATAATCCTACACCCCAACCTCCTTTTTCCCTTTTTCCGACCACCCAACATGGGCGGCGCCACCCTATCTCCGCCGTACACGCGGCGGAGCCATCCAAGACTGCAGTTAAGCAAGGAAAATGGAGTCTTGATAGCTGGAAAACAAAGAAAGCTTTACAACTTCCTGAATACCCAGATGAGAAAGAACTTGAATCTGTGCTTAAAACACTTGAAATGAATCCACCCCTTGTGTTTGCTGGTGAGGCAAGGAGTTTGGAAGAGAAGCTTGGTGAGGCTGCATTGGGGAAAGCTTTTTTGTTACAAGGTGGAGACTGTGCTGAGAGTTTTAAGGAGTTTAATGCCAATAATATTCGTGATACTTTCAGGATTTTGCTTCAGATGAGTGTTGTTCTTATGTTTGGTGGACAAGTTCCTGTCATTAAGGTAATAAAGATTTGATTTTTATGAATCCCATTTTCAAATTCTGTATTTTGATGTGCTAATATATGTTTATGAGCCCCATTTTCAAATTATGTGTTTTGATGTGCTAATTTGTGTGTTTTGCTGATTGTTCCTGTGATTAAGGTGATAAAGATTTGATTTTAATGACCCCATTTTCAAATTCTGTGATTTGATGTGCTAATATGTGCTAATATGTGTGTTCTGCTGATTGTTCCTGTGATTAAGGTAATAAAGATTTGGTTTTTGTGAACCACATTTCCAAATTCTGTGTTTTCATGTGCTAATATGTGTGTTCTGCTGATTCTTGATTCTTATTTTTATGTATGTATGAAAATTGTGCTCCTATTGTTCCTGTCATGAGTTATGCTATATATTCTCTGTCAAGCTAGAGTTCTGTTAGATTTCCAGATATTGTACAACTATAGTTCTTTCTCCATAACTTGGTTCATAAACTAAAGAAAACTCATATGGTTTTGATCTGAATGTGTATAAATTTGCTTTACTCAAGTGGGTTGAGTTGTAGACTATTTAGGATCTTGGATAGATAAAATAAAGATCATTATAATGAGCTTCATGGTTGAAAAAAGATCACTGCTTTAAGCTTAAATTGTTACACGGTTAATTGTAGGTTGGAAGAATGGCCGGTCAGTTTGCAAAACCAAGATCAGATCCGTTTGAGGAGATAAATGGAGTGAAGCTACCAAGTTACAAGGGTGACAATATTAATGGTGATACGTTCGATGAGAAGTCAAGAATTCCAGATCCTCATAGGCTTATTAGGGCATACATGCAATCTGCTGCGACTCTTAATCTTCTTAGAGCTTTTGCTACTGGAGGTTATGCTGCAATGCAGAGGGTCACTGAATGGAATCTTGATTTTGTGGAGAACAGTGAGCAGGGAGATAGGTATGACAAATCACAATCTTTGATTAAGTTTTACTGCAGATCCTTTGATTCAGCAGTCAATCTTGTTTTATGTTGCTGCCAAATGTCTTTTAGGAGATGAAAAATTGGAATGAGTTCCACAGTTATGCTTGGTGTATTATTTCAAAGCCTTCGCCTGAAGTGTCCGGCTTTGTCGTGACTACATCGAGTGTCAATTTCAGTTGCATATTCAGCCATTCAGATTGGATTAATCGGGCAATTTTAAGTCTAATATATTTTATATTTGGGAATGATTTGCAGGTATCAGGAACTAGCTCACAGGGTTGATGAAGCCTTAGGATTCATGGCTGCTGCTGGACTCACAGTTGACCACCCTATCATGTCAACAACTGATTTTTGGACATCCCATGAGTGCTTGCTTCTTCCTTATGAACAAGCACTTACAAGAGAGGATTCAACTTCTGGTCTTTTCTATGATTGTTCTGCTCACATGGTTTGGGTTGGGGAAAGAACCAGGCAACTTGACGGTGCTCATGTCGAGTTTTTGAGAGGAGTTGCGAACCCTCTTGGCATAAAGGTATGGATAGCTTCAAGCGTTGTAGTGCGATATGCTAACAGGAGTATTACTAATCAGCTTATTCATTACTCAGCGCATTAGACTGCTCGACTTATCTAACAGTGAAGGAAAATCTTAGTAGAGGAAAACAAAATTTAGAATTTATGCATCTCTAATCACTCCTTTTGCTTTCTGATTTCCGCTTATTTACTTGGGGCATAGATTTGAACTCACCATTTTTTTCACTCAAGCAAGAATCTTACCAGTGAACCAAAATTTGAGACCCATTTCGATGCGTAACCTTCTAAAGAACACCCACATTTATGTTTTAATAAAATTCTTAATTGTGCCTTGGAGTTGGACATCTATGGCTAGATTTCTTCATTTATGCATGATGTATCTATCTAAGCACCATTTTATGTTTGCCTCTCGTAGTATTAATCAAAATGATTTACCTGAGATCTTATCCAGTTTTCTTTGCCAATGTTGTTTATGTTAGTTGCCTAAAGATGGAAGTTTTGTTACAGGTGAGTCAAAAAATGGATCCAAAAGAGCTAATTAAGCTCATTGACATCCTGAACCCTGCCAATAAGCCTGGAAGAATTACTGTAATTGTTAGAATGGGTGCCGAGAACATGAGAGTAAAACTTTCCCACTTGGTCAGGGCTGTACGGGGCGCTGGTCAGATTGTGACATGGGTTTGTGATCCAATGCACGGGAATACCATCAAGGCACCATGTGGACTCAAAACCCGTGCTTTTGATTCAATCCTGGTATGTTTCATCTCTGCATCCTTTTTATGATTCTTAGAAGGTATATGGATAGAGGTGGCTGCTTCCCCATGAAATGAGAGACGTTTCTGCTAGATATTGACCTGTTCAGAGACTCTTAGTAGAAAGTGTGTGTAAATTTGCTTGCCTGGTGGTAGATTGTTTGCGGCTTAACGCCACAATAAAAACTGAAAATAATTTTGTGGTCCAAAGTGTGTTGTTTAGACGGACTGAGATTTCAGTAGCTTCTGTTTTTTGATCTAAAAGTTTAATGCTCATATCTGAATGTCATGTTGTGCTAAACTGTCAGGCTGAGGTCCGAGCTTTCTTCGATGTGCATGAGCAAGAAGGAAGCCACCCTGGTGGTATTCACCTTGAAATGACAGGGCAAAATGTGACTGAATGCATTGGTGGATCACGAACAGTAACCTATGACGATTTGGGCTCTCGCTACCACACTCATTGTGACCCAAGATTGAATGCTTCTCAGTCTCTTGAACTCTCCTTCATCGTAGCTGAGCGACTAAGAAGAAGAAGAATGTCAACTCAACGTCTGTAGGCTTATCTAATTTACCTGTACTTCTCTAGTATGGAGTCTTGTTTGCTTGGTATCCCAATAACTTATATATGTGGCCTCTGGCCATCCACTGCTAAACACGTTTTAATAAACATGGCAGAGCAAGTTGCCTGATGAGGTAAATAGGTTTTCTGCAGTGATCAAAGGGGAAATGAACATCAAGTAAAATTAGTCGATTTATCCGGCATCTGTTCTGTTTATTTTAGTTTGGACTGTAAGTCTAGGTTTAAGGGTGTTCAGTTTTCTTTTCCTTGATGTATGAATGATACTTTGAGATACTGGTTTTGCTGTTTTAGTCTAATGTGTTTGCCTACCTTGCCAAGTTTTTCTCATCTAACTTTGATTAGATTATACTTCACAATTTCTTCCCTAGTTGTCCATGGTGCAATTAAATTTGTTACACAGCAATATAGATACTATATGAACATAAACTACTAATACAATAACAAACTCAATACAATGTCATACGTGGATTTGGAGAGGATAGCGTGTACATAAACCTTAGTCCTATAGCTCTCAAGTTGTTTGGCTTATGAACAAGTTATGTGGAAACACAATTATAGTTGTACAATTTCTGGATATAAAACAGAACTCATCAGAAGGTAATCTTAATGTGTCCGATTTCCCTTCTTGTGCAATCAGTTTCACAAGTTATCTTTTCATGTACAAAAAATCAGACGTGAACATGTGTGTACCCTTTACCTTCCTCAAACCTCACATGAGGTTACACACTGTGTTTGTTGTTGTTACACAACCAAGCGAACATTGAACCAGAACAGACGCCGAATGTTATGCTGTGAATATCTTTTTTTGATAATATGGTAAACTAAATAACCATTCAACATCCAACAGGATTATACTAATGTTGAACAAGAGATTTTTGACCAAGTTCAAATGCAAATAGGAAGCATTAACTTATGCTAGATAAGCTACTACAATGTCTCAACATTACGAAAAAAATGAAATGGGTGGTCTCCAGATGACAGCATCGATGTCTGCGTTCATCAGATTTTGGCATCTCTTAATAGTAAGGCATGAATCTCCCAGGCCTCCTGAACCTTGGAACTTTTCTGCAAACACGCGAAATAGTAAAAAAGAAAGTTGTATAACAGAGCTGTTAAAGGTTTGAGATAATCAAAATTCTCACCCGTATCCGTATGGAGAGTAGAAATAGGGAGCTGCATAAGGCCTTCTAGACCTGTAACCTCCCAAGTATGGATTGAAGCGCCCTGGGCGGAACTGCTTCATTCCTGGAACATTAGTCCTCTTGGGCATTACCTGTAAATTTGTAAGAGCAGCAGCATTAGAAGCTATGCACCACAGACACAAATACCAGAGGTATGATGAGGAACTGGGGATAAAGATGATTTTTTTTATTTGGGAGGGGAAATACACCATACAACAGGATTGTTTTACTATATAACCAAAAATATGCCAATAATATAGTTCCTCACGCATCTCGACTATTGCAATATGTTATATGTATATGCTACCTCCAACCAACACGTATACTAGGTAACTCTGCCGCCTAGGCTTATGCAGAAAGGAAAAAAATCATCTGATTAACATGATTTTGCTTAGGATAGGAGCCAACTTATCTTTGAATTCCTTATAGAAGTCTCATGCTCCTCTTCTTGAAGTATTTCAAAAGATATTTTTGAAAGATAATCATTTTAAGGTATAAACAACATAATGCAAACATCAGCAAGACAAACCAACAAATAACAGCAAGATCTTGTTAACTTGATTAACATTACACATAATAAACTGATAGGCCAGTTCAAGTTTCTTGCAAATCATTGCTCCTGAGAGCTTTTCCTGTTTTTGTATGTTTTCACTGGCTTATCTTCTTTTCCCATTTTTATCAGATGAAGAAATTCTATCCAGGTAAAAGAAACAAATTTTACCTTCAACTGACGTCCATGCAGTTCAGACTCATTCAGCTGGAGTGCATCCTGGACAGCTTCTTGTTCAATGAATTCCACATATGCAAAACCTTTGGGTTGGCCAAATTTATCAGTAAGAATGGTAACACGATTGACAGTACCACATGCCTGGAAATGCTGCTGAACTTCCTCTGGAGTGCATGCATAGTCAACCTGTTAAATCAACATGAAATACAAGCTCGTTAGAAACATTAGTCGTAATTGCATCAGACATTGTTGAGTAGGGACTTAACAACTTAAGCAACAGAAAGCAAAACTTTTTTGCAAGGTTAGGTTTGAATATTATAAAAACTAACTCTAATCTTTAAGCAGCAGCATACAAAAATTGGATCCGTGACATCCTTAGTGGAAGAAAATAATAGTTTTGAGCTCCAGGGCCTTCTAAGTTCTAACTACAAAGAGAATCTCCATCCAGCACAATAAACCCCCCATCTTGGCTGTGAAACAACTCTTATGCTTCACGCTATCTATGGGACACTATCCGAAAAAATTATCTGTCATAGCAACATCTACACCCGATAAAGCCCAATCAGACTGAACAGAAAGTAAGGCTGAATACAAAGTAACGACACCTCACCAAAACAGGCTTAATCAGCCAGTGAGACCTGAATACCACGTCCACCAGCTGCCAGCAGCAATCAGACTCAGCAACTAGAATTTGCATGGCAGTGACTAGGCTCTGCGACTTACAGAAAAATAGTCTTCTCGCTAGAGTTGAATCTAATGTACAAATACTCCAGAACAAAGTGATTTTCAGAATTCTTTAATATTACAACCCCATATATTTTTTTCCACGTTCAGTCATTTTTTTTCTATGCCTCAAAGGGTTTTTCCAACTCTATCTTTTTTCAATGGGGACTTTGCTTTTTTCTCTTTTTCTTATTTTTTTTTTGGTATTCTATTTTCATGACTTTTCATCTTTCTTTCTTTTTTTCATCCTTTTTTTAATTAAAACTTTTCCACAAGTCAAACATGTAGTTACAACTCCCCAAGTGAAACATATCTAAGATCAGAACTACTCTTGTTCACCATCAAAAAAATTGGTAAGAATGCCACTGTATTCAGAAAAGTGAATGTCCCTGCGATCATAGTGAGAGAAAGTCAAAGCTGGCTCTCAGAAGTATCAAAGCCAAACCAAGATGAAGACAGCATTAAGAGAAGAATTGAACTGCCCAATAACAAGAAAATAAAAAGAGAAGGAAAAATAAAACAAAAAAGATTATCATTTATGTGTTGATTAACAATGAAGTGATTGTTATGAAGGATTCATAATGAAGAGATTGTTATACATGAATTATACTTTTAAAGGGGCATTTTCGTCTTTAAATAGCTTAATCCCTGTATTGTTATTCCACATTTTATCCGACATAAATAATATAGAGATTTCTGCACAAATAGCCCAACCAGACGGCCCCTTCGGTTATTCAAAGATATATCAATGAAAAGGATAAGTGCATGACAAAAGGTCCAGATAAAGTTAAGATAATTAATTTCACGCAATTATGATATTAGCCCCACAGGTAAAATACAGTAATTTTTCACACAAATACTGAACTCGCTCCATTAGAAAATAGAACAAATAAATAACTAACAAGAATAGATCAAGTTCTACTGAAACATGTTCAGCATAGCATGTCTGAAAAATCAATCAGCAATTGAACATTACGGATATCTGGTTCTTACATTGCCAACAAATATTGATCGTGAATCAAGTTCTTCCCGGTTCTCCTGTGAAGCAGCTGTACTTGCAGGATCGTCTAATCCAATGATAGGCAAAAAAGGATCCAATTAGAATAGGACAAAGTAAAATTCAATTTTTTTCTAAAATTAATACAGTGATGACTAAAACATTATTAACAGACTAGCCAACGAATCATAGGTTAAAAAAGGACGGAATTAAATAGGTTGATTTATATTGCCTGCATAAAATTAGTTCAGCAAAAAATTTACAAATGGAAACACATAGTTGCACAGAAACAAAATTGATATGCTGAACTTCGGGTAGAAGTCAAATGAATCAAGACATAATTTTCAGCAAAAGCCTATTGACCACAGATGCCCATGTTCTTCATGTACCTAGGAGTTCCACCCTCCCCCAGAGTTCAACAAAAACTACCGGGTTCGTCCGAAGTCCAAACTCGTAAATAATATTCTCCCTCTGCCCCTGGGTAGGGTGGTCAATTTAGAGGGTGTCAACCTAACTCCAATGTGACCCTGCCTGAAGAAAATTTTAAGATATTTAAGTACCCTCTTGTCGATGCTACTAGTTTTCTCACTAACTACTAAGATTTTAAAAAGTCCCATCAAGATATATTGAATCGATAACCGATAAATATCCTACAGAGACCTGCATTTTAAGCACTTATATGTTAATACTTTAACAAGTTATTAGGTCAAGGAAGAAGCACATCCAACCATATAGCAAGAATAAACAAAGAATCTTCAGAGGCAGAGGCGGTGGATGTTACCGCACCCACAGATATTTTTTAACACCCTATATATAAGCCTCATTCCATATCTACATCCTCTAGATTTAACAAGCGTCATCAATAAGCGACAACGATAGTCACTTATAGTACTGTCTGCTTCATTTTATATGAAACTTAACGTTTTCAGTCTTATTTCTAAATTTGGAAGCTTATTAGTTTTAAACTTTTTATTTTGTACATAATGATATACTCCCTTATAACCATAGAAATGTCATGGCATGTTTAAGACCATAAGTTCTAAGGTAACTTATGGTATATGCCAAAAGGCCTTGAAAATCCAATAAATGTTCAAACAGCAGAAACACAAGTTCTCCTCCGAAACTGAGAAAAACAAAAACTTCCTGATCAATTAAGAAAACAATATCTAAAAGATCACAACTTTGGTTAAAAAGAGCAAAACAATGTTAAAATTCTGAAAACCCAATGAAATTTCAGATAGCAAAAATACAAGAACTCCTAAAAGCAAAGACGAAAGATTATTGATCAATTAAGATGTCAAATACTCCGAAGATCAAAATTTTCGTCTACAAGAACAAAATAACATCCATAGCCTAAAAATCAAATAAACATTTAGACTAGAGAAACACAACTACTCCTGCCAAAACAAGAAAAACAATTTTTTTAGATCAATTAAGATGGCAACCACCCAAAAGTAACAACTTTGCCAAAAACAGCAAAACAATATCCAACTGTTAAGAACCTAATAAAAGTTCAAATATCACTATACCAGAAAAACAAGTTCTCCAGACAATATGATGAGAATAACACAAAGATAAGAACTTCGTCAAAAACAGCAAAACAATATCCAATTATCGAAAAACTCATTTAAGTTCAAATACCAGCAACACAAATACCTCAATTACAATTCCATAATACCTCAAAGATCACAACTTTATCAAGAAAAGCAAAAAAAAAAAACAGAATCCAACACTTGAGAACCCAAGAAACTTAACATAAATATTAAATAGAAAGAAATTTCACAAAAGAAGACCTTGTACAGCACATAACAACTTTCTTAAAAAGAGCAACATAATATCCAATTGTTGAAAGAACCATTTATAGTTCAAACACCACTATACCACTAACACAAATACCTCAAAGATCACAACTTTAGCAAAACAAAGTCCAACACTTGACAACCCAATACACATAACATCAATACTCATCAAAAACCCAAAAACACAATGATCAAATACTAATAAAAAAACAAGAAATTTCATAAAAAGACAACCTTGAACAGAACCCATCTCCTTCTCAACCTTAGCCTGCATCTCCCTAAGAGCTGCAGCTTCATCTTCCATCTCCTTCAATCTCTTCTTCATCTCATCCAATTCCTTCAATACCCCACACAATAAAACAAAAACCCCATCATCAATAACATCTCAAAATTCATATCAAATCCTTATATCTACACTTTCATTTTTATCAACAAATCAAGAAAATACAGAAACAAGAACTGTCAGAGACCAACCTTAACAGCATCATCATCGGCGGTGGCCATGTCCACGTCAGCACCGTGAGGTTCCATGTCACCTTCAATGGGGATTTCACCTCCATAAACTTCATGCTCTTCTTCATCCATCTCTCTGTGGCAATTCCGGCAGAGCAGAGTATACGACGCCGTTTTATATGCTTTGTCCCAAATCCCTCCAATGGGCTTAATTTTTACAATTGGGCCTTGTTGGGCCAATTAGGTGCACTATTTAAGTTTTGTCACTATTTTACTTCCTTGATGATTTTAGCCTACAACCTCAAGGTTGACGGTGAAGTGTGTTTACTATCTGATGTTCCCCTCGATCTTCTCCAAATGATAACCCGATGTATTTTTTAAAAAAGAAGGATTATGATGAAAAAAAAAGACTACTAATATCGAGAATCAAGTATTATTTTACGTATGATCACTTAAAAATATAAAATCCAGAGTGAAACTTTCAAAGTATAATGAATTCAATAATAAAAATTCGTATTCATTCATTTTTTGGACAAGAAGGGTGAAAAACATAAATAGTATTCTCTTCCCACAATCGACAGGGAAAAAAATTTGTATCAATTCTCACTAAATAAGTTTAGTTTAGTTTTGTTTTGAGCTGAGTGTCTATTGAAAATAACTTCTTTATCCTTAAAGTATATATATAATTTGCGTAGAGGTTGGTGTTGTAACTCACCACGTTTAGTTATTTTAATTTTTAAATCGAAAATAAGGCATATATATAAAGTTATCCCATAGGTGGTTATTTTTAGGTAAACTACCTTTACGTGCAACTATAATTCAAAATTTCAAACATATATTTTTGAGTATTTTTCTGTTTTATTTTGTTTGTACAAATAGTGTGATGAACACATGTAGTTGAATCATGTGTTCTATACGTTTGAGTTTTGCTTTTTCACGAAAGATGAGAGTGTAAAATTGAAAGTGTTTGTAATAAGTAAAGATTATCAAATCGTGTAATTTTCTTCACATGCATATTCTTTTTTTATTATATAAGAGAAAAAGTTTATAGTTGAATCATGTGTTTAATACGTTTGAATTTTACTTTTCGAAAAAAGATGAGAGTATAAAATTGAAAGTGTTCGCAACAAGTAAAGATTACGAAATGGTGTGATTTTCTTCACATGCATATTTTTTTATTATATAAAATTATTATATAAGAGAAAGAGTTTGAAGTTGAAGCAGACATGTACGATCTCCCTCTATGTATCTACTTAAAAAAAAATTAAATTTATTCCTTTATTACACTTTAAAATAATTTGTGTATAATTTTTTTTAAAATTATGGGACTCACTTTACTTTTATAAATTTTTCTTTCAGTTCAATTTATGTTCTTCTTTTAATATAAAAATATAATAAAATTGTCTAACTTGATATAAAATGTTAAAAAAATTGCATGGCTTATTACAATTATTATTCTTATGTCTTAATTGCTCCCGCGCTCTTACTAAACTATATTATTGCCAATTTGTCAACATTTAATTATTTTTTGGTATCAATTTATATGATATAGTTTAACTATAAGAAACATATACTTTTGAAATTTGGCCTAATATAAGTCATAAATGTTTGTGTAATTACAAATTATCTCATTAAGAATAAAATACACATATTTTAAAAATTAAATTATCACTAAATATAAAAATATATCACTCTCTGAAACCTAGTAAAAAGGAGAATGTTATACAAATTGAGACGAAATAATATATTTTTGCCTTCACTATATATTATGTTAAACCAAATTACATCACTCTCCTCCTTCCTAGAATGCCTTTTAAGTTCTTGAAATTGAAGTATATAACTACCAAAGAAGTCTTTCGATATTTGGTATTGACATTAAAGTCTGATTATTTTGAATTCGCGATATGTAGTGCTTCATTCGAGGGAAAAACACTCTTTATCAAGAATTTTTTTTATACCCAAGGCTCGATCAAAACCTCTGATTAAGAAAGGAGTAATCTCATCCCCATCTAGTGCACCACATTCTTTTTCAACAAAAACTAAATAAACCTTTGCATAAACACATACTTCCTTCGTTTCATTTTACGTGAGCTAGTTTGACTTGACACGAAATTTAAAAAAGAGAGATAGACTTTTAAAACTTGTGATCCAAAATGAATATAAAAATTTGTGTAGCTGTAGATCATTTAATTCAGGATAAAATAGATATTTTATAATCAAATTGTTACTTAATATAGAAACATGTCATTCTTTTTTAAATCGATTAAAAAAAAATAAATCACATAAATTGAGACAGACACAACTTCCTCGTTTCTCTAACAACTATTCCTATTCTTTAATTTTCTTTCCTACCTCTCAACCTCCCACACATATAATCACTAAAAAATATTTTATATATATAGGTACAACACACATACTTAATTATAGTGCCAACGCACACAAAAAATTTTTTTTTAAAAAAAAACTTATAACATGGATTCTCCTATTGATGAAATTCAAAAAAATATGTCAAAAAAGAAAGAAAGTGATCCATTAATTATGTCCACAAAAATTAATATTTCATCTAATAATGATAATAATGATGGAATTTATTTATGTTGGAAGGATTTATGGGTAAGTGTGCAAGATAAAAAAGTTGGAAGAAGGCCAATACTTGAAGGGATAAGTGGATATGCTCAACCTGGTGAAGTTTTGGCTATTATGGGGCCTTCTGGTTGTGGCAAATCTACGCTTCTTGACGCGTTAGCAGGTACCTTTTAAATTTATAGAGATTTATAATTTATATATTTCAATTTTATGTTAGTTTAATTAATTATTTTGAATATGATAATTTAATAGTCTTGATTGATCTTTTTTAGATGTTGATATAATAAAGAGCGTGAATATATACTCTATTTTAAGTGTATATGGATTTTTCAAAATGTGTTTTTTCTTTTTTTTGGGAAAATAAGTTCTTAATATACATTGTTTATTTTATTCGTATTTGTGATTTTGTTATTTGTTTCAACAAGATTATGTTTCTTTTCTTTTTCTGAGTCCAAATTTATGAAATTTAGTTGGAAATTTTTTTAATTTAGCCAAATTAAGTTAAGGTCAAGCCAAAAAATGTTCTAACATGGTATTTTTCCATAAAAAAGACAAACAAATTAAATTGTGTATTTTCTTTTTAATGGAACGGCTATTTAAATTGGTACAAATAATTAACTAGCAAAAACAGCCTGTTTTTAGGGATGAATGTTTTTATTCCCTAATTTAAAGTATTCATATAAATCTATTAAAATCTTAACAAATAATAAATGTGAAATCATAACTTTAAAAGTATAATGAGTTGTTGATGAGATTTTAAAAGTTGAACCCATTAAATTAAACTTTTTTTAAATATAAAATATTTAGTGCATTCAACTATCTTCTTTATTGATATAAGATGAGCTTAAATGGAGTTATATAATCAGTAAGCTCGAGATAGTAATAATTACATTGTTGCTGTAGTCCAAATTCATGATTGGAAAATACTCAATGGTCCGACTAATATGAATTCTCACCGATTGAGTAGGCCCAACTATAACGAGTAAAATACTCTTTTCTAATGAGGTTATAAGTTATATATTCAGTGACAGAGTTATTCTTATTCAAAAGAAAGTCAATTAACACCCTTTTATCGAACAAATTAAACAATATGCTTAGTTGAAATGTATATATTTTAATCTCCTTAAAATATATTAATTTGATGATCCGTCCAGTTAAAATCATGGCTCTACCATTATCATGTCTATTTTCAAAAAAAAAAAAAAAATATTTTTCTACAAGTATATAAGTGAAATTTGGATTAGTTTTCTCTCCTAATTAAGTTTTATTCAAGCATCTTTATTTTAAATCTTAATTACGAAAAATATTTATTTTCAATTTTAATTATTTTTTGGTGGAAGGGTAGAAATAATATTTGGTGAATTGGTAAGCTAGTTCTATAAAATTAAAAAGCTAATTTATATGGTTGGTGACCAAGGTATATCACTTTAAGATTTTACAAAATAATTTGAAGTTGACAAATTTCCATAGTAAAAATGAGGTGAAAAACTATATATTATAATAATTTGTGGGTGATATCACATTCGAAAATTTTATTTAAATTAATTACAAAGTATATGGTGTTAGCATACAAGATATAAGTGGCACTAGCTTGAAAAAAAAGTCAATCAGTGTTGGGCCCACAAGATAATGTCATGTATGTCGAAAGGGGGTAGAAAATTATTAATAAAATAAGTTCAAGGGGTAATAGGACCTTAGTATATAGTATACGTGTGTCTCTAAGATTTCGCGCATAAGTTGAGGGGTACTTATACATTATCCCATAAAATAATAACAGATTATATATCGAATTATATTAGCTACGAGCTATTTATATGTGATTGCAGGTAGATTAGCTTCAAACACAAGACAAAGTGGAGATATACTTGTCAATGGACGCAAACAAGCACTAGCTTTTGGAACTTCGGTATGAATATTATTAATTATATATTACACGATCAATGTAGTTTAATCTATTATACTTTAATAATTAACAAGATAATATTAATTGTTTGTTTATATTATCGGTACATATATAAAACTTAAATTTACTTCTTACAAATATAATTTAAGTTGTATATACATATAGTATAAATATTTTTATTTATATCATCAACATAATTTAATTGGCCTATAACCATTTTAATCTAGGTTATAAGTTAAAGCTATTGGGATAATTGCACTTTTGATCCCTCAATTATTAATAAATTTTAGTTTTGATCCTTATAAAATTTGATTAAGCATATTTAATCTTCAATTCACTAAACAATATGTTTTTGAATCCTTTATACAAGAAATATACGTTAAGAGCGACTTAAAGTCAGAAATGGATTAAAAATGCACATACATATATCAATTAATTGAACGTTAAATGTACACAATATAATCAGAAATCACAAGAACCAAAATAGCAATATCTTGATATTTGAAGGACTAAACTTGCTAATTCCTCAAAGCTATCGTACATAGTTACATGTAAGTATCTTTTGTCCAATCTAAATCCCGATTCTAGTAAATATACTTTTTACATTATCGGTGCATATGACTAAGACTCCTTTTCAACTAAGGCAAAATGTGTTTAATATAACCAGAAATCACAAGGACCAAAAGAACAATACCTTGATATTTGAGGGGACTACACCTGCTAATTCCTCAAAGCTATCGTACAAAGTTATCTTTTAAACGACCTGAATCTCAATCCTAGTAAATACATTTTTTACATCGTCGATGCATAAAATTCAAAACTTTTTTTTTTTGTTTTGCCCCTTCTCCATAGGCCTATGTGACACAAGATGACACACTAATGACAACATTGACAGTAAAAGAAACAATATGTTATTCAGCTCAATTACAACTCCCTCAATCAATGTCATTAGAAAGAAAGAAAGAAAGAGCAGAAGAAACAATAAAAGAAATGGGATTACAAGAAGCAATGAACACAAGAATTGGTGGATGGAGTTTAAAAGGATTAAGTGGTGGACAAAAAAGAAGAGTTAGTATTTGTATTGAGATATTAACAAGACCAAAATTATTGTTTCTTGATGAACCAACAAGTGGTTTGGATAGTGCTGCATCTTATCATGTCATGAATAGAATTATCAAGATTGCACAACAAGATATGAGGACTATTGTGGCATCAATTCATCAACCTAGTAGTGAAGTTTTTGAACTATTTGATAATCTTTGCCTTCTATCTTATGGTAAAACCATTTATTTTGGCTCAACTTCCAAAGCAAATGAGGTATGTGAAGTTTATACAACTTTAATCTTTAATGTGTTTTTGGTACGACAGAAGTCATTTTTAAGAAAAACGTTGTTAATCAGAAAGTTATTTATTAATTCTTGTGTTAACTGTTAAAAAAAAAATTAAATCCGGTGACGGACAAATTTTGTAGCTAAACAACAAATTTCGTCGCTAATCCTACTAAATGATGAATTAATGACAGATTTTTGTTAGCTACGTCCAAAATAACAACAGATCAAAAACGAAGTTTATAGCTAATTTCAGTAATTTTTAGTAGCAATAACTTTCTTCACTTGTGGCCTAGGGCGAAAGTCATTTTCCTTACAACTATCATAACTTTGTAATTTTTCATTATTTACTATAACGGTAAAACTATTACCATATGACATATATATCACGAATCTGAGTCATAAAATCAGTCATTAATGCTTGTCTTAGAATAAATAATCTGCATGACACCTCGTTATGTTGGAGTGTGCCTTTCCTGTAGATCATGTTTGCACACAGGATGCTTCGTGCACTGAACGACTTTATTATTTACTCAAAGGTTTCATTAAAGTGCTTTCGAATTGATTTTATTCGCCAATAATATAATTATTTTGATGAAAAATGAATTTTATCGTACCAAACATAGTTGTTCAATTGTAATTTATTGGTTATTGAAGGATTTACTAATGGATCTTCACCTCTTTATGTTTGCTCTTAGTTTTTTGCTGTCAATGGATTTCCTTGCCCATATATGAGGAACCCTTCTGATCACTATCTTAGAACAATTAATAAGGATTTTGATGTAAGTTAATTAGTTTTAAATCACAATTAAATTAGTATAAGTTTTATGTCTTAAATCTTTAAAATATAATATTATTTATTTGATTAATTTAGGATATTGAGGAAGGATTGGGCAAAAACATAATTAACTCAGGCAAAGCAATTGACACTCTTGTTATGTCATATGAATCATCAGAAGCTTGCCTTAATGTTAGGCAAAGGGTTCTCACAATTTCTCAAAAGGTAAAAATATCTTCCAGAAATTCATCGCTAAATAGCTCGTAGCTAATTTTAACTTGTTTTCATGTGTCTATGTATAGTAGAATGGACGATTCCTCGAAAATAAGGGAAGTCAAGCAGGGTTCATCACTCAATGTAGAGTTCTAACACAAAGATCGTTTGTCAATATGTATCGCGATTTAGGCTATTACTGGCTTCGATTGCTTATTTATCTTGCACTTTGCTTGTGCATTGGCACTATCTTTCATGAAATTGGCTCTGATTATGGTTCAATTCAGGTAAATATTTGTTTTACGCTATCAGTATATTTTAACTAGTTATAATAAGTGAGGTAGTTATTCTCATTTCTTTTGAGAAAAATACTATATGTGTAAATGGACAATTACCCCCTCCCCCCCCTTCCCCCCCTCTATATGTATAGTAATTGTTTTAATTCTATCTAACTTATACTAAGTTGAACTCATTAAGTAATTTAATGAGTTACTGCCTCCGTCCCAAAATATTTGTCGTGATTTGTTATTCAAGAAATAATCTATATGAATTTTGATTGATACTTTGATATATATTTTCATCATATTGTATGAGAAAAAATTACAACTTGCAGTATTTTTCGTATATTTTTTGAATATCTAAATTTAGTTTTAAAATATCAAATTAATTAGTATCATCTAATTTAAGTTCTAAAATTAGTCAAGTTAACTCTTGAAAGGTGAAACGTAATTAACAATTTTGGGACGGAAAGAGTAACTAAGAAGCACCTTTAGCACCAAGAATTGTGAACCAATGATCCTCTAGTCTCAACTAGAATTTTCAGGTGATGCACCCTTTTAATGTGATTTATTAATTAATCGAGATCCCAAAACAGATACTAGACATCGAGTGAGAAACAAAGAAAAACACCCTTTTCCAAGATTTGATGAATTTATACATTATATTTTTTCCCCCTTTGGCAGGCTAGAAGCTCAATGCTTGTATTTGTGGTTGGCTTCTTAACATTCATGGCAATTGGTGGATTCCCTTCTTTTGTAGAGGAAATGAAAGTAATATTCTTTTAGCCCCATCTTGTTTTTTTTTTTCTATATTATTATAACATGTTTGTTACGTACGTTAATATTTATATTCTATTATTATTAATTGTTACGTATCATAATGATCTGATCGTGTAAGTTTCAGTTTTTTACGCGCGAAAGGCTAAATGGACACTATGGTGTGGGTGCATTTGTGATTGGCAACACATTATCATCAACACCATTCTTGTTATTGATCTCTTTGGTTCCTGGAGCTGTGGCTTATTATCTTGCTGATGTTCAAAAAGGGATTGATAAATTTGCCTATTTTTTCCTAATGTTATTTGTTTGCATGATGCTAGTTGAGAGCCTAATGATGATTGTTGCAAGTATTGTCCCTGACTTCCTCATGGGAATTATAACAGGTAAAAAGTTACGAGTCGAGTCAAATTTGAATGAGTCAAAAAGTTACTATCAAACAATCGCTAATTTAGATAGACGTCTTTTCAGAATTTGTCTCGTCACTTAATATTCTTGACGAGTCAAATTTTGATAGTTATCATAAGAAATTAGTAATTTTCTGATAGTAACTGTCATCGATAAACGTAATATAATCCGCCTTAAACTTGTTTCGGCAAGTTATATGGACTGAGTATAAATGAAATAATTGAGTAGATATAGTAGTTGTCATGAATTTCAAATTCCACCCGGTGAAACTCTATAACAATATCTTAGAATTTTACCTGTGAAATTTGAAACTCTAGGAAAATGACTATTTAATGTGTAATAATTCAATTTTTGCATGCAATAAGATCCAACTTTTATTTGTTTTTTTTAAAAAATAAAAACACGAAAGCTAATGTATTTTTCTTAAATTCCAAAATTCCATATATATTTTTTGGTTGTTTGTGGTTATTGTTATGTGTCTTGACCCCATTGTTTATCCTATTTTGACATGTTTCGATTCATCAGTAGTTTATTGAGTCATTTCAATTTTCAATCCGTTGAACAAAGTCAAATAAACCAATCATAACCTATATTGCTCGTATATATCCATAAAAAATACTAGCATACTTGATCCTTCAAATATAATGTACTTCTTTTGATGACTCGTTTGGGAGCAATATAGATCATAACCAACCCTTTTAATTAAATTCGTGCATATATATTAGACGAACTAGTTTAAAAAATGAGTTGATTTTACCGTCTCTAAATTTACAGGTGCCGGAATTCAAGGAATAATGATGCTAAATGGAGGTTTTTTTCGATTGCCATATGAACTTCCAATGCCAATTTGGAAATATCCAATGTACTATCTATCCTTCCACAAATATGCAATTCAAGGTTTTTATAAAAATGAATATGAAACTTTTACATATTTTACAAATAGTGGATTGGCTATAATAGTTACTCGTGATGAAATATTGAGAGATATTTTTCAAGTAGAATTAAATTATTCTAAGTGGGGAAATATTGTTATTGTTTTTGGGATGGTCATTTTATATAGGTTAATTTTTCTTTGTATTATTAAGGGTAAAGAAAAGTTTAGACCTTTGGTAAGAGGTTTTAAATATTGTTATGTACCACATATATAATAGATATATGACATGTTGAAAGTTTGGCATAAAATATTGAGACATTTTCATTTGACTGATATTTTTAGCTTTACAATCTTATCGCTCGTGTGATATAAATCATTATGTTAAATGGTGAAAGTTTTATTGTGTTCGACATAACTTGAGCTAAAGTAAAAAAAAATAGCCTCTAAGATATAAATATATGTGTTGAATGACGACTCAAAATTAAATTGTACCTAAATAAGATGCCAAAATGAATATCGATAGTAGCACTAGAAATCTCCCTTCTTATACTTAACATTTACTTTGTTATTTTTGTATAATTTTTTAAATCCTCAAATCACAAAATAAAAATACACAAAAATTAGAAACGCCAATGTAAAAATTAAGAATGATATGCAAAATCAAATATCATGTAATACCAACAAATAAAATGAAACTTAGAAAAGTATATAAAATTTGCAGTAAAATTAAAGAATACATAATCAAATTAATAAAACTATAATGTTTAATATCAATAATACTGGTTCTCCGTCTAATTTACTCATATTATACATTAAATTTAGATTTGATACAGTGTTTACTGGATGAGTTGACGAACAAGAGCGAGTTCATAGCAAATCACTGCAGATCAAACTTTTCCATTCAGCTACATACATGTCATGTGACAAGTTATTTCGGATGTCAGGGAAGATAACCTCAACAAAAAATTATGGGGTGAAGTGTTTGACAAGAATGATTGTCGAGTTTTTTTTGATGATATGATTGAAGAAATTATTGGTGATGAGTGTAACAAGGGTCGTCAATGCTTGGATGTGAACGTTCGCATGATTTTATTTGTGTCAGACTTAGTGAAGCTGATACGGAAGTTGGAGAACGATGAAAATGTTGATTGTATCATTAGTTTCGAACAACTTGGAATGGAGAGTGAGAGGATATGCATGCCCTGTTCGCATATATTTCATGAAGATTGCATTATAACTTGGTTACAGATTGGACATTCTTGCCCTATTTGTCGTTATGATCTCTAAGCTACATAAGTAAAGAAATTTGAGCTGGCAAAATAAATTATGTATTATTTGAAGCCCTTAATAAAACTTTCTATCCGGATATATTGTTAATTATGTTTCGATTATTATACTATCTTATCATTGTTTTTGCACTCTTTCCTTGGGATCCAGGAACAAGTTTCGTGAAAATTAAAGAATACATAATAAAATTAATAAAGATATAATGTTTAATATCAAAGTTATCCTAAACCTAAGCAAAGAAAAAAGACAAAACTTAGGGATTGACGGTAATACTCGATAATAAATGGTATGAAATAGTAAATTATTAATTCAAATTAAATTTTATAATCATAGTTTATTTTAATTGAAATTCGTAGCAAATATTTTTTTTTTGCCATTTAATTCAGTATATAATTAACAATTTTCGGTATACAATTAGTAATTATATACATTTTGGATAGAGCTGTCAATATGGACTAGGTCTGTTGGGCCGGCCTGGCTTAACCCGAGATTTAATAGGGCTGGACTAGGATTTTTGGAGCCCATTTGAAAAAAAGGTTTTTTAGTCTAGCCTGAATAAGTCTGCTGATTTATGGGGCTTGATAAATATCGATAGGGCCGGTCCGTGGGCCAATAAAAATTAACTAAAAACTATAATATAATATTAAAATTTAAAATTAAAGAGAGTCCAAACCAAAATAATTAGGTTAATATTTCTATTTAGATATTTATTATTTTACTTGAAAAAAAACTTAATAAATGTTATAAAGATAATTTTATTTGTAGATTCGATTAAAAAGTAGTAACATTAACATCATGTAATTTTGTTTTGTCGATACTTATGATAATATTTTTAAATTATAATTTATAATTTAATTTAATAATTTTAAAAAAAAAATTAAAAAGTGAACTGGCCCGGCAAGCATGTAGCACATGTACTTGTGGGTTGGGCCAGCCGTTTTCTGGCCCACACCCAAAATGGGCTAGCCCGACCTGGCCCGGTAAATATCGAAGCCTGTATAAGTTAGCCTGAATAGGGTGGACTAGCCATATTGACAGCTTTAATGTTGGGTATAAAATGTGTTTGTGTTTGTATAAAGCGAGAGAAAAGTGTATATACAAATACAAATATATATATTTTGGTCCGATACACTTATAATTATATAAAGTACAAATCTTATTATATAACTTACAATGTATAAATTAATTTATTGAACAATTTGTAAAATTGTATTTTTGTAGCGAATTATACAAATCATGTTTGCTGTGGAGCGCAATTATGCAAACTATAGATATAACATACAAATATAATTTTTGTGTCTGCTATACGTGAAAGTTATGCATAAAAGAATCCTAAATATGGAAATAATTAAAAGGGAAACTTACATAAATATACTATAATAAAAAAATATTTACCATTTATAGCAATAATATTTTTACTTCACTTGATCACTTTTAATTCATTTATAATACAAGTTTAATACATATTACAAAGAACAATTTATTATTCACATATAATACAAATTTTAATGATGAATAATATATTTATCACACATTTTAATACACTTATAATACAATGTGACAATTTTTTTACCAAACAAACATAATATATTTCAAAAAACAATTATATTTCATATATATTGCATACATAATTCACTTTTAATACATATTACAGATTTAACAAAGCATTGCTATAAATGGTAATAAACAAAAAGTATCGTTAAAATCAGTAATTATTTTTTAAAATGTATTAATTTATGTAATTTTTCCTAATTAAAATCTTAGTTGGGTTTAGATTCTTATTAAATATTTTAAATAAATTACAAATAAGGAAAGATTTAATAAGTAGTTGATTTTTAAGTACTAAATAGAAATTAAAAAAATTATAAATAACAATTTTATCTATAGTAAGATTAAGCTTTACGGGCAAAAAAGAAAATATTATATGCACCTTCATGTTTTAATATAATATATATTATAATTATAATGTTTAGCAGTCTTTCATTATCCAATAACAAATAATTAAAATTTTCTTCTACTAAATTAGGTTCTTTTTATCCAAAATAAATAAATAAAAATCCCCTGCATCCCTTAAAATCTTTGTTCAAACCCTAATACCAAAAGACAGACTCTTAAATTTGACGTGATTATTAGTTGGACAACTTTCACATATAGCAAATATAAAATTCATATCTATATGCTATAGCAAAGTTTGCATAATTGTGCTCCATAGCAAACTTATACATATATAATTCGCTATACATATACAATTGAAGTGAATTGTATAAAACGAGAAAGAGAGAAATTATATACAATTTGAATTGTATAAAACAAGAAAGCGAGCAAGACAGAATTGAATTGTATAAAACGAAAAAGAGAGAAATTATATACAATTTGAATTGTATAAAACGAAAAAACGAGAAAGCGAGAAAGACAGAATTGAATTTTATGAAACGAAAAAGAGAGAAATGAGAAAGACAAAAAGAGACTTGTGCAGGAAATATACAATTGAATCAATTTGTATAAAACGAGAAAGAAAGAAATTATATACAATTTGAATTTGTATAAAACGAGAAAGATAAAAGAGACTTGGAAAGGAAAATATTTATATTGTATAATTATAAGTATATAGGACGAAGATATATATTTGCATGTGTTTATACAATTTTCTCTCGCTTTATACAATTGAAACACAATTTATACAATTCTATTGTATAAAGCGTGAGAGGCGAGCGACAGGAATAAACGAGCGAGAGACGGAGAGTGGCGAGCAAAAATATGAGGGAGAGAGGGACTGACAAACAGTTTGCTATGGAACACAAATAAATCAAAGGGTAGCTACTATATTTATTTTATATTATTAGTTTGTCATTCTATACAATTATCCCTTATTAGTTTCATTCTGAACTATTGACAAAGCTAATATCGTATAACAAGTTATCTAGTGTGTGATTCTTAATAAGAAAAGTCTAGTTAAATAAGTAGAACATGTTTTCGTCCTGATTGGAATACAGAATACTGTAATCTGACTGGAATACAAATATAAAAAATTTTCAAGAAATAAGTATCGATAATCATAATATTGATTCTTCTACGTACAATTTACCTACATTATACATTAAATTTCAATTTGATATCTTATTTACTAGACGAGTCGAGTCGATGAAGCTGAGCAAGGTCAGTAGATCACTTCATATCAAACTTTTCCATTCTGTTACATGCATGTCACTTACTTTACTACATACATGTCACCTGAAAAGTTCTTTTGTTTTCTGGAAGATATGATTGAAGAAATTCCTGTAATTATTGGCGATAAGTGTAACAAGGGGCGTCAACGCTTGAATGTGAGCGTTGGTATGATTTTATTCGTATCAAATATAGTGAAATTGTTATGGATGATGAAAAAAGATGAAAGTGATTATGTCGTTTGTTTTGAAAAGCTTGTAAAGTACGAGGAAAAGGAGAAGCAGACAATCTGCATGCCGTGTTCACATATGTTTCATGAACGTTGCATTACAACTTGGCTACAAAATGGATATTCTTATCCTGTTTGTCGTTATGATCTTCGAGCTACATAACTATAATAGTGACTTTTATCTATTTATTTTGAAGCCTTAATACTTTATATACTTGTCGTTATTTACTATTGTTTTTAATAATGTATTCTGATATATTGTTGTGGTGTAACGACCTGTTTAGTCGTTTTGAGCAGCAGATTTTAATTCTGGAAAATTGGCTGAGGAAACGGACCCCACGACGGAACGTTACAGGCACGACGGACCGTCGCAGGGTCTCGTTTCAGCATACTTAGAA
>NC_028647.1:3355104-3376144 GCF_001406875.1 Solanum pennellii
TTGAGATAGATGTTCTTGTGATGATGACTTCCAGATTTTGGGGAATTAATAGATGTTGATTTGTTTTATTTAATGAGTTTAAGTCTTCCGCATTATTTTCTGTTGATATATGTTAAAATGATAAGGGTTAGATTGGTTGGTTCGCTCACATAGGAGGGAAATTGTGGGTGCCAGTCGCGGCCCCGGTTTTGGGTCGTGACATGTGGTTTTTCATCTCTTCTAGTAGGCTAGTAACTAATCGGAAGCAAACAATATCAAGGGTAGGATTATAAAATTTTGTTTATCTTTTGGACTATTGATTTTAATTATAGAAATATTCAATCAAATTCATTATCTTTTTAATCAATATACAAGTTTAAATATACATAACTAATTATGCATATAAGATATTTAAATAATTGGGTGTTCAACTATTTATATTGATTTTCTGAATTATACTCTAATCAACTCATTACCCTAATTTTCACCTAAGATTGAATAATTTTAAATTAATCTCATTAAATTTATTATCCAATAATTCAATTTTTTTCCCATCCAATATTTAGAGTTTTTATTAGAGTTTTAATTAAATTCAAATCACGTATTGTAAAATCTATTCGAAGATAGTGCTCTTATAAAAAAAATTCATATCCAAAATTCGAACTCAAACATTTAATCAAGAATGAAGCACTCCCACAAGAAATCACCCCGTACCAATGATCCCTAAGTCTTATACTTAATAAATGATAATAATTGTGATCCCTTAGTCTATACTTCAAATGATAATAATTGGAGATTTTTTTGATCATACAAGTACAAAGTGACAGCAAGAGCTTAGGTTTTGTTTTTTAATTTGATATTTGATTTAAATATTATTAAAATTCGACGAAATTTAAGTTTATATCAAAAATTTTCATATTAAAAATAAAATCGCTTATAACAAAAAAAAACATATTCAAATGATATGATCTTGATATTTAATTAAATATGAAAGAGTATTTATCGATTCGCACCAACTGTGACAGCAAGAGCCTAGTTAAGACACAGCCAACATATTTTCCCCTTTTGCTCTCTCTATTTGCTAGTCTCTGCTTACTTTTCTTCTTCCATTTTCTGCTAATTTTTACACAGAAAATTTTCTTTGAAAAGAAAAAAAGAATGGCAAGTGGGGGTGGATATGGTGATGCAAGTCAGAAAATAGACTATGTTTTTAAGGTTGTTTTGATAGGTGATTCAGCTGTGGGAAAATCTCAAATACTAGCTCGTTTTGCAAGAAATGAGTTCAGTCTTGATTCTAAAGCTACAATTGGTGTTGAATTCCAGACAAGAACACTTGTTATTCAGCATAAGTCTGTTAAAGCTCAGATCTGGGATACTGCTGGCCAAGAAAGGTAAATGGGGTTTTGTTTTTTTGCTAAAGATTGAATCTTTTTTTAGTTTTGATTGTTTTGATGTAAGTGTTGTTAAAGTTCACAACTTTTTGATGTTGGAAATGATTGAGGAAATGGGTGTTTAAAGAAGAAAGTTGGGATGGTTTTTGCTTTAAAAAGTTTGATCTTTTTAGTTTTCTTGTTTTGCTGCAAGTATTGTTGAAGTTTATAACTTTTTGATGTTGGAAATGAATTGAGGAGATGGGTGATTAAAGAAAAAAGTTGTGATGGTTCTTTGCTAAAAAAAGTTGAATCTTTTTAGTTTTGTTGCAAGTGTTGTTAAAGTTTACAACTTTTTGATGATTAGAAATGTATGAGAAGATGGGTGTTAAAGAAAAGAAGTTGTTTTGATCTACCAATATTAGTGTCATATAAAGTGCAAGAAAGGGAATACATTTCTTTTTCACTTGTAATGGTTCTTTTTAGTTCTCTTGTTTTGAAGCATTGTTAAAGTCACAACTTTTGATCTGGAAATATTAGTGCATTAAGTTGAGAAGTTTAATGAATTGTGTGTTTGTTGTTATATAATGCTGTTTTCTTCACTTTGATCTGCATTTTCCTGTTCTTTTCCTTTGTGTTTGAAGCTGCTGATATCATATAAGATATTTAGTGATGTGTTTTGCATATTAGCAAAACTGTGTAGTGAACTTTGCGTTTGCTGTGAATTTTCGTTGAATCATCTGAGGAAAAGCTTGATATTGGTGTATTTGTAAGTTTGAAGTCATATACATGTTGCTCAGAGATTCAGAATTGTTTATCTTACTGTAGGACTGCATGAATTTCCCCCTCCATACTAAAGGATTTACACCACTATGAGTTTCGATATTCACCCTCGTTCTCGCTTTCAACCAAACAATGAAACAATCTTGTATTAGAGGAGAAATTAGTGATGTCTATCACTGTTACATTACTTAAGCTGAAATAGAGGTTCCAAGCAGTTCCTGTTAAATATTTTTGTCTTTCGATAAACGAGTGCATTGGTGCACGGTTTTGAACTCGGTTTGGCAAGTTTGCACTTAAATACCTAACTTTTTGCTATGGTTGGGTCTGAACCGATGATGTGCTCTAACCAACACGGACAGCAATTTTTTGCTCCTTGGTTTGCTTAAGACATTCCAAAATTCCCATTTAGATCCGAGTCTTAACAGCTTATATATCACTCAATCATTGGTTTGTTGTCATGAACAGATATAGAGCTGTCACGAGTGCGTACTACAGGGGAGCTGTCGGAGCTCTGTTGGTTTACGACATAACAAAACGTCAAACCTTTGATCACATCCCACGCTGGCTTGAAGAATTACGTGCACATGCTGACAAGAACATCGTTATTATGCTGATCGGAAACAAAACCGATCTTGAAGATGAACGAGCTGTTCCCACCGAGGATGCTAAAGAATTTGCACAAAAAGAAGGATTGTTCTTCTTAGAGACATCTGCAATGGAGGCCACCAACGTCGAGGACGCCTTCTTAACTGTTTTGACAGAGATCTTCAACATTGTGAACAAGAAGAATCTCGCCGGGGGTGATGATCAAGCAAATGGTAATCCTGCTTCATTAACTGGAAAGAAAATTCTTGTACCTGGTCCTGCACAAGTTATCCCAGAAAAGAAGGCATGCTGTAGTTCTTAAGATATTGGAATTTTTCTCAGTTGCCAGAAAAAAAGAAGAGGATTTTGAGATATTGGGATTTGGAGTTTTCTTTTTCATTCTTTGGGTGTTGTTAGATTTCAAAATTCATCTCATAGTGATTCTTGAAAGTCTTTTTGTTTATATATGTATGATGTTATTTTTGTACTGTTTTAATGAAAGGAAAAAGTTATATGGTTTGCACTAAAGACAGTTGCAGCTGAATTCATAAATCTTTTTACTGATAATATTATATCTACTGATTTTATTTGACTCGAGAATCTATCGGAAACAATCTCTCTATGTCATAAAGTGATAGTGGCAAAGGTTGCGCACACACCATTCTCACTGGTATTTTTTATAGCAAAGTGTTTACATACATCTATATAGTTGTAACGGATTGGTTTCAACTAGAAAGTTCTCAAATAAAAAGACCGCTAGACATACTGTTTATTTATATAAATTCGTCTTTTAGAAAAAAATAGACAGAATATACAAGATCTCTGGTGTACCTAACAGAGAATCTATATACAGCAATGACAAAAAGGACAGCAAAGACTTTAGATCCATACATGTGAAAGATTGTCCATAAAGGTGTATTTATAAAGAGATGAAAGTTGATTGCATCAGTGGGACCAATATGTTCCCCATATCAAATGATCAAACAACATACTCGGTATAATCTCACAAAGTGAGATCTGAGGAAGATCGAGCATACGCAAACCTCAAGTAGAAAGGTTGTTTCTGAAACACACTCCGCAAAAAGTGGAAATGAAATTTAGGCTCAATGGTCACAACTATGGTGTACTTGAATAATTCAACATGATAAAAATCTAAAATACACTAAGAATTATCATTGTAGATATATTGAATAAACTTGAGTAATCTACAAACAAGCAAGTACTAAATTCACTATCATGGTACACCTATAACAACCTCCAAAATTGTTTAGTGTTATAATAGGAGTGTTTCTCATGGTTGTTCTGTGTTTTCTGTAACTCCATCTTCCACTGCTTCAACTATTTCATCTGCCTTGTTAGTTGATGGCTTGATTTCTGGTGAGGACGCTTTTGTTTCCTCCTCCACACCCATTGACATCCTTTCAAGAAGTTCTTGGCAATCGAGAGCAGTGACCATTACTGAGATATTAGCCCTGCCTCTCCAGCATCCTATGGCGATAGTTGATGGATCCGCTTGAGCCTCTGACAGCGTCTTATTTTCTGCAAGAAACGATCAACCAAAACTAAATAGAAGCAAAGCAACGAGCACTCTTTCTAGGAAATGTGGAGGCGTTTGGCCAGTATTTGGATGAAGTTGAAAAAAGAGAACTTGAAATTGAAGTTCATTGAGAGCATTTGGAAGTTAACGTTTGGACATGAAAATTATATTTGAAAAAAGTACGATATTTTTGCACAAAAACTAAGATTTCACTTGAAATACTGAAATTTAGTATTTGTGAGATCATGGACAAACACTAGAACTAACCTTTGTTCAGAACTACCACACAACAACCCATCAACAGCTGTGAGGCCTTTTCACCAAATTCAGCATCCACAAAATCACCCAATTTAATGCTCTTGTACTGCAGAAGATGCTTGAAGTCTGTAGGAGATGCGTATAATATTTGTTTTGTTATATGTGGCAGCATCAATGGCAATCCTTCAGACGATATGCGGAATATACATGGTGCAGATGCACCATCTTTTGATGTTTGGCGCTCCTGCAATGTGGAAAGAACCATAGCAAAAAGGTCAGCTAAATGGTGCAATAGGCAGGAGGATACGAGAAAAGAAAGATCCTGCCTCTATCTTCTCGCACCTCATCTTACTTCATCTTTTTAAGAAGAAAATAAAAACACAAGGTGGGTGGGGGTTGCCACTTTTGCTATTTCGCCCATCCCAACTAGTCCTGGACTGAGGCATAGTTATTGTCGATGCAATTTTTACTATTATGAAACAAGCTATACGAAGAGAAGTTACGTGCCGAATTTGACAAATCTAAAGTGTCAAATATGATAAAATACCCATGCAGAGAAGTTATGTGTCAAATTGGAGAAAACTCGCACGAAGAGATATGAAGTGTCAAATTCAGATAGACTTACAAACATCTTGAGCCCAACTGAAGCTATTTTAAGCTGCTGACCAGCTAGAAAATTGAGATGCAAAACTTCCTTCACAGACTTTGAGACATAATAAATTCTCTTGACATGGTTCATATCACTATTCCTGGTAATCAAATGTCCTTCGAATAGAAAGGATTCCTTGATACCGTAGAAATCCTTTATCTTACTCACAACGGCCTCCTCCTTGTAAAATATAACCGGGTCAACCCCTCTCCACTTGCCTTGCATTTGTAACTTTCTTTTCCCTCTCCCAGTCTCGGGCTCAGCTCTTGTATCAGTTGAAGGTTGAGTTTCCTCTTTCTCGGTTTTCTCCAATATTTCACTGGGCTCAGTATCCAATGCAGTTTCATCTGTTCCATTGCCAGCCTCATCCATAGTCACATCTTCGCTAACAACGGAATCCACTGGCTTAACATCCTCGGTATCTTCATCTTCTTTGACCTTATTTGTTACACTTTCATCTTGAATATCAGCATCATCCATAGTCACTTCTTGGGTACCAACAGAATCCACTGGCTTAACATCCTCTACATTCACGTCTTCTTTGACCTTAGTAGTTAAACTTTCCGCTTGAATAACATAACTGGATTTTGGCTTCCCTCGCGAAGACACAGGTTTCTTCTGCTGAAAGGCTGCAGCTGCAGAAACAATCAAATGTCAAATGATTCAATTTTCTGAGTAATGTACTAATGAACAGACAGTAAAACTTTAAACTCACCCGGCAAAGGAGAGAGCTTTTGAAATACGGAAACAAAGAAGGCTCCACTATTCTGATCATGCGGCACTATCCTCATACAACGTTCTAGAGGTAGAGTTGAAACTTCTTCATCCGAGATAGTAGCTGCAGTTGCTGGATCTTCCAACACCTCAATGCCATTAGCATTATTTCCATTATCAGACAATTGGTCTCTAGTTGCATCATCATTCTTCTCAGATGCATCCAGATAGGTTTTGCCAGAGGGGAACATCCCTGGAACAATTGCATTTCTACGACCCTCAGGAACATCTTTATAAGAAGTCCACCACGCTCCTTTATCTCGAACCTGTGCATACAGATGAGCAAACAACAATCAAATCATGCAGTATAAAGCAACGGATCTTGTCTAGAACAACTGGAATTGAAATGTTTTAAGAACGTATTTTAATCTTTGTTATGCTCCTGGTCACACTATTAAAAGATTGATAGAGCTTATAAATACAGACAAGATCATTGAAAAGCTGTCGAGACAACTAAATGTTGTGATAACCTCCAAGCATTCCTGGAATCAGTACAACATCATAGTGCAGAATTCTCATTGTCTCTATCTGTTTGACACTCTTTCCTTTTTGTCCTTCCAAATGATTGACATAATTCTATATTCAAAAACTAATTCCGTAATTTTTATACGCACCGTCACATTGACATGGCCTGTTCTAGGGTCCACTGGAAAATAGCTTGGTACTAGGAACACTTCTGGTATTTTATGTATTATAAGACTGTCATCAGTCTTTGTATTTTTCTTAAACACCATGTTCAGTCAAACACCACCAAGCAAACTGGGATGGCAGGACTATGTAACTTTATATACCACCCACAGAAGAAAAAAATAACACAGCTGTGTGAAAGACATAAAATATTCTTATGTTCTTAAAAATAATTTCACAAGATATCAAAGTTCCTGAGGTCATATTGACTTACTCCCCAAATTTACTCACCAGATATAGACTATTATTTGAGACTGATAGCATCATGAACTATATAAACAACAAAACCCCACAATCATGTGACATAAGAAGCTGAAAAAAGAGATCATTTTGTGGATATACAATGCATCTTCAAACACCACTATATCTCCTTTCATACATAATGGATTATAATGGACATGGTCCCCTGGTCCGTGACATAACATGGAAAAAAAAGATGAAGGTTAAGGATGAACTTTTTTACCACACCTTCCATTTTTTAAGACCTGGTCTGCGAATAAGTTGTGGAACCTCACTAGACACGTCAACAAGTTCAACGGACTCCCCACATCTCCGTAAGATCTGCAACATCAAAAGACAATTTGGGAGGAGGCACACCAAGTTTTAAAGTGCTTGCGAAATTAGAAGACAACACACATACATAATTACATATATGAGTGTGTGCATGTATGTAATGTATGTCTAAGTTCTGTTTCTCAGGAAAAATTATACTGATTAATAATCAGCCATGCATAGTGTCACATGAAGCAAGAAAACATGCTGCAACGGTTGCAATACTTGGTACAAAATATTCAATTACCATGTTAAGAAGCTTTGCTGTAGTTTTTTAATCGTGTTAGAAATTTGTGTCAGTAGAAAATGTGGAGAACTACTAGTGCTAGAGAACCTTAATTATTGAATATTGGATTGAGAAGTGCCTCAATGGAGTGACATCAAACAGGATTATAGAACATACTCTCACTGGCTTGGAATTGCGGCATAGTTGTTGAATAAAAGAGTAATATAAGCAAGGGAATGTTGATTGATATGCCAGCAATTTTATCCTTAAAAATAAAACAAGGGAAGAACAAAAATGAAAGCATTTTTTCTAATGAGTTACCTCAGCAACCACGGCCTCATTCTCTATGGGATTCATTGAGCAAGTCGAATAAACCATCCTTCCACCTACTTTAAGCAAAGACAATCCTGCAATATATGTTTTAAAACAATCATGTATCTACAGAAGGCAACTCAGAATGGTAAAAAGATCGCATAGCATTGTATAAGGCTTATATACAGAAATTACAATTATGCCTCAGTCCCATACAAATTAGGATCAGCCGGTTATACGAAACCTCACTGACCATGTTACTCCATTAAATTCATGTCAGGCCAACATTATACAAAATAAAGGTAAATAGTGGCGAGTATTAGACGTAATAAAATAAAAGTGCTAGAAGTAAGACAAAAACGAATAATTGATAA
The DNA here is from genome assembly GCF_001406875.1 of Solanum pennellii. Taxonomy (NCBI): domain Eukaryota; kingdom Viridiplantae; phylum Streptophyta; class Magnoliopsida; order Solanales; family Solanaceae; genus Solanum; species Solanum pennellii. The sequence continues at coordinate 3,363,191 of NC_028647.1, forward strand.
AGTTGTTACTTAGAACTAAGAAAAACAAGAAGAAATTGAAAAATGCAGTGACGTAAAATTGTCTCTGAATGAGAGAGAGAGAGAGCAAGGAACCTCGCATTGCTATCTGAATCTGTAGCCCATGGAGACCGTTACCATTTCCAGCATTCCTGTATGATGCAAATACAGGAGGGAGAAGGTAGACATCAGAAACCATCATATGCACTAAAATGAGAGTGATACTGACTACAATAGAATGTAATAACTACCATTTCCTCCATATATCAGGAGCCTTGCGCAGAGTGCCATCACCACTGCATGGAACATCACACAAGACACGATCAAATTGAAGTTGATTAATATCCAATTCCCTCACCGTTTGCGTTTCAGAACCATTTGCAAAATTTCTATCTAAACGACAGCTCGGGAAGTGCTGCGCTTCATGGTTTGTGACGATTAAGTTGGCAGTAGACATCCTCTTTGTTTGGTGAATAAGAAGGTTACACCTTTGGACATCAACATCATTTGCTATGACCTATATAAAGAGTTATTCCAAAAAGAACCAAGACGATGTCACAAAAGAGCAGACAGTTCACATGAAAACAAAGAAGCTGCATAGACATCCATGACGTGAAGAGAGAGATAAGGAAGGAAGAAGACCATTCCACAAGGTAATGTCCCTGGTTCAGCTAAGTGGTGTATCATCTCAAGCAACTGAAATGTTTTTGAACCGGGAGCGGCGCACACTGCATGATTATAGTCAAGATACAGAAAGCATTCAGAATAAGTATGTGAAAATAGCCTAATTATAAGATATATGCAATTGTAATTTAGAATCCATAGAAAATAACTTACTGTCAAGAGCAAAATGATCAGGACGTACATCCAGGAACAGGGGAGGAACCTAAATCAAGCAGAAGTCAATAAAAGGAGAACTATCAAACAAACCAGTGATGGTATAGTCCAACAGGGAACATAGAGAGATGAAGGTCAACTTGACAAACCATGCTAACAGCCTCCTGTCTCGTAATGTTTCCAATTTCATTTTGTAGCTTCAAGAACTCATGGAACCTGAAAATTTATAAAAATAATCTCAAATTATTTATAAGAAACAATCAGAAGTTGTCTTCAATTATAGGTCCAGTCGTTTTTTATCAGAAACAATAAGGTCAGTATGCACTATGCAGTTCAAACATAAAAGCAAAATGTGCAAGCTTTATTAATTTCCATGTGGTTCTTCTTCAACTATATCTATGAAATAATAAGCAAAATTAATCTTGATGGCAACCTAAGATGCCATAGGTGCTGTGAACAATGAGTTATGAAAATTCCGTACTGCATCCATCCTAATTTCTTTGAGCTACTTTCTGTTTAAGTCCATCCCAAAATATTGACCTCTTCATTTTATTTTATAACCGAAAAATCTCAGAGGGCCAATGGAGCCCCATACGTAAATCAGTGGATGATGAGCACACCCCTCTTTCTGAAACAGGGTTCAAACCTGTGAGCTCATGAAAAACTATATGGCAGAACAGCAGTAAATAAGTAACTTGGTTGAAGAATAAACAGTACAGAAACTTCGATGACTAAGGGGAACAACGAGTTTTCAGATCCATTAGCAAGACAACGAAGTGTATGGAAGTAGAGAGCTAAGCACCAATTTTAGCAGTTAGCACTTCACAATAATCATTTCGAGAAAGCCATGAGCTACTCTGTCACATACCTATAAATGATCTTTCACTACACAATAGTTAATCGAGTCTACAGAAAGTTAAAACACAGTTACAGAAAGTGCATTACTAACCTCTCAAGTATTTGGTTTTTCCTCAACTGATTGCGTGAAAAATTAGATTGCCAAGCAAGATTCTCTGGATACCAAGGTAATGGTTTTATTCCCTCGATCTCACTCCCATCTACACCCTGAATCATACTTGAAATATAGAAACAGTAAGGCATTGAATGATAATACTCTAAATACTGCATATGTAAAGCAGGAAGCCATAAATGAAAATAAAACATAATTCAGTTGATCAACCTCTGCCTGAAGAGATTTCATAAAATCATTCTCCAACTTGGTCCGAATATCCACATAGCATTGGGCACTGCAATATTAACAAAATGGGAAGTTCAATATAATTTAATTCTATCAGAAATTGCTTTCTTCTTAGAGTTATAATATCTTCTGATAGAGTTAGGCTACAACAAACAAGTTTACTTAGTCTTTACATACTATTTGGAACTTGAAGCAGGAGGATTTGCTACATGTAACCCTTTATCTTAAATCAATGTGTTATATTTTTAGATTCAAAAGAAGAACCTCACAAAGTATTCAGAGAAGATGACATTAGATTATTACGGGTACATGCTAATAGCAGCACATAACCATTCTGAACAAGGTGCACTTGTCATGCAAGCGTGATAAGAGGAACATGTACACCCACCGCCAAATTTATATTATATGGCTAAAAGCCACTGTACCATCAGAAGCACAAAAATTGAATCTTCACAGATTGTGCAATTGGAGATTGCAAAAACTTTGCATATGAAAGAGAAATGCTCAAAGTTCAAAACTTTATCAACTTTTGTAACATTTAGCATACTTAGCTTCTCTTCGAACAAAAAACACAACAATCCAATTGTGTTCAAATCCAGTCAATTCTAAAGCCATAAAGACAAACAAAAGGAAATAATCAACTACAGTCAATCATGCTCAAATCCAATCAATTTTAAAGCCATAAAGACAAACAAAAGGAAATAATATTCATTGAGCTATACTTCAACTATAGTCCTTACATTACCATCTAGATAGCAAAAGCAAATTAAGCTAGTGTTTTGCTCTAGACTCCGGAAATTTTAAAAATTTATTCTTCAAATATTTCAAGTTCCCAAAGACTTCCACTCACAAAACTTCACTTAAATTACATGTTCAAACACAACTTCAAATTCCAAAAACCACAACTTCAACAAATCAAATATTCAAGTTTCAACTTCAAAATATACGACCAAACGGGAGCTACGATTCAACTGGGGCAAATTAAAACTCAAAACAGGATAAACATAAACCTGGAATTGATCCTGAAAGCAGCAGGCAATGGAGTTCTAAGAAACCCAATAAAAGTATCCCATTCTTCAGTTGGCACTATTCCTTGCTCCTACAAACAAAAAATTACTCAAACCTCATCACTCAACTTAACATATAAGCAAATAACCACATCCCAAAGAGCTCAAAAGACATTCTTTTTTCAGAATCACTCAAACCCCATCATTCAACTAACGCATATATACACATCCCAAATAGCCCAAAAGACATCCTTTTTTCAAAATTACTCAAACCCCATCACTCAACTAAACATATAAGCAAATACACACACCTCATATAGCCCAAAAGACAAATTCTTTTTTGCAAAATTACTCAAACCCCATTACTGAACTAAACATATAAGCAAATACAAACATCCCAAATACCAAAAAAAAACAACTTTTTTTATTTTTACCTTATAATAATCATCAAAGGCAAGATTTTGGGTGGCAAAAGGTTCCCAATGGCGATGTTCTTTGTTGCCATCATTAGTAGTAGTAACACTGTCTTGTTTCTCCCCTGAATCATCATGTTTGCTACGTTTCCATACATTTTCTCTGCTCTGTCTAAAGTGTTTTCTTTGAGTTCGAGATCTTCCTCTGCCACCCATTTTTCTTCTTCTTCTTCTTCTTCAGGCTGCTGCAAATTCGAAGAGAAAGAGGGAAACTGGAGATGTTTCTGGCAGAACTGAAGAAAACTTGGGCTGCTAAAATTACTGGGCTTTTAGCCCACTTGTTTTGGACTCTCAGTCCAATGTGTTTTTGGGCCCAAAAAAAAGTCTTAAGACACTTAAGTAAAAATTACACAAATTTCATAGTGTTAACAAGAGTTTAACGTATCTTTACTTTTTCTCAAATTATAAAAATTTTGAATACATCACTCAACGTACTGATACATTGCGTTCCGATATATTATCTTTGTTAATACAAGACTTATCCAGATATATTGTGTCCTGGTATATTATCTTTATTGATACAAGACTTACTTGTCCCAATGCACCACTCAAATTTTCAATACATTACCGGTGTTGATATAACACACACATGTCTCATTGCGTCCTGATACATCACATTAGAGTGATGTGTCTGGAAATGGGAGAGAGAGAGGGGGAAATAGAGAATTTTGAAATATTTTTAAATGGTGGAAATTTTTAGAGAATATAGTAGAACAAGTCGTGTATTTAGGTGACTATTTTTTAATACTATATTATAGTTTGAAAGAATTACAATTTGTCGCTGCACTTAGAGTATTGCATCTATTTTATCTATCCTCTCTCTATATCTATATCTCCGCTTCTCTCTCTGCCTGCCCCTTCTCTTTCTCGTCTCCTCTCTCTCAATACAAATGTTAACAATCAATTATATAAATATAAATTATTAGTGTCAATGATTCAGATCCTTTTCAATGATACAAAATATAAATGCATATATATTCGCTAATACAAATGATAACAATCAATTATACATATACAAATGTTGAACTAGATACAACATTGATACAAATTGTATTTGTTAATACAATTGTATTTATTTATATGTATACATACTAGTTATATATATACATTTATTCAGCAAATATACTAATACAATTCGTCTCTCTACTCTCTTTGTTGTCTCTCTCGCTCGCCTCTCTCCTCGCCCTTTCATTTTTTTTCCTTTTAACATGTAATTACATATCATAATTAGGCAAATTATAGCTATTTTGTCTAAATATATTTCTAGTGTTTACTAATAAAAATTCAAAAAAAAATCTCTTTTATAATACATATACATTAAAACTAGTCTTTTAGAACATCACACTTTTGCTTCTAATTATTGGTCCAAATAACTCTAAATTTAGTATTCAAATCTTGTAAAATTCAATAGCAATAATTTTTAATTAGATTCAACTTAAATCTTCATAAATCAATAGATCCATTTTGTGTTCTACAAACAAGCTCATTTAGCTTAATCATATTGTTCTTTCAATCATAATTATCACAATTAAACAATAAATCTTCATTATTTTTTTAATTGTGCATAAGGAGAAGAATGAGAAGGGAAATGGGAAGAAAGAGAAATTTTGTCTGTTTCTATATATTTGATCAACTATATAAATGAGATTAAAAAATGGAGACAACATTCACAAACGGTCATTTTTCAATCATGTAGTTAAAATATAGTTACTGTCACAAAGTTTGAAACTCTACGATAAAATTTCAAAACTTCAAAAAATAACTCTTACCTTGAAGTTTCACGTCTCAAATTCAAAATTCCATAACAATAACTATTTTCAATCACATAACTAAAAATAACAATTTCTGTTTACCTTAATTTATCGATTAATCATAATAAATTATTATATTTCATAAAAATATCACATGCAAATAAAATTCTAATCCATACATTGTACCATTTTTTGATGGGGGCAAGAATCTCTTTTGATATTCCAAATAGGAAAAAAAGTATATCATCCTTTCAAAAGACAAATTTTTTAGATCCAATTATATGGAGTTGTTTGTTCCCCATTTTCTTTACAATATGGTCCAATTATATATAGAGTCCCCTACATAGGGTGAATTATCAATCCTTACATAAACTTATTTTTTGGGAAATGTGTCACTCAATAGGTGGTTATATTTCCACAAAATTCCACACTGACCATAAAGTACTAGTGATGGACATGTGTAATCCAATTTGTGTCCCAAGTATATGGTTATATTGAGTAGAATTTATACTTGTGTTGATTTCTTATGTTTTCATTATTTTAAGTATAATGGTGGGGGCTCCCATGAAAGAAAATGATGGTGATCATTAATCAAAAAATTCAGATTTGAATTTTGAATATGAAAAAAAAAATTAGAAGCATTATTCTCGAATGAACACTGTAGTACGTGATTCAAATTTAATAAGATTCTGATATAAATTTCGAACACCAAATAAATAAAAAAAAACATATTTTAGTCGAACACATGAACCGTGACGAAGTGTTTCTATTGTTGAACACTTTCAACACAAATTTTGGTTTTGGAGAAGCGTTTACATAATCTCAAGTGTTCCTTACATAAATAAGATAACTATATAATATATGTCATATTCTTAAATTATACATATTAGACTCAACTAGACTTGCAGTTTTATAGCTTATTGAGAGACAATTGCGTGTAATTAAAAGAGATGATATATTTTAAGTAATTATCATCTACGTATATAATAGATGTTTGAGAACAAATGGAGAAGCTTTTTTCAAATTCTGAGCCGAAAATATCTAAAACAAACATTTCATCATATGTTGAAATAATTAACTATTAAAATATGTCATAACTCAAACGTCTAAATAATATATACGGACAAATTTTAAAAGTTTGATGTACTTTGATTTATGATTTAGAAATAGCATTTTTTTTTTAAATAATTATTTTGCCAATGTTGTGTTAAACGAATTTTGTACGTAAAGGGGTAATGTTTGGTCAATTATTTATTTCTTTTATACAACACAAAGATGTGTCACAATTCACAAAATGGTGTAAAATGACAGAGAGGGGGACCTCTTGTTGTTTGGCTATTTTCTTCTTATGTACATTAATTTTATATTGACATATTTAGGGCAACAAACACCCTTTAATTTGGACCATTATATATATTTAATCAGTAATCTCAAATTTAAATCGTGAAATTAAAAGATTTCTAACATCTATAAAGTGTTTCTCTTTTAATATATTAAATAATATTTTATAAATATTAAACATTGAACGACGAAAAAAAAAAAACTAAAAAAAAAAACAATTATACAAAGTTGATGTTTATTTGGGCGGTGGTGGAAGAACTTTTTTTTTTTTTTGTAGGAGTGAGAAAGACATATATGGATAAAAGCTTAATTGTAAATTGATAGTTATTTATTCACGATATAAATACTATTGTATTATCAAATTATTTGAAAAATATTTAATATGAAACTACCTATATAATAAAATATAAGTAGAATTGGTTATGAGAAAATTAAAGTAATAGTAAACCTTTAAAGTATAAAGTTTGAATTATCATTTTCTTGTATATTAAATTAATATATTTAAAATATCTAATGGTTAAACATTGAAAGTGAAAAATGTTAAGTCAAAAGAAAAAAGATTAAAATATCCAAAAAAAGATGATAGACAATTTTTAAATTAATTAATTACATATTTTTGATTTATTTATTATTTTTTGATTTTTTTTAATTTAAATTCAGACTGATATTTAGTTATTATCTTTACGTATATGATTTTATTCTTTTCATACTTATAACTTTTCTCTTTTATGTTTTTATTTGTTTTTCCTCTATTACATTAAAATATCATATTCATTTGATGTTTTTTGTCACTCTTTTAAGAATTTATTTAGCATTCATTAGATGCATTTTTTTAATATAGATTTATATCATTTTAGGGATCTAATAAAAAAAGGGACACATGTGTAAAATATGGGTCCGTAAGCTAGTAACCATCTATACAAGCGAGAAAAAAAATGTATATTTAAAGCTAAGCATTAAGAAATGTCTTGTGTGAAATTTTTCCTCGCAACTATGAATATCTATCATATTGTCACATCTTATTTATGTTGAATTTTCATGTGTCACTTTAATTTAATATGTCCACATGTTAATGTTGAGTCACATCTAGTTTGTCATCAATTTTCATGTATCGTCCTATGATACGTCCAAAAATTAATATTGAATCACATCTAATCTGTCTTTAATTTTTACGCATCACCATATGTATTTATTTTCATTGCACTTAAATATCATATGAACTAACTTATTAATTATTCTTTTCCTTTTTTCATTTTAATTCATGTTCATGACTATATCTAATAACTATGACTCATTCTTTTCATATTTGTAACTTTCCATTATTAAGTGATATTATCTAGCTATAGGAGACACACATACAAAACACTTGTCGTTAAACTAGCTAGATACCATATATATTTAAAGCTAAGCCTTAAAAAATACTCTCCCTCGTGATGATCAAATAATTATTTGAAATACTCTCGAAATATTAAATATTTCAAATATTCGATATATTAACAAACAACTAGACGACAAGAAATTATGTTGTGTTTGTTTCGCCGCCCCTTAAATATAAGGAAAACAAATAGTACTTGATTAGTACCCCAATGTCCAAAAATAAGTATACATAGATTTGTATGTTTTGACGTGTGTCGCATCAATTTACGGATATATAAAAAGTTACATGGGACATACGTGCAAAACCCGTGTCCGTAAACTAGTTACCATCTATACAAGCGAAGAATAAATGATGTATTTTTCCTATCAAAATGATGACTCACATCATTTGAAAGTCTTGCTTTGGGAGTGCTGCCGCTGCCTTCACAAGGTACATTTCGCATCTATAAGCTGCTATAACTATATGAGTTTTTTCTCTAGTAGCGGGAATATCGATTGAAGTTTGGGTGGGCGGCTGAGGGTTATAAATTCGAAAAAAATATTTTCTTGTTAAAATTTTAGTAGGTGTTTGGTTACAATTTGGTGGAGATTCGAAAAATAAAAATTGTTTAGAAAGGTATTTTTGAGATGAAAAGTTTTAAAGTAAGAACTTTTTTTTGAGTGAAAACTTGAAAATAATCATAAAATATATTTTTCATACCTAAAGGCTAAAATTATGTATTTCAAACTTGATAAATAAATACTTATTTGAAATACTTCCAAAATATTAAGTATTTCAAATATTCAATTTATTAACAAACAACTCTTTTGATAAACGATAAGAAGTTTTTGTTTTTTTCGTCGCCCCTTAAATCTAAGGTACATCTTGTATCTATGAGCCATTATAACTATATAAGTTTTTGCCCTAGTAGTTAGAATATCAATTGAGGTTTGGTGAGCGACGAAGGATTATAAGTTCGATAAAAATATTTTCTGTTTAAAATTTTAGTAGGTATTTGGTTATAATTTGGTTGAGATTTAAAAAATAAAAATTATTTTGAAGGGTATTTTTGAGATTAAATGTTTTAAAGTAAGAAGTTTTATTTGAGTGAAAACTTGAAAATATCCCTAAAATTTATTTTCATACATAAAATTATGTATTTCAAACTTGATAAACAAATAATTATTTGAAATACTCCCATAGTATTAAGTATTTAAAATATTCAATTTATTAACAAACAACTCCATTAGATAGACGACAAGAAATTATTTTGTGTTTTTTTTCGCCGCCCCTTAAATATAAGGAAAACAAATAGTACTTGATTAGTACCCCTATGTCCAAAAATAAGTAATACATAGATTTGTATGTTTTGCATGTGTGTCGCATCAATTTACGGATACATAAAAAGTTACATGGGACACACGTGCAAAACACGTGTCCGTTAACTAGTTACCATCTATACAAACGAATAAAAAATGATGTATAAATGATGACTCACATCATTTGCAAGTCTTGCTTTAGGAGTGCCACCGCTGCCTCCACAAGGTACATCTCAAATCTATAAGCCACTATAACTATATGAGTTTTTCCCCTAGTAGCGAGAATATCGATTGAGGGTTTGGTGGGCGGTGGAGGGTTATAAGTTTGATAAAAATATTTTTCTGTTAAAATTTTAGTAGGTGTTTGGTCACGATTTGATTGAGATTCGAAAAATAAAAATTATTTGAAAGGTTATATTTTGGATTAAAAGAGTTAATTTTAGAAGTTTTTTTTTTAGTGAAAACTTGAAAATACTCCTAAAATATATTTTTCATACTTAAAATTATGTATTACAAACAGGACAAACAAATACTTATTTGAAATACTCTCAAAATTTTAAGTATGTCAAATATTCGATTTATTAACAAACAACTCTATAGATAAACGATAAGAAATTACTTTGTATTTTTTTTTGCCGCTCCTTAAGTATAAGGAAAACAAATAGTACTTGATTAGTAACCCTTTGTCCAAAAATAAGTATACATAGATATGCATGTTTTGTACGTGTGTCACATCATTTTACAAATCTATAAAAAGTTACATGGAACACACGTGTAGAAAACGTGTCCGTAAACTAGTTACCATTTATACAAGCGAAGAAAAAATGATGTATTTTCTCTATCAAAATGATGGCTCACATCACTTGTAAGTCTTGCTTTGGGAATGTCGCAGCTGCCTCCACAAGGTACATCTCGCATCTATGAGCCGCTATAAATATATGACTTTTTGCCCTAGCAGCAAGAATATCGATTGATAAAATTTTAATAGGTATTTGGTTATGATTTGGTAGAGATTTGAAAAATAAAAATTATTTTGAAGGGTATTTTTGAAATTAAAAATTTTAAAGTAAGAAATTTTTTTGTGTGTGAAAACTTGAAAATAATCATAAAGTATATTTTTTCATACTTAAAATTATGTATTTCAAACTTGATAAACAAATACTTATTTGAAATACTCCCAAAATATTAAGTATTTCAAATATTCGATTTATTAACAAACAACTCTATTAGATAAATGACAAGAAATCACTTTGTATTTTTCGCCTCCCCCTCGATTATAAGGAAAACAAATAGTACTTGATTAGTACCCATTTGTCCCAAAATAAGTATACATAGATTTGTATGTTTTACATGTGTATCACATCATTTTACGGCTTTATGAAAAATTTCATAGGACACGCGAGACACACGTGCAAAACACGTGTCCGTAAACTAGTTACAATCTATACAAGCGAGAAAAAAAGGATGTATTTTTCCAATCAAAATGATGACTCAAATCATTTGTAAGTCTTGCTTTGGGAGTGGCGATGTTACCTCCACAAGCCACTATAACTATATGAATTCTTGACCTAGTAGCGAGAATATCGATCGGAGGTTAGGTGGGCGACAAAGGATTATAAGTTCGATAAAAACATTTTCTGATTAAAATTTTAGTAGGTGTTTGGTTACGATTTGGTTGAGATTCAAAAATAAAAATTATTTTGAAGGGTATTTTTGAGATTAAAAGTTGTAAAGTTAGAAGTTCTCTTTTTAGTGAAAACTTGAAATACTTCTAGAATATAATTTTCATACTTAAAATTATGTATCTTAAACTTGATAAACAAATACTTCTTTGATATACTCCCAAAATATTAAGTATTTCAAATATTCGATTTATTAACAAACAACTCTATTAGATAAATGACAAGAAATCACTTTGTATTTTTCGCCTCCCCCTCGATTATAAGGAAAACAAATAGTACTTGATTAGTACCCATTTGTCCCAAAATAAGTATACATAGATTTGTATATATAAAGGTATCCTTAAAAAATGACTGGTGTGAAATCTTTTCTCGCGATGATCGATATCTACTATGCATTTTTGTTGAGTCACATTCAATTTACATTTAATTGTCAATGCTGAGTCACGTTTAATTTGTCATTATTTTTCATCTATTATCCCACAATACGTCCAAATATCAATATTAAATCATATCCGGTCCAACTTTAATTTTTACGTGTCATCATATAATACGCTCAACTATCAGTGTTAAGTCACATCTAATCATTCTTACCATTATGTTAATTACATTTATATCAAAATGACTCAAATTGGAACTTTGCAAAATTTTGTTATCATATGACAAGATAGGGCATGTGTTCAAAAAGTGTTAATTGTTTTTCTCCCTAGCCTAGGGGTTGTTTGGTCTGATGACAAATTATGGTGAAAATCACAAATTACTAATGCTGAAATTCATTGATATTATATTTTATTGATCGCTTGATTTATTAAATTAAAAATAACATGTATTGCACAACTTTTAAGAAGAATTTGTTTGTTTTACAAAAATAAAATAAAAATCCCATTCCATCTTATTGAGTAGAAAAACGATTTGAGGACCTCATGGATATTTTCGTTATTTTCATCATTTTATCTCAAAATAATTAATCTCTAATACTATTATTTTCATTTCCTCGCAAAGTAATATATCTAGCTACTAATTACTACCTTAGGTATAACTATTCCCAAAATCAATAAATAAACATAAAATAAAAGGATGTTGAATTTTTGTTTAAGAACAATCTAGATTCAATCCTCGAAAGTGAAAAATTCTTCACAAGGAGCGTATCCAATTTGAGTCAATAAATTTAATCTCGATACTATTATTTTCACCTTCTCACAAAGTATATGTTCAGACACTGATTACTAATCTTGACATAACTTTTTCCAAAATCAATAAATAAACAGAAAATAAATAAAAAATTAAATTTTACTCCAGAATCGTCTAGATTTAGTCCTCAAAAATAATGAAATCTTGACCAAGAACATATTCAATTATAGTCAATAAATTTAAATTAATCTAATCAATAAACTTCGATTCGAGCAATTCAAATAAAAAGAAAAATACATCACCTATTCTACTACCAATGCAACAAGTAGGTCCAATTGATTGAAATTATCAGAAAATAAATGACAAAAATGATTATGAAAATTATACATAAGACCATGACCCTACCCCACCCCCTAACCCCACCCAACCCAAAACAAACTCTTCACAATTGGCCACTTTGTCTCAACCAAAAAATCCCCTATATAATGCTGACAACACATCCATTTTAGGATTTTCTCTCTTTAAGAACCCACCCATCTCTCTCAAAAACAAAAAAAAAACACTAGTTTTTTCTAGAGAACAAAAAAAAAAAAACAAGAATCAAGAATGGGTTATACCCTTTTGTTCTTCTTCATTCTTCTCCAAAGTTTGAATCTTTTTGCTATTTCTACAACATTAAAACCCTATTTTTACTCCAAAACTTGCCCAAAAGCTGAATTTATAGTCAAAGAAGTTATGAAAAAAGCTATGAAAAGAGAAACAAGAAGCATAGCTTCTGTCATGAGATTGCAATTTCATGATTGTTTTGTTAATGTAAGAATCTCAAGAACCCCATTTACCCCCCACCCCCCACCCTCACCCCAC
>NC_028647.1:3379169-3464231 GCF_001406875.1 Solanum pennellii
CCCCACCCCCCACCCTCACCCCACCCCTTTTTCCCCCCATAAAGATTGGTTCTTTTTGGTTAATGTTTTGTGTTCTTAATTTTTTGGCCATACAAATTGGTTCTTTTTTGGTTAATGTTTTGAGTTGTTGATTTTTTTCCCCATAAAGATTGGTTCTTTTTGGTTAATGTTTTGTGTTCTTGATTTTTTTTGCCATAAAAATTGGTTCTTTTTGGTTAATGTTTTGTGTTCTTGATTTTTTCCCCATAAAGATTGATTCTTTTTGTCTAATGTTTTGTGTTGTTTGATTTTTTTTTTAGGGATGTGATGCTTCTTTGTTGTTGGATGATACACCAAACATGCTTGGTGAAAAGTTAGCTTTATCTAATATAAATTCATTGAGGTCTTATGAAGTTGTTGATGAAATTAAAGAGGCTTTGGAGCAAGCTTGTCCTGGCGTTGTTTCTTGTGCTGATCTTTTAATCATTGCTGCTAGAGATGCTGTTGTTCTGGTAAATTTTTTTCTTATTCTTTTATCTTTTTACTTTCATTTCTTAAAAAGGAAAAAGATCATTATTTTTTAATTACTTTTTTGTGTGTGGGTCGTGTGGTGGTGGGGTAGGGGAGGCAGGGAGAAAAGGAGGAGGGTGGGGGGGTCATCACTTTGGGAGTGTCGCCGTCGCCATCGCCATCACCGTCTTCACAAGGTACATTTGGCGTCTATAAGCCGCGAAAGTATGAGTTTGCCCTAGTAGTGATATCGATTGGGGGTGGGGGTGGGGCGGAGTGGGAGCGGCGGAGCGTTACAAATTTGATATAAACATTTTCCCATTAAATTTTAGTAGGTTTTTGGTATTGATTTGGTTGAGATGTGGAAAGTTAAAATTATTTTGAAGGGTAACTTTGAGATAAAAAATTTGAAAATTTCTTTTTCGAGTGAAAACTTGTAAATACTCCCAAAATATATTTTCCATACTTTAAAATTATGTATATTCAAGTTTGATAAAGAAATAATTATTTGAAATTATCTTTAAATATCAAGTATTTCAAGTATTCAATTTATTCACGAAGAAATAACTCTGTTTAGATTATCGACAAGAATCACTTTGTATTTTCCGTCGCCCCTCATATGTAAAGAAAACAAATGGTAGTTGATTAGTCCCTCATCCCAAAATAAGTTGTTAATTTATTCATGAACAAACAACTCTGTTTAGATTATCGATAAGTAATCACTTTGTATTTTCCGCCGCCCCTCGAATGTAAAGAAAACAAATGGTATTTGATTAGTCCCCCATCTCAAAATAAGTTGTTAATTTATTCATGAAAAAACAATTTTGTTTAGATTATCGATAAGAAATCACTTCGTATTTTCCGTCGCCCCTGAATGTAAAGAAAACAAATAGTATTTGATTAGTCCCCCATCCCAAAATAAGTTGTTAATTTATTTATGAAAAAACAACTCTGTTTAGATTATCAATAAGAAATCACTTCATATTTTCCGCCGTCCCTCGAATATAAAAAAAAAGAAGGTATTTGATTAGTCTCCCATCCCAAAATAAGTTGTTAATTTATTCATGAACAAACAACTCTGTTTAGATTATCAATAAGAAATCACTTTATATTTTCTGCCGCCCCCATTAAATGTAAAGAAAACAAATGGTATTTGATTAGCCCCCTCCCCCCTCCCAAAATAAGTTGTTTTTATAATAATTCAAGACTGAAATAAGCAATAGTTTCCAATTATACCCTTACATCAATTCTTAAGAAATATCTACTAATAAATATTGCACAACTTAGTCAAACTATCTATTATATTTACTTGTTTTTCGTAATGAGCGTGAAATAAGCTAAAACAACTACTGTTATTTGTTTTTATCTTTTTACTCTATTAGAGTGGAGGTCCATATTGGGAAGTAAAGTTGGGAAGACTAGACAGTTTAACAGCAAGCCAAGAAGACTCAAACCAAATCATGCCAAGTCCAAGATCAAATGCAACATATCTCATTGATCTTTTTAGTAGATACAATCTTTCAGTCCAAGATCTTGTATCCCTCTCTGGCTCTCATTCCATTGGCAAAGGAAGATGTTTCTCCATTGTGTTTAGGCTATACAATCAGTCCGGCTCGGGGCGTCCTGACCCCGCCATTGAACCATCATTTAGAGAAAAGCTAGACAAACTTTGTCCACTTGGTGGTGATGGGAATGTGACCGGAGATTTAGATGCAACGCCTGAGCTGTTTGACAATCAGTATTTCAAAGATTTGATGAACGAGAGAGGGTTTCTGAATTCTGATGAAACGCTTTTTACTAACTCTATAACGAGGGAGTATGTTGAGGAGTATAGTGTTGATCAAGAAAGGTTTTTTAATGATTTTGCCGAAGGAATGGTTAAGATGGGTGATCTACAGTCGGGGCGTCCTGGTGAGATAAGACGCGATTGTAGGGTGGTTAATAGCTATAGACCCGGTGTTGCAGTCTTGTTTGAGACTTCAAACCAAAAAGGGTAAAATTAGAACTTTGCTTTTGTTATTAATGGTAATGATAGTATAGCAAGTTGACTTGTTTCTATGTATGTTTGATGGTTTGGCTAGTGGGATGCCTTAAAAAGATATATAACTCATAGAAACATTATTAGAAATGAGAAAAATAGCCCAATCACTTATTAATGTGTTACTTTTTTTTTTTTGGTCATGTTAACAATATTCTAATTGAAAAAAAATAGAATTTAAATGAAACGAAAATGATAATGGACCTCAATAAAAAGCCTTTTGGGCCAATTGATCTTCATAATGGGCCTCCTAATAGGATGGACATCAATAAAAAAGCCTTTTTTTGTGGGGGGATGCTTACATGATTATATAAACATATACTGGTTAATTATTCATTATAACTATATTTTTACTTAATTGATAATTACGTGGAGTGGAGTTTTGAAATTGTATAACTTATGTATAATGTAATTTAGTAAAATAAAATTTGTATATATGTTTAAAGTTTGAGATGTTTGTATAACTTACTATCATTATTTTAATATTTTTTTTTCAAAAAGTACAAAAACAATATGATTATGTTATCAACTCTACTATTATATAATTAGTTTATTAATATTAATTCAAGTCCCTATCACTAAGCGTTGAGGATGTTGTTATAAAGGTCAACACACATTCATAATGTTGTTTAATGTTTAATTATCTTATGTGTTGCATGATTGATGCGAAACTTTCCCATTTTCTAATGTCTTCCATGACTAGAGTGGTAAAAAGGGGTCGGGTTGAATATAAATGGATTAAAAATAAGTTGAACAAAAAGGAATGTAATATTTTGTCTGTCTATATTTAATACTAGTTTTTGAATACGTGCAACGCACGTGTATTTCACGTTAAGTAATTCTTTTTAAGAAAATAATATGAGTTATATGAATTTGAAAGGAAGATTACTTTTTGTCTGATTTAAACTTCTGAGTCATTTCTTTTTTGAATTTAACATAAATAATTAGTAAAATAGTTTATATATATATATATCGAATGTAACATGACAAACTATTAAAATCAATGTTTTTCATGCATTGCAACACCACATTAAACTAATAACTTCAAATTTTTGATTAAACCTCAAAAGTATATAATCTCATATATAACATTTTTTTTTCTGTAGTAATACATGCACTTACATAAATTAAAGTGTAAGATAAATTAAAGAATAACAAAATAAAGACGCAACAATTTTAACTAATTAATCAACAACACATGATAGGTAAACTACCACGAAATGGTTCTTTGACATTGTTGCCTCAAATATGCAATCGGCTACAAGAATCTCAAGTTTTCAATTGTATGATATAATTTGAATAGTAACGCAAATTAATTGAAACTGCATCCTATATTTTTTTTAAATGTTATGTGTATTTGTATATAACTTAATAGAGTACATGAAAAGTTTTCTAACGGATGAAAATTAAAAGAAATGACAAATTTAAAATTAATGGGATAAATGCATATATAATTATATAGTAAAAGATAAACTATACTAAGGGCTTAACAGATTCATGAACTTCACATTAATGTTTCATAATTTGAGGAAGTTGAAACAAAATCAAAATATTGAATAGAGGACAATTTTAATAAGATGAAAAAGCTAGCAATTCCAAAACATTGAGTATAGGCTGTTGTAATTTGAGTGATAATTAAAATATTACTCCTATTTAATTAGCTTGTGTAACAATTTAAATGATATTACTAATTAGATTAGTTATTTTTATTTATTAAATATTTTTATTAAGTAAAAGGCAAAAAAGTAATTCAACTTTGATAATCAAATTCATTGAATCCCGAAATAAATATGAAACGAAAAAGTAATATTTTAAATAATTTCAAGAAAATAAATTAAATTAGATATTTTAATTAAAAATTATTCTAAAGAAGTTGAAAAGTCATTAACATTTTGATTATATCTAGACACACCCCCCAAATGGAACTCTGCGCTTTTTGTTGGGATAGAGCGAGTATGAAGTCAGGGAGGAAGAAGAAGAGAGGGAAGAAATAATATAGTAATATTTATCTTTCCCAGCTCTCAGAAATGGAGAAGGAATCAAAAATCTAGTGAACCCCTCAAACTCCGTAGGTAATTCGAGACAATTCAAGAAGAATAAGATAAGCTAACACAAAAAAGTCGATTTGATTGACAATATTTCTCTGTAAATCTATTCGGATGATATGCTAATTTATGCAGCCGTGTCACGAGGGCTTCTTCTTCTACTCCCTTCCCGGCATAATATAATTTAATATTTAAATTAAATAGTTAAATATCTTTATAACATTCAAATTTATAATAAGGGTAAAATCGTAATTCAACTTTTAACTTTTTTGATTCCCTCTTATTATAATATATGATTTATTAAAAAAATAAGTTAATTGATGGGAATAACATGATCATAAATAAACACAAATATAAAACTGAAAATTAAAAAATAACAAGTGAATAAATGAGTATTGTTATATGAATGACTTACGTATTAATTTTTTAAAAAATAGTAGAAATACACCAGAACAATCATTTTTTTTAATCAAAAACATACCTCTAATGAATTCCATAAAAAAAATCATATTACTCATCTGAATATTTATTCTTTAGCGAATTTATGAATAATATCTATCTTTGATCTATTATCATTACAATAAAAATAACTTTTGACGGTAATAAATATGCACATTAATAAAAAGCGCTAAAATCTTATCAACATTAGTTAATTGTCATTAGATCCAATGTTACTATAAACTTTAGAGATATCTATAAAAAAAGTATTAAATACAACTAAAAAAATATATTTCGTAATAATTAATCTATTATCGTTAATTAATTCTCGTAAAGATATTTTTGATGTATATGATTAGATGGTTATTTGTTCTATTTAGTCAGCCCTATCCATTAACATTATTATGGGAAACTTCAAGATCTAGCAATCCAAAGAATCAATAATTAAAGACAACTATTATAGCACAAAATTGTTACTAACTTATATATAAGTGGGACACACATATCAATTATTGGGAGGATACATAAGAATTAATATAAGCAGCACAAAAACATTATCCTGTTCCTTTTCCCCCCAAAAATATATACCATGGAAACCTTGTAACCAATTAAAAAAAAAGAAAGTTAGGATCAGATATATAAATCTTCGGATATTAACAAAATAAATTATCTATGCAATTTTATTGGCATAATGTACTTGTGGTTTAAAACACAAGTACAACTTGTAGTGTTTATATACAATTATAAGAATGTTATATATACTACAACAAAAATGATCATTAGCGATAATTAATTTTTAATTGTCGTTAAATCTGTATTTTTAGCGGCAATTGACAGTCTTTGTATGTGTCTCTAAAGCCTTTAGCGATATTGAGTTCTAACGACACTTAATTAATGCTGATAAAGACTTTAGCACTTTTTATTAATGTCAATATTTAATACCGTTATTTTTTTTTATATAGTGATATAATCAAAAGGTTCATATATGATGAATATTTCTATATGGTATAATCTTATAAAGACCTTTAACTTCTTGTCAAAATTAGATAATTTCTTAAGCATTATATATAAGAGATTAAGTAAAAGGAAAAATATCATTTAATCATGGTTTAACGTTGACTTTGACCTTCATGACACAATATAAAGTAACACTCATCATAAATAACCTTCCATTATACACCATAAAATTCAAAAAACAATCAAACCACATCAAATCTACACATGTAACACTCATAATACAAAGATAAAAAAAAAAAACTTCACTCATCTCTATCTCATAATCTACATTAATTTCTTGCCATACGCAAAACCTGATAAAGAATCTGATTACATCGAGTCTATTGTACACATGCAACACTCATAATGCACAAACAAATTCCCCACTGGTCTCTATCTCATCATCAGTATCATCATCAATATCTGAATCATCATCATCGAAATCAATGGTACTAATTCCATTGACAAATAAATCAAAACCTTTGGGCCCTTCTCCTGGCTTTTTTGCCTCTTGAATTATAGCCAACACTTCATCAATACTTTGAGTTGGTTCATTTTCTTCTTTCATTTGTAAACTTGCATCCTCTCCTTCCATATATTCTATAGGCAAATCCTTTAGAAACCAAGGTTGTTTTTTAATCTCTTCAATAGTTATTCTCTACATATACACAAAAAATATACAATAATTACTTAATTATCAATAAAAACAACAAAAAATATACAAATTTGAAGTGAAAAATACCTTGCTAGGGTCAGCTACAAATATTTGAGATAAAAGAAGCTTACACTCCTTTGAAACTCGAACGTAATAAGGGATTGAATACTGAACGCTTAATATCCTCTGTCATAAATCAAAATTTCACGTATGTTATACTGAGTAACATTCAATGAACATACATGAAATTAACGCGTTTTTTTTTTTTATAAAAAAGAATCATAACTTACTGTTAAAGTTTTCCTGAAATTTCTTGGATCTTGAGGATCTTCAAAAGGATAAGCACCAACAAGCATCACATATAATGTTACCCCACAAGACCAAACATCTGCTAGCTTTTACATCCAAAATAATGACATTTAAACCATGAAGTTCAAGTCAAACAAATAGTTGATGCAAATGAACGAATTTAAGTTATATATACTGACGATATACGATCAAACTATTACTCAGATCGTTATAATTGTACCTTCCCATCATACTCTTTTCTCGATAGGACTTCTGGGGCAATATAGGCCGGTGTTCCAACAGTAGATTTAGGTTGAGAATGCAAGACTGATGACTAAACAATGAATTATACGTACAACAATGAGAAACTATTTTGAAGAAAAAACAATCAAATTTCAACATAGAGTAGAGTTTCAAGATCATTGCCTTTGAGTAGCCAAAATCGCATATTTTAAGACGCGGTTTTGAGCTACCATCTAAGAGCGTGTTTTCGAGCTTGAGATCTCTATGACAAATTTGCTGCATTCAAAAAAAATATTTTGGACATCACAATGCATGTCATAGAACATGAGTATCATATAAGAGTTAGAGAAGCATCCCGCGTTAGTAGAGCTCAGAAAAGAACCGCACTATAAAAGAATAAATTAATTCAAATGAAGTAATAGGTCTCAATTTTACCATTGAGTGACAGTAACTGACTCCTGATATTAGTTGTTGAAAGAAAAATCTTGCCTGAAAAATATAACAAAAAACAGGACAGATAACATAAAAAAAAGAGCTCAAAGTAGTAAAACAATTTGGGACTTTTAAGCAAAAAAATTATAATTTAATAAACGAAATTAAGCTTAGTTTCGATAGAAGGAGGGATGTAACACGAGAACTTAATTCCTAAGGAGTCTCTCATCCTAGTACTACTCTCGTCCAAACATGATTAGTTTCAGAGTTCTGATGAGATTCGATGTGATAGTGCTTGATATAATCACATATGTATTCGAAATTCTAAAAGATGGATCAAAATTTAAAAATAGATGCGCGTATCTCAAACTTCCAAGAAGAAGAGGAACTAATTTGAGTGTTTATCTATGTTATGCTCAGACTCTTAAAAAATGCTTTAGGGTGCGTGTCAAACCCTCCAAAAATGGGGTAACATTTTTGGAAAATCCGAGCAACATATATTATTTTTTTTTTGTGTGTGTGTGTTACCTCATCTTCACTGAATCTACCAGCATTGCATATTCTTTCAAAAAGCTCTCCACCAGCAGCATATTCCATCACTATAGCTAGATGAGTTGGGGTAAGAAATACCTACACAATAATGAACAACATGCTTTAAAACTTGGTCCATCGAATGTGTTGAAAACATAATTAAGTGAATAAGTGTGTGGTGTGCGCTCTCATTTTTAGTTTAAGCTTTTAGACGAGACGTTGAAAAAGGTAATTACCTCCTTGAATCTAATGATATTGGGATGCCTCAAGGACCTATGATTCATGATTTCTCTTTGAACATGTTCATCAATCTGCACAAACAAAATAAAGTAAGAAAGAATAGCAAAAATGAATTTTGTCAATTAACAAGATCAACAATACATACTCCATTACCACCACATGAATTATGAATTACTCAAAAAGTTTCAAGTTCTAGATATAACAAAAATCCTGGTAGAGAGCGTTTTCCCTTTTAATAGGCCTTACACAACACAAATCAGGCTTAGTTAGAGCCCCAAAGTGGATATCGGACTCTAACAACAACAACATAACCAGTCTAATTTACAAGTGAGGTATGTGGAAGGTAGAATACACCCAGACCTTTACCCTACCTTTAACCCTACTTTTATGGAGTGGACCTATTTCCGATAGACCGTCAGCTTAAAATAAAAGTATTCTACGCGGGATTGTAAGAAAATAAGACGATAATATAAAAACACAAAACAACCAAAGCAACAAATAGTAATATACGTTAAAAGATAAGAAACTACACGATAACTAAATAATACTCTACTAGAAGGAGAAGATGAGGCAAGCACTCTACTTTTCCCACACAACGAGCAACAACATTCAGTTACTTACTAACATTCTACCCTAATCCTTGACCTCAGATGCGGAGCGCCGAAAAGAGAAAAAAATAAAATAAAGCAACACAAACCTTTTTTCCTCTCTCAATATACTTGACAGCATAAAGCTCATTTGTCAACTTATCTTTGACTAACTTAGCTACACCAAAATTGCCAGAACCAATATCTTTCAAAACTTCATACCTTTCCATTATATTAATAAAAAAAATGTATAAATTGAGTATTTTGAAAACAAAAAAAATTAATACATGTAAGGCACTATTTATAATAATAACTAAAGTGAATTGTTGATCAAGTAGTCCTACTTGACAAGAACAAACACTAGAGAATGGTAGACACGTGGCACTGTTCCAATGGATTGAATTTTTAGTGTAATTTTAAGATATATTGAACCTACCAACGTGGTATATTTAAATGCCTGAAACTAAAAAGAGAAGACTAACATAAAAAAGATGACAAAAGATCAATGATGGCTCAGGATTTTTGTAGTAAAAAGAATGTAATTTTTTGACGAAGAAAGGTTTTGGATGTATGATTGTCTAAGTCTTATAAAGAGATCGTAATTTCAATGTAGGACGACATCTATGCATAGTCCGATTTTATTGAGCATGACTTTGATACCATGTTGAATTAGATTTGAGGCTTAATTCACGTTCCAAAAAGTAGCTCAAGAGGAAGAGATTTCTGATATAAGGATCTCAAAATTCTTTTCATTCACGTATGTGAGACATTTTATTCATCAAGATGAACCTCTTCTGCCTTTTAACTCCGCCCATATAAAAAAAAAGTGATGTGATGAAACGAATGGGATTCTTTTTTCATTTTCTCCGTCAACTTTAATATTAATGGTTTAGTGAAAAATATGATAATCAATATTACAATAAAGAGTTAGTCTGAACCCATAATTTTAAAATATGAATTCAAAAAAATCTTAAAAGTCAAATCTATAAATTTTAAATCCTGAATTCCGTCTTCGTGTGACTGGGGAGCTACATTAGTGATACAAATATTGTGAATTCTTTGCAAAATTGTAAACGAAAATCTTTAAATTCTAAAGCCAACGTGATATTTCTAAACTTATATTATATGTTTTTACTTTTTACTTTAATCAATAAAACTAAAAAATCATAATTTTATATGTGGCGTAAATCTGAATTATTCAAACTCGAAATTTGAGACCCTTGCTAGCCTTGCAACTTCACAACCCCCACCCCCACCCCTAAACCCCCTTTATAAAGTTTAGACAAATCATGAGCAAGTAAGTTATCAGCCATATAAAGTGCAAGAAAGTTGGTGAGATAAGAGTAACCATATCCTTACAATTTTATTCCCTCCTTTGTCACCATTGGAGTATTCCCTACTTATCAAATTTAATTCAGAAAATATTTTCAATTTTTTTTATGTTTGTTTGATTAAAATATATATATTTTTAAAAAAATTAGTTGATTAAAAATGAAAAGAAATTATATTTTTTAATACAAATTCATAAGCGACATTTCAAATTTATTATCTCTTTCTTACCTATTCAACATTCTCACTGCTTGACCATTCCAATATATCCCACCCCCATAATGTGTTTGCTTTTCCTGCTTTCTTTTTAAATACAAAAAAAATATTATCTTTCCATATATATATGTTATTTAAATTTTATTATATAATATTATCGAATCAATTGATATATAATCATTTTATGCAATGATCAATTTAATATAATCGCATCATTTCCTTATATTTATTCCAATTTGTCCTTATTTATATAATAATTCTATATTGCCACTTGATAATTTGCCTCATATACTACTTTTTCTTTATAAATTATATTACTAGCTTATTCTTCAAAATTCTAGTGCATCACATTATAAAGCTACAATATATATCTATATATATATATGTTTGAATGTGGAGCATAATATAATATAAAATATTATGAAACGATATATATAATACTCATCCTAAACAAGCTGTAAAGGTAGTAAAGATTAGAGGTGAACTGATAAAGCCAAATATGCATATTAATAATCATAAACAACTGGCATATATAATAAGCTGATAATGAAATCATTAGATTGACAATAAACTTTCATTAAATTATAGGAACCAAATGTCAAAAGGACAAAGACAATACACCATTAATATTGATCAAGCATTTTCTCACACGCATATATGTCTATTTTGAGATTATAAAATGTGTATTTTTTTGGAAGAGGAAAATGTTTTTCTTTAAATATATTTAAAAATTTGGTTACTTTTTTATATTTAATAAGTAAGCAAAGAAATATTATTTCAGACGAAGCAAGTGGGGTTTTGGAGATCGAGATTAGGAATACCAAATGATGATCAACTAAAATAAATTTTGTTGGGTTTTAAAAGGTGTGAATGAACTTTATGAGAAATTGTGATTTTTATGATAAGTTGTAACATTTTCGAAAGATTGTAGCTTTTTCAAAAGCTTGTGATCATTCCCAGAAATAAGAACGTTTCCACGCAATCCTTTTCTGTCTATAAATAGAGGGACTTTTGGACTTCTACTACTACTAAAATTAGTATGCTAAGTGTAGTTGTTCGCCGACATCGTAGTTATAGATACCGATACACCAGTGAGTAAAATTGAGAAGATGTTCCATAAACCTCAGATATTTGAGAGAAATAATCACCGAACATTCGAAGAGCTCAATTTTCTTGTTAGAGAAGAACTATTTTGTACGTATATTGTTTCTAATCTGTTTCTTACTACCACTAAAACTAGTGTGCTAAGTGTACTTGTTCGCTGACACCGTGGTTATAGATAGCGATACACTAGTGAGTAATATCCTAAGAGAATATGTTCAATGAACCTCAGATACTCGAGAGAAATAATCACCGAACATTCAATAGGTTCAATTTTCTTGTTAAAGAAGAACTATTTTGTACGTATATTATTTCTAATTTATTTCTTATTCTATTTTGTCTACTGATTCTAATTTTCTAGTTTTAAAAATACTCTTTAAACTTTGTTATTTTCTATCAAATCCTTCAATATTTTTTGTTCTAAGTATCTTAAAAATACAGAATGAACAACGTATTTATCGGATGAACCTACTAGGCTTCATGTAGCTCCACCTTATTCAATTATCTCATTCATACTAGCTCAGATTTAATAAAAGAAGCATATAATATACATTCTGATTGCAAATATTCAAGGAAGCATATAATATACATTCTGATTGCAAATATTCAAGGAAGCATATAATATACATTCTGATATGCAAATATTCAAGTTGATCTAACCATGTTTGTATACAGCCTGTAGTCAAATGAATCAATTGTCAAATTTACCAGCCACGTTGGGCTCAAAGTCAGCTTAATATTATAGCACAATGAATAAAAAAAATAGTAACTTGGCATTTAATATTTCTTAACTTTGCAAATTGCAATAATCAAAACACAAATTTCAAAGTTTAATCTACATAAATTGATCACCAAAGTCCATTAATCATACCATAATCTTGCATAAATTTGTTAAAGAAACTAGCAATAGTGTTATACTTAGCGCGAAAAAAATGGCAGAGAGTGCTGTTGCCTTTCTGTTACATAAACTTTCAGCTTTACTCCATCCTGGACAGAAGTTTCTTCAAAATTTTCAAGATGAAATAGTGTATATCAGAGATGCATTTGAAAAAATGAAGGCTTTTTCAAGAGTAGCCGATGCAAACGAAGACGAAGAAGATGATGAGTTACAGTTATGGATCAAGCAAGTACAAGATCTTGCACATGATGTTCAAGACATTCTTGAAAAACATGTTGTCACATGCAGTAATTTTCAAGAAAAGGGAACATGGCCATGGAAGAAACCTCATCATTCTTCTTTAATGTCTGAGAAGAAGTTTGAAGCTCAAAATGATAACCTTTCGATGTTGTTGGAAGGTATCAAGGCCCGAGTCATCGTCATTTCTGCAGGACATAAAGCATTTCTTCAGAAATATGGTGTTATAACAAGTGATATATTGTGTAATAGCAGTCATGAAGACGTACCTCTTGACGATGATGTTGATCTTGTTGGCGTTGAAGGTTGCAAATCACTGCTTCTCGATTGGCTACTTTCGGATGATCCAGAATGGAAACTGTATTGTGTAATTGGAACAAGAGGTATAGGGAAAACTACCCTGGTCAAGAAAGTCTATGATGATGCTTCAGTGAAGAAGCATTTCAATTGTGTAATGTGGATTGAGGTTTCAAGGTTTTCTACTGTTAAGGAGCTATTAAGGAGTATAATTACCCCAGAAAATGACCAATCTCGTCAAGCAATTGACGCCATGGATTCCGACATGTTGGCAGAGTTCATTCAAGTTGTCCTTGAGTCATCAAGGTACTTTGTTGTCCTTGATGATGTCCCTGGTGTTCGCTCGTGGAGGGCTCTCAAAGGCTTGTTTCCTATTGAAAACTGTGGCAGTAGGGTCATCATCACGTCGCGTAATACTGATATACATACCATCTGTTTAGAACCTGGTTATCATAATCATTTCTATAAAATGAACCCTTTGTCTGAAGAAGAATCTTGGATTCTTTTCTGCAGAAAGGCATTCTCAGGCAGCCTACTCTGTCCTCCATCTTTGGTGCAAGTCTCCAAAGATATCATAGAAAAATGCAACGGTTTGCCAATGGCGATCTTGGTGATTGCTGGTGCACTGGCTACTAAACGGAACAGAACAGAGGCGTGGGAGATGTTTTATAACAGCCTTGTCGACAAGCTACAAGGTAGTTATAGCAAAGACGAGCATATCGAAAGGCTACTGAATCTATGTTATCAAGATCTGCCTTTCTATCTCAAGTCTTGTTTCACTTATCTGAGCATAATTCCAAAATATTATGTCATCGATAAGATGAGACTGATTCGACTGTTGGCAGCACAAGGATTTATCCTAGAAAGAGAAGAGAAAGCAGTAGCACAAGTTGCTGATAGCTATCTCAACGAACTCGCAAACAGAAGCTTGATCCAAGTTGCTGAAAGGTACTCAGATGGAAGATTAGACTCCTTCACCATCCATAACTTGTGGTATGAAATCATTCTTTCTAAATCACCAGAAAGGGTCACAACAACTATAGCTAATGGCGAAGAAACTACTACGAAGCCTCCCAAAACAAGACATCTTGTGATCCATGATCAGTTGGCTAGTGATATACAAGACATTGATCAGTTTAAGCATCTTCACTCTCTAATAACCCTCGGGTCAACGAATTCTGTCTCTAGTTCATTCTTGCAGAAGCTGTTATCAGGCAGTTTTAAGCTACTCGAGGTGTTAGACTTGACAGAAGCCCCGCTGACGAAAATCCCTGAAGAAGTCTTTGAATTGTTTCATCTCAAGTTTCTAAACTTGAGGAGTACTAAGATAAAACACCTGCCAGGATCAATAGGGAAGCTAGAGAGCCTTCAGTTTTTGGACCTAAGGGATACTTTGGTAGAAAAATTACCTGTTGAGATACTAAACCTCCAATACCTTTGCCATATCTTCATTTATCGACGTGGTGCTGGGTTTTTTCATGGTTTCAAAGCTCCTAAGAAGATAGGGACCCTGGTGTCCTTAGAAGCGGTGAATCTTATCAATGCAACTACAACCACAGTGATCGAATTGGGAAAATTAACAAGACTAAGAATGTTATTCATCGCGAGGCTGAGAAGAAAACATGGGAGGGATTTTTGTTCTTCCCTTGACAAGTTGATAGATCTTCAGCAATTAACTATCTCATCTTATGGGGTAAGTGAAATTATTGATTTGCACTATCCCCTATCTTCTACACACTCATCCCTTCGAACATTAACCTTCGAAGGTCGTTTAGAGAGGTTTCCACAATGGATGACCACTCTTCAAGCCTTATCCACTGTTACTCTAAAATGGAGCAAGTTAATGGACAATGCACTAGACATTCTTCAAGATTTGCCAAGCCTTATGAACCTCATGCTAGACCGAGCATACGAAGGCGAAGAATTGAGGTTCAGGGCAGGTGGATTCAAGAAACTGAAGAAACTATGTATTTGGCACTCTACTAAACTGAGACAAATGAAAGTGGAAGAAGGTGCAATGCCTTTTCTTGAAGAGCTTCAACTGCGCAACTGCCTATTAATGGAGGAGTTGCCCTTTGGGATTGAGCATTTGAGCAAGCTTCAGTATCTTTCACTTGAAAAAATTTCTGAAAAGTTGTTGGTAACAGTGCAACTTAAGAGCAGTCAAAGTGGGGATTACTGGAAAATTGCTCATGTTCCCAGAGTTTATGTAGAAGACTAGTAGAAAAGATGGAAGGCAGATAGGAATAAGATGTGCAACACAAGATAAACAGTGTCCTATTGATCAAGTACCATATTTTCTAAGCTTATTTGTAGTTCAACATATGTATTTACCATGTAATAATCTGAGTAATTTTACTCTTGCTATTTAGAAGAACACAAAATATGTAGTAGAACGCATGGGAGCAGGCAAAAGGGGCCGTTAACAGATCGTAAAAAAGTGGTACATAAACATCAAATATATACAAGATTCGTGTTTGCACAGCGTACTAGTATTTTGTCACACCAGGAATCAAGGGAGTATTCCACTGTCCACCCTTCTGATTGACCTTATATAAACTTGCACTATTGAAACTACTACTTTGCCTTCTTTTTTCCCCTTACGTTAGGCCAAACTCTCTTAACTCAAAACAAGATCAGTTCAAAGTTCATAGCCAGGGAACCTGGAATTCTTTGGTGCAAGTAAGTCGAACAAGAAACAAGCAACACCACCTAATCCTTGGAAAAGGGAGTAGGAATGATCTGCTTCATTGTGTTCCCTTTCGTTCATGATCGTTCTTGCATTTTGATACAAGCAGCTTGCAAAAGCTTTTGCTCTTTCTTCGTATATACTCTCCCCAGTTAGCCGATACAGGGAGAGGAAGGCATAGGCATTTCCAGATGCTCCATCTGCAAGTCCCACTTTCTCGACCAACCCACTTTTCCACACTACCTCTCCACCTTCTATTGCAGCATCACGAAACTCCCTATCATCTGACAGTACCTGCAGCAGAAGAGAAAAAAAAGGCATTGTTCATCCTCATTCCTCACTAATTTGATCACCAAGTTGTAACTATGATACTCTTTCTTGTTGCCCGTTTCCCGGCCTTCAGTGTGGTCATAGTAGTAGAATCAGAAATTCTAGCAAAATGATTCAGAAAAATGCAAGAGTACCACGCTTCACATTCAAATTTGCAACCTAAAACATTTTTAATCACCTTTATATGGATCACTCTGCCCTTTATGCAAGGAATTCAATAGTTATAGGTACACATATCGTCCACAGAATAATTTTCTGACAAGGAAATTTAATTAAGACCCCTTTGCTTCCATCCAGCTCTGTCCCTGGCTCTAGAAGCCCAATAGATGGGATGCTTCTCCGGCTTGAAAAAAAGAACCTTAATAGAAACCCAATATTGGTTCGGAGAAGTCCGGAAAATCCCAGATTGAACACTGGAACAGGGAATAAGAATATGCTTAACATTTTTGTAGTTGATTTCTTATTTTCTTTGAATATGTCACTGATTATAAGTACGGGGTATAACTAGAAAGCTCATTGCCTCAATCTAACAGGTACTAACCTCAGATACTTTGCACATAGTAATGGTAATGCCTGTGGCACCATGGGACCATTGAACCAGCTTGTCTCTTGGATTCCCTTCACTGACAGGATAATTACCACTGTGGGGAAACCTGTTGCTCATCATGTACCTTAAGGTTTCCTTAACATCTTCAATATCTTCTTGAGAGAGTGGAAAATGAAGTAACACGTGTAGAATACCAGCAAGGCCGTGAGCTGCACCCCAATACCTTGTCCCGTGCCATCTATACATCAGAGGGCAGGCGGGGTTATCAGATGCGCCTGCTCTCCCTCCTGCTAGTATTGCTTCAACCACAGGCATAAGACTATCATCTGGTACTGACTCCACTCCCAAGTACTTCCTGATAAACAAAGCTGCCCATAAGAAGCCAGCTCGTCCATAAAGGAGGTCATATGACATTCCAAAACCTCCATCTTCAGGTCCAACAGGAAGGGCTCTCTCTTGTGCTACCTGAAAGTAATAAATAATACAGATTAAAATGTAGCTTGGAGTGGGGGCTGAACCAAACAACTTACTACAATAGCAGAGAAGCATCTGGACATAGATGATGTAGAGGGCTAAAGCAATGATAACAACATAATGAGATACATTTTTGCATTAGATGCTGAAGCAATCACCATTACATTATGTGGTTCCACATGGAAGAACAAACCAGTGCTAATGCTGTGGATTCTCCAGTGCATTTGATTTGCAAGCGTATAACTAATCACACAAGCATGTCTCTAGAAAATATTTTCTTCCTCACCAGGTCAAATGTTTACCCTAAGCAATTAGGAAGAACAAGTATTATCCATTATATACCATCCTTGTGAAATCCTCTACAAGTACGATTTGGTCATGTTGGCCGTTACCTAGTACAAGTCATTTGTATGAAACAATCTTCTAAGTTAACAGTTTCAAACCCCCCCTCAAAATAAAATGAATGGCTGAAGAGAACAACCAGTTATGAGCAGACAATGTTAATTCCAATCATCTCCAATCGGAAATTACCAATCCAATAAACATAAATAAAGAAGTCTCTCCTACCATTCAGGTTACTTGACAAATTATTCATCACAACTAGGATAAAGTTTCAGGGCAACAGAGTTATAACTCTTCATAAACCTTCAGGAGTGTCCCAAATATCCCACCTACATGGTCCACCTATCTAAAGGACGTAGAGTATTCTCTGATGAACATGAAATCCCGAAGTTGAGCAAAAATGATCTATTGCTGATATTAAGTAATAATCTAAAGTTCAGAAAAATAAAGAAACACAGATAAAGTTTTTTTAGATTTTAGGCCTCTAATTATGTTGATCCGCCTTCGAACATTAGCTTCCCAAAATTTCCAGTAAAATGCTAGTGAAGCAACTCATATGAAGTCAATTAATACCATAATAGGATTGTGTTTGGTACCTCAAGGAAATGGTTCAAATACAAGTCACGTTTGTGTTGGTCCCCACAATAGTTGGCAGCAACAGCACCAAGTGCATAGACCCCTCCTCTTCCACACAGAAAAGTCACATGTCTGGTCCCCAAAAAGTACAAAGATAAGAAACATTTGAACGATTCGATATATGATGACCCAAAGATAAAGACTTAGTAAAAGAATTTTACACACTAAAATCATACCTACAAACTCACAACTTGATTCGATTCCAATCACTAGTGGGCTCCCAAAGATCAAAAGATCAAGCCCGCGTATGATACATGTAATCATATCGTTCTATATTCCATTACATGTACTATATTATTTCCTTTGTCTCAATTTATGTGATACAATTTCATTTTAGTTCGTCGCAAAAGAATAAGATGATTATCTTTAATAAGATGATTTTATAGTCACATAAATATCCAGATTAATTTTAGACCACAAGTTCAAAACGTTTTTCTTCTTTAAGCGACCAATAGCATGAATTGAGACGGGGACAGAGGTAGAGTTCCACAAAGGTGTAACCAGATTGCTCCACGTAACACATCTCATTTAATAGTCACACAAATATCTAGATTTATATTAGACCATAAGCTAAAAATGCTTTTCTTTCTTCTTAAACTTCGCGACCAGTAGGGGGACGGAGGGAGAGTTCCACAATAGTGTAGACTTGATTGCTCCACGTTACACATCCCACACTTCAATATTTTAGCATGTGTCTTTTGGAGATGTCTTAAGGTATATGACATCTGATTCAAGTTCTGGGGAGTGACGGCGACAGCTCTTGCAAAGACCAAAATCTAGCATGATATTATCCAAGATGTGATTCTTTTGTCTGTACAAGATTATATCTTAACCCAGTTGTTCCCTTTACAATTGTCCTCCGTGACCACAAAAATAAACTTTACTAATCAAAGAACAAGTCAGAATTCAATTTTTGACAAAGAAAGCAGAAGCACTTTCTCATGTCATTAATACATGCTTGGACCAGCACAGAGAAACACAATAAAATACAAAGCTAAAAGAACAAGGAATGAAAGTACTTTTTTTCCTAGCATGCTTTGTCACTATCCCGTCACCATTAATAAGTCTGAAAAATCAGAAGAAACTTTGTATTCCACCTTCCCAAATATTTCATAGTACTATCCGCTTAAATCATATTTGTTGTAATTTTAGCTAGAAATGCATGAATATCAACCAGACTCACTTTAGACACTGCATACCTAAAGCTATTACAGAGTAATTAAACGTGCATTTTTTTTATATAAAACATAAGGCATAACTTTAATGGGTATATGTTGATCTCCCTATTATATTTTCCAATTAATTGGCCCTACACCAACTCTTGACGTAGTCTTATAGTTCAAAAAGATATTTCTTTATTCCATCACACCAAACAAACGTTCTTAAGTCGAGTTAATTACTCATTCAATTGAGTATTAGGAGTAAGTTGATTTAAATAATTAGAAGAGGAAAAAGTAAGAACCTCGTGAATGTGCGTGCAAGGTCGGCACACGAGTCAACTATCTCCGAGCACAATTCCAAGTCCTTCCGATCACCGGTGGACTCGTACGACCTCAAACAGGTAAACGCCGTCCCTAGCAAACCTGTATACATCGTTGGATCTGTGACACTGCTGGTACTCCTTCCGTTCTCTTTCCATGTCATTTCTACTATCTGAATTCATCACATAATCACACAAAATTCAAGCATTCAGTTGCCAAGATCTCCGCGCACTACGCAAATTTACACCAGAAAATAACCGTTTCCCGGCGTTTTTCGACAGGAAAATGGATATATACAGTAGTTCTCGCGAACTTTTCCGTACTATAACAATATCCGGCGGATTTTCCGGCAAAAAAAAATGAAAAAAATGAGAAAATCTCCGATCTCCTTTATTTTAATTCAGTTTCCACGAAATTACAATTTCTCAATTTTCATAGCTGAGAAAAAAAATCCGCTACACGAATTTAGCAAAATACAGCCGATCTCAATTCTCAAACTCAAACACATTAGCTCAAATGATTAAAAAAACAAAGTTACCAGTAAATTATAAATCCTTAGCAACAAATTATCATCTATTAATTACTCTATCTAGCAACACATTAGAAACAAAATTCGGAATATATTTTTTTCCTGTACGAAAATATTGCAAAAACTTGAATAATTAGCAACAAATCATCAAAAAAAAAATCGTACAAATTACTCTAGTTAGCTATAACATTCTAAACTAAATCTAGTTTTTTCTTCTAGTGATATTACAAAAACTTGATCAACTAGCAACAGATTATCAAAACATTCAATCAATACGAAGCAACCACAATTTTCAACCAATAATAACTGACCTGATCTTTGAGAGAGATTGCAGCTTGCAGAAAAATTTCAGAAGTGTGAGAGACATTGTGAACCGTCGGATGAAGATGTTGATCAGAATCAAGCCGTTCATTTCCATCATCACTGTTGTTTTGCTGTGAAGCAGTAAATTGCACTACTGAAGAAGACATATTCCTGAAAATGGAACTGAAAATTGTTTAATTATTATTATTGTTCTTCAAATTATATTCTGTTACGTGGATACCTTTTTTATAGTGGTGAATAGCGTGATACATGCGATTGTAGGCGAGAAATGAGGGGTACACGGTGATGCGGTGGACACGTGCCACGCAATTAGAGGGATAATAATGAGTAATCAAATTATGAGATTGTGGGTCCCATCAACAATGATAGAACGATAAACGCGTATATAAATCGATACTTAAATTTGTATAAAAATTCAAAAAAAATAGACATATTTATTGTACATAATAATTTTATATCCTATGTAGCATCCATCCGTATATACTATGCTTATATAATATGTGTATTTGTCTGTTTAATTTATACAAATTTAAAAGATATATATTTATCAAATTAAAAAAAGATATTTATATATTGTACCAATTTTTATAATAATGATAATAATATATATTTTATACAACTTAATTTTTCATTAAAAAAAAAGGGAATAATTTATTTGTATGTCTCCACTCCTGCACTGTCTGTGTGAGTGACAGATAGAAGGTAAGGATGACACTATGCTACCTGTGTGACATGAAATGAGAAACCTCATGGATAAGAAACAAACTTTGAATATCGTTGTTTATTTATTTCAATTTATGTGATAAATTATAAACGTAAAATAAAGCACTAAAGCATTAAATATATTTTTTTCCTAGTATAAGAAGATTGGGAAGAAACATTTTTTCATTATTGTATTTGCGTTATTGGATAATCAAATGCAGAGTGAATTATATTGAAAATATTTAAATAATAAACCTATCGTGCCTTTCTATTCCGATTTTTCTAGAACTTTTGATAATATAGGTAAAATAACGATGAATTTATTATCTCGTGGTGATAGAGCGATGTATTGATGTATTGGATATGATAAAGTTGTGGGGGCTATTTTCGTAAATGAGAATTTGAGGGTACAATTCTGAAAATAGGCATGTGAGAAAAGTAAGGGTAGGTGGGATATTTTATTTTGTGTCTATTAGTGCAATAAAAAAATGATTCTGTTTGGATTATGTTTTTATAGGGGGTATACATCATGAATTTCACGTGATTAAATTGGAAAGCTAAAATATGATATTTATATATTTGTATTTGAATAATAAAATTAATTTTGGATAATGATTAAAGGTGAAAATACACGGTGAAGTTTGAGAGGATTATTGGTGTATTTAGATTTATGTAACTTTTTCTTTTGATTTCTTATTAGTGTATGCACTTCATCTTGGAGTTTTGATTAGCTTTCTTTTTTTGGTTGGTGTTTAAAGTTCATATTAAAGTTTCGATAGAATTTTTAAATTCGAAACGAGCATTGTAGTGGTGTAGCTATCATTAATTGAACATTTTTCGTTGAAAAATTATACTGTATATTCAAATAAAATGATAATCAAAGTGGATAAATAACGTATTTTAGATACTTTTGATACAACAATATTATGTAATTTAGTAGTTTCAGACACCTTAAACGTATAAAGATATATACAAACTCGGAGTGTGTACGCGTTTGAATCTCACTTGTAGTAAATATTTTTCACCTTTTAAGAAGAGCACGTTCACTTTAGCACTTGAACGCTCTTCGTGAAATGAGACATGATTTTTTTGATACCCTGAGCTTAAATCTGAAACTTCTAATTAAGAATGAAATAGTCCTTCACTTTAGTACTTGGACACCCTTTTTAAAATTTCTAATTCTGCCACTAACGCACTACAAGACTCATTCGAGAGTGGCACTTTCAACATAATTTTTCATACCGAAACTTAAATCTGAAACTTCAAAACTAAAGATGAAACAATTCATCACTGCATCATAATCAATATTGATATAATTACGTACCTATCATATTGTTACTCATGATTTCTTTCATAAAAAAATATAAAGAAGGATGAATACCAAATCATTTGTTGAAATCTCTTAACCTCGAATCAAACTTGATTTTTTTACCTAATTATATATGGATTAATTTATGCAAAAAGGTTCTCTATGTGTGAACTGTACAATGTTACAAAATCGAACGTAATGAGGTTACTGCAATTTATTATAATTATTTATTCTAACTATGGTTAAGCTTTATCAATATTTTCAACGTGTTTCTTGTTATCTTAATATATTATTATAATTTGAAAATTTTATATTAGGTTAACAAATGAATCAAGTTGGTAATTCACACATATGGGCATAAGGTTTCTCCTTTATTTTCGTTTGTTATTGACATTAAATCCGATTAATTCTAAATCTATATCGACATACATATAATTCAATTTTAAAATTTTTAATTAAACATAAAAAAGAACTTATTATTCCATCACAACCTTGTTGGTATCGACATAAAGATTGTTCTGATATCTTTACCTTGAAATATATCAATATTATATTCTTAAAAGCTGCGTCTATTCTTATAAAACCTACTATCTCTTCATTCACATTTACCTTATCGAGAATCAAAGTGCATGGACTTTGACCAATATTTTAAGATATTTGTTCATATTGACTCTCGTAAGTCAAAATGTGGCAAGTAAAAGTGAGCTGACGACAAAAAATATCGAAATTCCGTTAACCAAGAGCTCAATCATGTTCAAACTAGTAACAGGAACTTAAGGAAATCAAGAGTAAAAAACTGCAGCTAAATTCTAAATATTGCATTGTGTCACAACAGACCAACTTATAGTCCCAGGTGAAAATAGTCTCCAGAACATACACCAGTTCTGGCAGAAATTTCAGTTCTTGGCCCTAACAGAGTTGTTTTCCTTGATCCGAGCTCGGGTATCCAGCTTGACAAAACGTTTGAGGTCATCGTAAGGGAGAGACTCGAGATTTTTCCTTCTCAGTTCACTAAGTGCCGGGCGTTTATCCAGGAGGTGCCAAAGCCAATCAGGGTATTCTGAGTCGGGCAACACTTTTGGATCGGCTCCATCTTTGAGAATGTTCGCCCCGACTACTGTACTGGCCTTGACTTCCTTGCTAATTGTTGATGCCTTTGGACCATCTCCAGCTGCACCACCTTTTCCTCCCTTCTTTTTACCACCAACAGCAAATGTTCTGCAGCCTCCTATTTGAATAGCCTCGTGAAAGTTAACGTTTCTCAATGATCTGATGTAAGTTAATGCCATAATCCTTGCCCCTGCAGCATCAACCAGTATAAATCGTGTCAAACTGTAATTTCTTGTGCAGCGTTACTAACTCAACATTTGTCAAATTCAACAAAACACCCTAATGAATAGGGAAGGACCAAAACAAACTCAATAATAGCTCAAGAGAACGCTTGCATTTATAAAAGGGGCCAAAACACTAACAAGATTGACCACTTAACAGTTTAATGCAACCAAAAACACAGCCAGAGGAATGTATTGGTATTTAAATATATCTGAGTCAGTACAGAGAAAGAATATACGATAATAAGCACAGTAGAACTTTCAAGACACTGCTAATCCTTGCTTGCTCCAACAAAATCCTCAGTGTCTTCCATGGAAAACTTTACCTAATCTAATACTCAACAATGTCCAGATTTAGTCCATAGCGCTAAGCAATTTCTTGACCATAAAGACTATATACACTGTTGCACTAAATGCACTAGTTGTAGCCTGACGTGTTATAACTTATAAGGCCTTCATGAGGACCTTGATTGAAAGAGTTGTTAGGAGTAAATTGCTCATGTATCAAAGACCATGTAAATCACTAGTGTTTTTCTTCACAGAAAACCTTAGGTTCTGTTTGGTTGCGAAGATCTTTCGGTTCTCATATTTATGTTTTCACCTCAAAAAGAGAGGGAAAAGTAAAAGCCCTACTTGGAATCCCTCTTTGAGAATACAACTATGCCTTAATTCTAATCTCGGTGAGCTAGACTATATGAGTTCTCACTTTTCATGTCGCTCCATTTAAGTTCTGTAGCATGAGAAATTCTACACATGTTCTGACATATAAATTTCTAACAACCTAAAAGACTCTTGGCATATATTGGACCAAATGCAAGAGTACAATGGTGACGACAACAACAGCAACAAACATCTCAAGTAACCTTAGGTTCTATTTGCTTGCAAAGATCTTCTGTTCTCGTGTTTATATCTTCACCTACATAAAGAAGAGAGGGAAAAGTAAAAGCTGAAGTAAACACCCCACTTGGAATCTCGTGAGAATAGAATAACTACGCCTCAATCCCCGTCTAGTTAGGCTCGATTATGGAATTCTCACATTTATGCTCCATTTAAACCCGTCTCAATCCAATATTTGAAGCTTACTATTAGAAGTTTCCAATGACACAAATATCTAACAGGACAAAAACACTTGTATTGGACAACCAGTAAACATGTACCAACTTAACTAAAACTTATTCCTTCCAAATAATAGTGATGGAAAGTTATCAGTTAAAGTACTCAACAACAATATACAAATCAGGGGCTGCATTTTCAAGAAAATATTAGGCATACTTCCAGACCACCTTTTCTGTTACCCAGTGTTAACAAACAGTAAGATTCTCCTGCTGGAACTCGATCTTCAAAAAAAAATTCAGTTAAATTTGATCTTCAACTTGAGAAGCTTCTATCATCACAAACTTATGTGTAATAAGATATTACACCATAAAAGTTGTTGCAAACTGAACACCAAATAATAGTAGCAACTCCATCTCTCTTGCTGAACTACAGCATAAACATACAAAGATCGAGCATCTGAGAGATTTAGTACTGCATTGATGACAAGAGCTCGATATTTGTTTGTATAGTTTGTATAGAAGAACAAAGAAAAGCAAAAAGGGAGGCATATTTTGAACAGAGAAGAATATAGTAGTCAACAAGACCTTAATCTTAGACTTCATGAAGCAAGATAATTAGAAAATAAGGACAATCTTTTCTTATATTGAAGTAAGTTAATTAGATAATAACAAATGCATATATAAGAAAGATATATGCTATAGATTTCTAGGAGGAACATCGTTTGCAAGATCCAGTCTTAATGAGAGTCACTGCAACACCGACTTCCTTTCTGTGTCTCCACTATCTTCTCTTTAGTATGTATATGTTTTCGTATGCTACCGAGTCATTTCCAAAATAATAGGAAAAAAACAGAGACAAATAATCATACAGAATTCACTTTAACGGCATCTAGCCTTGGATCAATTCATACACATCCCTTTTTCTTAAAGTTTCCAGAACTGAAAATTTGTGTTTCTATAGTTCTTGGCATTGACACCAGATCCAATGAGCTCTTCACAGAGGAACCACATGTGAATATAAAGTTATCATGTAGCAAATATAGGTTCAAAATTCAGGAAATAAATTCACATGCACAATATATTCCCTTGATTGAGAAGCAATTGATAGATGAACCAGGTTTTTAATTGACATTGGCACATATAAGGATTACTTAATCTTCAAAATATGATCCAAAAATTTCTGGTTCTCCAAAAACAAGTCTATGAAGAGCAAACAAGAGGCATTCTCCAGTAAAATATTAGATTCAGATGCAATACGCCATTTGACTTAATTGAGTAATGGAAATAGGATGATATTATAAAGTCAATTTATCCCTGAAAGAACTGGAGATACTGTCCAATTACACTCCAGTAACTACCTATATACAAGGACATTGACCGTGTCAAAAGACATGTATAGGTACTTAATATAGATTCTTCGAAGCACCCCAAATGAGCAAAATGAAAAGTACGGACACCCGTATTGGATACCCATCGATAAAATATAGTACAAATAAATCTTTGTAGCTGAATAATTACTCTAATAATACAAGGAGAGCTTGGAGCTCGGTGTCATTGAGTTTTGAAGCTAGTTACATATATCTTCATAAATACCCATTAACCACCCCACTACATAGAAACATGTTAAGCCCCACTTTCAAAGAATAACCTAAACTAAATTTTGCACACAAAAGATGCATTACACCCACGGTATTTAGGTGTTAAATATTAAAATAACTATCAAGTTCTCTAAACACTAAACATGAAAGAAGGTCCCCTGTTTAGTTGGATTGATATAAGTTAATGGGTACCTTAAATTATTGCTAAATGCCTGGATATTTAGATGTTTGCCAATCGGGAGTTAAAGGCCGATGCAGGATTTGAAGTTTATGAATTCCTAAGGACATATTAGAGGATAATCCAAGCTTTGAAGTTTATGTATTCCTAGGGCCAGGTTAATATACAACAACATTTAGGTTTACGTTCACATGTTTATAGATATTTTAATACATATACAAAGTCTTGGTAAAAGCAGTTGGGCTCCCATGAACCTTTAGTTACACTGTGGATCCGTCAGTGACTCGGAACCATTAATTGTTAGGATAACCAGAACGACTCACTAACTGACTTAGAACCTATGGTGGTTCAAACAGGAGTGCTGTAAACTCACAATACTATTATAAAAAAATCATATCTTATCAGTACCTATTCTTGTTGGAGGTAACAGGAACCATCGGCCATCGCAATAGTCAAGGTGGCTGGACACGATCGTTTTAAAAATAACATGTTTTATGGTCTTCTTTCAACACTCTATTTGGATAATTCTAGTATTATTTCATTATGTATCGTACTGTATTGTTATAATGAATATAACATTTGCATAGATTGCATCATTTTCCTTCATTACATAATGTTACGTATCAACAATTTGAATGTAAAATCAAAACAAACATTGTGTTTAAACTAACAACACAATACAATATAATAGGTAATAACCATCCAAACACGCTGTAAGAGAAAATATATGCAGAAAAGATTACTACTTTGCAGCCATTATCACATGAAGAAAACAACCACAGCACATTATATGTAAAATTCATGAAGTAGTGTCGAATCCGGAGCTCAAGGTTCATTTATACAGTGAGAGGAAGCAAACAGAACATTACAACCCAATTCATAATTTGTATAATTAACCGTTAAATCTAAAAAAGCAAATTGAAGTTTTGATTACTTTTAAAAAGATGAACAGAAAACTTACCACCGGAATTTTGTTTCGCCGCCGGAAGAAATGGAAAAGAGAAAAATTTTGGCACTTCAGACGAAGGAGAGTGGAAAATTATTTGGAATTGGGCTAAACAAAAACGACCCGACTGCAGTAGGTTTGGGCCCCGGGCCCCTATATATTCCATCAATAGGGCCCATTAAGTTTTTTTTTTACTTATCCCGAGTATCGGTGAGCGTTTTCTACTAAGTAAAAATGATTTTCGTTTGACATTCATAATATTTTTCACAAAAATAGGACAACATTCCTAACGAATCAGGCTAAATCAAGCATAGTTGAAGTTAAGGTATATAACAATACTAATATATTTAGTGTAATAACATAAGTAGCGTTTGAAAATGATGGTATATTATATGTAGTCTCGCTCGTCCAGTAGGCTCTCGACTCAAGTAGTGTATACTAAAAACAAGTACGAGAAGTACACATAGTAATAAAGATGCCATGCGAAAATAAAAAAGAGGAGATATTGTAATCGAATCAGAAGAATCAACACGTGACAGTAAAATCAAAGAATATGATTGTAAGAGAGTAACAATTGCGATTTTGATTTGGAAAATTGAATGACTTTCGACTATGTACTAATCTTCTAGCATTATCTTTAACCTCGTTCTCTCATCTATCTAAGGTCATACACTTGATAAGTTGCGGGTTTTATCGTATCAACTCTATATCCTC
Organism: Solanum pennellii; assembly: GCF_001406875.1. Lineage (NCBI taxonomy): Eukaryota > Viridiplantae > Streptophyta > Magnoliopsida > Solanales > Solanaceae > Solanum > Solanum pennellii. The sequence continues at coordinate 3,407,415 of NC_028647.1, forward strand.
TGACCCATTTATTCCGGGTCATACCCGTTTTATTAGTTAGGGTTTTAGGGCTTCTCATCAAAAACCCTCGACATCATTCCTCTATTTTCCAAAAACCCAAACTTTCTGTGAGCAAAAAAAAAAAAAATGGGTAGCAACCAAGCAGCAGTATCATTCCTCACAAACATTGCACGCGCCGCCTTCGGTCTCGGCATCAGCGCCACCGTTCTCAACTCCTCCCTCTACACCGTCGACGGTGGTCAACGCGCCGTCCTCTTCGACCGATTCCGAGGAGTCATCGATGAAACCGTCGGTGAAGGTACTCATTTCCTCGTCCCATGGCTTCAAAAGCCTTTCATCTTTGATATCCGTACTAGGCCCCACACGTTCTCCTCCGTCTCCGGCACGAAGGATCTCCAGATGGTCCACCTCACCCTCCGTGTCCTCTCGCGCCCGGAAGTTTCACGTCTTCCCTTTATTTTCCAAAACCTAGGTCTCGAGTATGACGAGAAGGTTCTACCGTCGATCGGTAACGAGGTAATGAAATCCGTCGTAGCTCAATTCAACGCTGATCAGTTGCTCACTGAGCGTCCACAAGTCTCAGCTTTAGTTCGTGAGAGTTTGGTCCGTCGTGCTAAGGATTTCAATATTGTGCTTGATGATGTGGCGATTACGCACTTGTCGTATGGTGCAGAGTTCTCTAAGGCTGTGGAGCAGAAGCAGGTAGCTCAGCAGGAAGCAGAGCGGTCTAAGTTCGTGGTGATGAAGGCTGAGCAAGAGAGGAGAGCAGCTATTATTAGAGCCGAAGGAGAAAGTGAATCAGCTAAGTTGATTTCGGATGCTACTGCAGCTGCTGGAATGGGGTTGATTGAGCTCAGGAGAATCGAGGCGTCGAGGGAGGTTGCTTCAACCTTGGCTAAGACTCCCAATGTGTCTTACTTGCCTAAGCAGGGCAACATGCTTCTTGGTCTCAGCGCCCCACGTTGAGTAGGTAATTAGGTTTACTATGTTGAGTGTTATTTGAAAATGATCATGTACTATTTAATTTGCCTCAATAGTTACTATGAAAATGTGCTGAATGGGATCAAGAAACAATGGAATAGTAAGTTAGAGAAAGAATCAGGAGGAAAAAATTAAGGACATTTCTCTTTCGGAAAACTACCAAATTGTGCCTTTTGTTTCATTAATTGTATGGTAATGTTTGGATAATCTTCCTTTGAGTTCAGATTCTGAGGTTGTATCTTTTGATAAGTTCAGAAAAGCTGCCAGATTGTGCCTTCTGTTTCATCAATCGTATGGTAATGTTTTGATAATCTTCGTTCGAGTAAGTACAGATTCTGAGGTTGTATCTTTTGATAAGTTTGGAAAAGCTGCCAAATTGTTCCTTTTGTTTCATCAATTGGATGGTTACGTTTGGATGATTTTCGTTTGAGTTCTGATTCTGAGGTATGGTTACGTTTGGATGATTTTCGTTTGAGTTCTGATTCTGAGGTTGTATTTGATAAATTCTGTTTTGGGAAAGCTTAAAGTTTTATATGTCTTTGTTTCTTTTGACGTACCCTAGCTCTACTACTTCTATCGAGTAAGTAACTTGGTGGTTCGGTCCTTTTACATATTGATAGATAAATCTTGTTTGGATTTTTAAGCTTGAATGCTAGTGTTGGATAAAGCCAAGTTTCCGATCAAGTAGAACTGCAGTGTTTATAGATTAGACAGTCAGAAAATGGCAAGCTTGATGATTCATCTTGTTTTAAGATTGGAGCTAGGGCACTGTCAAGGAAGTAATTTTAATGCTGATGTAACTAATAGCTTCATAGTCAAATCTTTAAGCCTTTGGGAAGAATTGTCATTGTTTTTCCATGTAGAATGAGAGTGAATGGAACGATCTATAACAATGCGAGAGAATCCTGAAATATGAAGGTATGAATGAATAATTGTTTATTAATCGTTGTCATATTGATCAACTTTGGTTTAGTAGGCTATATCATGTGTTACTAAGACCAACGTAATGGCTAGCATGGATATTAGGATGCACCAATCCATGGTACAGTCTGGGGGAAGTGACTCATTTGTTTTGCGATAGACTGACAGCTTTTTTATGTTTTACTTACTATAACTACTAGCTCATTTAGCTTTGCAATGATTTGGATCTTTGTATAAGCGATTTAACCTTCCTTTGCTCTACTGACCATGAATGTAATGGCTTTGGGATGATTTGGCTTCGGCTTTGGATGAAATATAGTAGTTAATATCATCCATGATATTCTTCATTTTAGCCTTTTCGGCTAGGTCATATTCCGTGTTGATGCCTTTCTACATCAGTAGCTTTAAGCTCTTTTACAGAAACAAGGTAAGTTATGCCCTTTTCTTTTGTTTATTAATCAAAAGGGATCGGGCCGATGTTCTTGCACTATGCTATGCACTTGTCTGAGGTGCATTCTGGGATCACCGCACTGTGGCATAAGATTCAGTTCAAAGATTAGCTTTCTACTTGCTCTTACTACTAATGCAACTACAGTGATACTGTGGTTGTTAGATACCTTTGTTATCTTCAACTTCTTCTATTTGGAGCAACTGTTTGTTTAATCTTATAAGTATAATCACTCCATTGCTTTCATTGAGAGTACTCCAATGGTAGCAGTGCTATTAACTCGATCTCGGCGTTCACATACCGGAGACCTGGGTTCTCAAGGCAGAGAGTTTTTGCAAGAATGACCTGCAGAAGGGTTAGGGATCCTTTTGGATTTTTGGCCTACTTGATAAATATTTTAGAAAATGACATTTGTTGTCCATCAAATATAAATTAAGTTTGCTAATGAAACAATATTTGGGACTACTAAGTTGTAATGCATGATTTTTAGAATCAGAAAATACATTTATTATACTTGGGGAGTTGCATAATCTTTTAAGTTAAGTTAAGGGTAAAATTGTAACTAATTTATGATAATAATTGGTGTCTTAATAAGTGTGTTAATTCTATAGTGGACAACTAAGTAAGGGCAGAGGGAGTATTTATTAATACCATAACGCCACTCTCTTAATCTTTGTATTCAACAAATCAATATTTATACGTAGTCTTACCCTATCTTACGGAGAAGGGTGTAGAGATGGTGTTTTCGAAAAAAATCAAAACTGTTTTATACTGATTTGCAAAGTACCATTTCATATTTTTCATTTTAAAAAGCATCGTCTTTATAATTGATATTATAGTATTATCATATAGAAGAAGAGACTTATAGTAGACCATAGACCAAAGAAATAGAAGGCGATTTGTTTTTTTCATCTTTCAATTTTTGTCTCGCTCAGCAAATAATTTATTTATATGTGGTACATTAATTTGATTATAGTATTTTTTTTTAATTGATCATTTAAATTCATTATTTTGTACATTCTAATTTTATGAAATTATATTTCAATAAATGATAAACATTTTAATTTAATTTTTAGGGTACAAGGAGAGAAGAGTATGCAAAAGAGGTTGTAACATGCTTTGTAAATTATATTTTAATTTTAGCTAAAAGTTGAGTTAATAATTTTAATACTAAGTTTTAGATTGATTTATGAACCTAAAATTTAATTAATTAGCAAACATATATCAATTCAACACATACCTCATATGTTATTAATCTTCATCGTATTAGAAGAAGGTGTTATTAATCTTCATCGTATTAGAAGAAGGAAAAATTGTTGGAATAATGTTGAGTCTTTTATGAACATATCCTTATTACACATAAATTATGGTAAAATTTTGTTAGCATTATTTGTATGTGAAAAATTAAAATATTATATATGATTATACTCAATAATAATTCATATTCAGCTATGTGTTATTGGACCACTACTAGGCCCACCTAAATAACCAGTCTATAAAGGAAACGGCCCACTACCCATTTCGCACTGACAAAAATCAAATTGTAGGAGAAAGGAAGAGAACTTCTAAAAACCGCTCTCACTTTCTCTCTCTAGAAAAACAAAAAACTCTCTCTCCCTCTTTCTCTCTCTAACATCAATGGCGTCGCCACGCGAGGAAAACGTGTACATGGCGAAGCTTGCCGAGCAAGCTGAGCGTTACGAGGAGATGGTAGAGTTCATGGAAAAAGTTGTCGCTGCCGCCGATGGTGCAGAGGAGTTAACCGTTGAAGAACGAAATCTCCTCTCCGTTGCGTATAAGAATGTGATCGGAGCACGGAGAGCTTCATGGAGGATCATTTCCTCCATTGAGCAGAAAGAGGAGAGCCGTGGTAACGAAGATCATGTTGCTTCCATTAAGGAATACAGATCTAAGATCGAGTCTGAACTTACCTCGATCTGTAATGGAATTCTTAAGCTGCTTGATTCTAAGCTCATTGGCTCTGCTGCTACCGGTGACTCTAAGGTGTTTTACTTGAAAATGAAGGGAGATTATCATCGTTATTTGGCTGAGTTTAAAACTGGTGCTGAGCGAAAAGAAGCTGCTGAGAATACTCTCTCCGCTTACAAAGCTGCTCAGGTTAGAGTTCTCATTTTTGCTTATTGATAAACAAATTATTCGGATTCTGGAAAAAACATTTGCTTAATTGTCATGTTTGATCTCGTGCTTTCAGGATATTGCAAATGCTGAGCTTGCTCCTACACATCCAATCCGATTGGGACTTGCTCTCAATTTCTCTGTGTTTTACTACGAGATTTTGAATTCTCCTGATCGTGCCTGTAATCTCGCCAAACAGGTATGTGTTTGATTAACTTTTTATCACAATGCCGTAGATTATAGTAGGAATAGCTGCTAATTACATGAATGTGCCGAGTTATGTTAATGAATGTTCCCATAATTAGTTGTAATTAGTACTATTAGGTACAGTTCTGATGAAATTGAATCAGTTGCATTTGATATAATGATAGTTGATCTTATTAAATAATGATTTATATTGTTGATTTGATCATATGAAAGGCCTTTGATGAGGCAATTGCGGAGTTGGACACATTGGGCGAAGAGTCCTACAAGGATAGCACTCTGATCATGCAGCTTCTTCGTGATAACCTCACTTTATGGACCTCTGATATGCAGGTACATATATATTTCTTTCTATTGTTAATACAGTTTTTTCTTGTTTCATTTGTAGAAGATTTTTATTGATCTTGCTTTATTCTTGTTCAGGATGATGGAACTGATGAGATCAAAGAAGCTGCACCTAAACCAGATGATAATGAATGAGCAGCAGTAAAAACTGGTGAAATTTCTTTAGGATTGAAATATGCTATGTTGTAACTTCTTTTTCATTTGTCTGGATTCAGCTCTTTGTTAGTTCTAGATCTTGTGATTTGTAATACCTAAAATCAACCGTTTCTTGTTAATTGTTGTTCTTGTTTGTTTCTATGTCGATTTGCTGTTGTATTTGGATTATTTCCTTTTTCTCAAAGGAATGACTTACTGGGAAGATGGATCTACCTTTTAACCACAAATTTGTTAGCTTCTCCATTTCATATTACATGGATATAGATTCAAAAACTTTGTGCCAAACTAGGCATTGTGTCTAGATTGAAGTTTCTGAGCTTCTCCATTTCGTATTTACATGGATATATGTTCAAATACTTTGTGCTTAACTATGTTTTAGCTAGTCTTCGAGTGAACATTGAAGTTGCTGAGCTTCTCCATTTCATATTTACGTGGATGATATATATTCAAAAACTTTGTGCCGAACTAGGCATTGGGTCAAGATTGAAGTTTATTAACTTCTCCATTTCATATTTACATGGATATATGTTCAAAGACTTTGTGCCAAACTAGGCATTTGGTCAAGCTTGAAATTTCTTAGAAACTCATTTGTTGTCTTGCGTCTGAACATTGACCTCAAACTTTCATCTTTAATTTTTAGTTAGGTATGATAACTAAGATAAGCATTATATTTCCGTAACAACCCTTGTGAAATACGCTCTGCTCTGTTTCTGGGTTGTTAACTGTTTGTTGTACTCTCTCCATTCCAAAATACTTGTCATGTTTCTCTTCTCGCGAGTTAAACTGGATTAGGTTTTAATATCTTAAAATTGGGATATTATAAAACTATTGGTTATTACAATAAGTTTCTATGTTTATATTGGTTGTGAAGTATATAGTTTGAGTTTTGAAAAGGGCAAAATAACTAGTATTTTGACACAGGAGGAGTACTAAACAAGAGTCCTCCCTGCTTTTGTTTGTCCATTTGAAAATGACTTGCCTATGGCTATTGACTTAGTCATAAAGTGTTTGTTCTACTAAATATTAGTACTCACTTTTAATTATGCCAGCAAGGTGCCACTCACTTTGTTCATTTTTCTCACAAGGAGGGACCTACCTACTCTTTTCTTTTAATTATATTAAATTTTTAGAAGGGGTGGGGTAACTCATTCATATCATTAACTAGCTGTCTACTTTCTTGTCGATTCTCTTATGATGTCTTGGTTTGAAATTTGAAACCTATCTAGTGCTTTAGCCTTTAGATATTGCTCCTTGGTGAAGAAGCTATTGTATAAATTACTCAGATTTGGATAAGGCCCTTTCTTTAGTCATCATAATCATTAGTTTTGTCTGTTCCTCTTTTCAATATCACTTGTTCAAACCTTGACTGTAAAAAGGCAATAATATTGCCTGTTACCCATTCATTACCTCAACTGCTGTGCTTTAAAGCATTCTTCTTAATTAGTATAGTTGGCACTAGACACTTTTTGCTCTGCTTTTTTCAAACTTTACAGTTAGATTTATGGAGCCACTTTACCCTATTGCTGCTTTTGAATTCTTGGTCCTTTTGAGGTGCACGATCTAAATCAAAATTTGTTGCTTATTGGTGAAATCAATTGGAGTCATTTTCCAATTTTACATCGTAGTACTGAGCTGTGAGCTGAGAGTCTGTCGAAAACCCCCTTATCTCACAAAAGATAGAGGTAAGGTTACATGACTTCTTACCCTTCCCAGGTTACATATGGGTCGAATGGATGTGATCTAATGTTAACGTATAACATGTTGTAGTTTGTGCCTAACTGATTACAACTTTTCAATTTTGTCGTGTATTATGTGGAGGTCTTTTCCACGATGTATCCACGTAGGACATAAAGTATTTGAAATGTCATCTAATGTGATAGACAGACTTGTAAAAATTAGTAGACTAATTGGAAATCAATATGTCATTTGGTGGTTCAAAAGGTCATTAATTGAATGGTTTGGTTGGCTGCATGTTCCTTTGAAATTGTATAAGTGGGGTAGGTCTGAGTAGATTTTCATTCTTATCATGCACAATTTTTATTTGCTGTCAAAGTTTCACCAAATTATTGAAAGTAGAAAAGAAACAGAAATGAAAATTAAAAAAATGGGACGGTGCGGCTTAGTATAGTTTATATCCAAGGGAGAATCATGTATTTGCTTCGTTGACGTGAAATTTAAAAAAATATGAGAAGACTTTGCACTTATTTAAAACTATCCTTAAAATGAGTATGTACCTTTGTGAGCCTTTTGCGAAATAAGTGAGACTTTATAATGACTTGTTCATTGTGTCGTTAACTATTTTTCAAAATAATGAAATGTGTTTTTTTTTATGGACTTAAGAAGAAAAGTGAATCATAAAAAAAATAAAGATAGAGAAACTAAATTTCTTAGCATTTTCTCTTTTCCTTCTTAAAGTCCAGACTATTAGTGTGTGAAGGGTGAATTTTTCAGAAATTCAATAACTTTTTGATGAAGCTTTGTATTTATATTTAGGAAATTCATTAGCATATAACAATTTTCAGTTTAATTTCCGACGAGATGTTTAGATAAAATTATATTTATCTAGTAGAAACTAGGAAGGTTATTTCAGTAAACTCTCGGTCCAAAACAAGTACTTATAATTTATTTAAGATAAAATAAAATAGGTAGTAAATAATGACCGCAAAATATAAAGGATAAACAAGGATCACATTAAACACTTTCTTATATTAACAAAAACAACATGATGGCAAGGGCACCTTAATGGAAAGCAAAAAATTACAAGAGTTGCGGGGGTGTTATGAGTGGTGTCAAAATTAGCTGAGTTTATAAACGGGGAGTTCCTTAGCCCTGTTAAAACACACTGTTTCCTCTATATGGTAATAAAGTGAAGCCAATAAAGTATCAAAATGATGAAATCCCAAGAATATTTTCTTCTTAGTCAGAAGTTCTTTTTGACAAAAAGACCATGATTTTGTTGGTATATAATTCATCAGCCCGACTAATTTTAATTCGCGATGGAAAGGAAAACCACTACCGATGGAGTAAAAACATACTATGTTCCCGGAGTTGGAGTCCTATCAAAAGGTACTCTGATTCCTAGTCCAACTAGAAAGATCCATATTGAACAAATAGGAGAATGAAATTTTTGAGGATGCAATTTCTTGTATAACTGAAAACACATTTTGTACAGCATAGTAAGATTGTTCAGTAACTGTACTATTCAAGCTGTATTTATATATTATGTGTATTACAAAAGGCTTTCCTATTCAGAAATTGCTTCTCTCTTAAACATGGAAACTTTTCCTCATTATGAGATCACCAACTTTTCGAAACAAAGCTTTTCTTCTACTACTACCATTTCTATCGCTATCTGAATCATCGAAAAGATTTGCATTTGGTTTTCCTTCCTCATCTGCTAAGGCAGGTGAAGACGCTCTTCTACAATGAGATAAGGAATGTGGTGTACGAGGCTCTGACTTTGGTGTCACTGAAGTTGGATCAAATATCGATCCTTTAAGTGTCTCGTCCTTCTCATCATCCTCGTTTCTTTCAAGTTTCAGCTCTGTTAGATCAGCCCTGAAAGATTTCCTTCCTTTATGATCATCTTCACGTTCCTCGACCATTTCACTAGGCACATTGACATTGTCATGAGAAGCTGCATGCCCGTTGATCCTAAGGCGTTCATTTTCTTTAGTGATGAAATGCAGGGCTTCTTCTTTCTCCGACAGACGATCTTTGAGTTGAGAATTTTCATCTCTAGCTAAACCAGCTGCAGCTTTTGCTGCATTGGCTTCATTTATAGCCTGTTTCAATATGTCCCTCAATTTAAACTTCTCATCCTTGGCTGCTTTACTCGTATCCTCCGCTGCTTTAAGTGACTCTGCAAGCCTTTCTGTCTCGCGTTGAGCCAAACTTCTTTCCTCGTCAGCTCTTTTTATACAAGTGATGAACCCCATTTCTTTATCGTTCCACGCCAAAAGTGACTCCTCGTTCTCTAATCTCAATCTCTCTGCTGTATTTCTGTATAGGTCTGCTTCCTTTTTCGCCTCATCCAAGAGCTTTTGATACTTAGCCTCGGTGTTTCTGATCATCTCTTTCAATCTCCCCTCCTCGTCTTTCACTTGTTCTAACTCTAATTGAGTAGCACCAAGTTTCTCCTTAGCCTCCGAGGCTTCAGTAGCAACTTCCTTCAACGCTAATGCCAAGTCATCCATCGCTTTTCTGCTCTTCTCCTCTGCTTCGCTAGCAAACTTAAGTTCATTTTTAAGCAAATTTATGTCATCGTTTAAATTCTTAAGCTTCGACAATGCAATTTTCTCCCGCTCTTGTGCATTAGCCACATCCTCCTTTCCCAATGCAAGTTCAGAGTTGAGGCTTTCAAGTTCCTTCTTCACTGAATTCGCAATCTCCCCATTACTGTTATAACCATTCAATCGCCCACTATTACTTCTCTTCGATACAGAGGCAGAAGCAGAAGCAGACTCTAACGTCTCAACCTTCTTGCGAAGTGAAGCCATCTCAACCTTAGATTCTTCAAGTTCAATCTTAGCACGTTCAAACTGCCTCGTCTGTAACTCAAACGAATCATACATTTTCGACTCAGACAACTTCCTGTTCTCCAATTCAACTTCTAATTCTTCAACTTTTTTCTTAAACACAAACAATTGTTCCGTTGCTTTAACTTCAGACGCTTTAACACGACCAATCTCCTCTCTCAATCCTCCTAACACAACATCTTTTTCAGCTAACTTAACCTCATATTTCTTCACCCTTTCGAGCTCCACCTTCAACGACTCGATATTCTTATCTTTACTCTTCAAATCTTCTTGTGTTTTAGAATGAAATTCCCTCAAAACTTTAAGTTCTGCAATTAGTTCCCCTGCCTTTTTAGGTGATAATCCTTCATTAGCCAATTTTTTCATTTCTCTAATTTCAAGAATTGCTCTATTTTTTTCACCTTCAACAAAATCTAATTGCTCTTTTGTTTCCCTTAACTCCTCTTCAACAAGTCCCATTTGCTCTTTCATAACCAAAACTCTATTATTCACTTGATTCTACAAACACCAAAAACAAAAATTAAAAACAAAAATTTAATCTTTTTCTTTTTTTTATGATTGGGTAACTCGTAACCTCTAAGGGTGCGCACAAGGTAAACCATTGCTCCTATGCAATGACTCGCAAACCACATAGGAGAGGTAACCAACACCAGGCAATAGCTGGCAAAACCCACCGGAGAGAGGTAACCTGCACTAGGCAAGTCAGGTGCAACGAGTTCGACCCAGAAAACAACTGACAAGGGATTTCGAATTTGAGACCTCTAACGCAAAAGGTTTCAAGCCCAAACTACTTGGCCACTCTTTGGGTCAAAATTTTAATCTTTTTATCAAAACCCAATTCAAAAATTAAAATAAAAATTACTAAAAGATAAATAATTACCTCAATTAAATTGTCAATCTTGGAGGGCTTTTTTCTATCAATAGAAACGACAGCGTTTGAATCAATATGACAACCCAAAGCATCACCTCTACAAAGCTTTGATGCAGAAAATGTTCTTGAAAATCTTGAAGAATGACTTTTTTGTCCAAAATCAATGGACCCAGATCTACAAATTCCTCAAAAACATAAAAAAGTTACAATCTTTAATTAAAAAAATTCAAAAAAAAATTCAAAAAAAATTTTTTCAAGAAAAAAAAAATCCTAGAATTTTAAAACCTTGACAAACAAATCCGAGAAAATCTCTCAACTTCAAATGAATTATATACACACAATATACATACATCAATTTAGAAAATATCGACACCCCAAATAAAAATTAAACATTTATATAATGATAATAACAAGGAATTTTTTTTTTAAAAAAAATAATATTCAAAATGGGGTTACCTTGATTTTGAACGTAACATTTTTTTTCTTGGTTACGTGTTTGAATCTCCTTTTTTTCTCTTGGAAAAATCAGCACAAAAATTAGAAAAAATCTAACTTTTTATTATTTTTTTTATGTATTTTTTGAGAAAAAAAAAAAAAGTAGTGTTTTGAAGGTTTTTGATGACAAAGTCCGAAGTTGGCGGGGGTTTTGTTTGGTAAAAATAATGTAACGGAAAAAGGTTTTGTAAGAATGAGACAAAGTGAGAGGGATCTATAAAAGGTTGAAGAAGAAAGAATTAGAAGATTTATGTGAATTGACTAAATTGCCCTTGATTAAGTCAACTTTTGAGAATTAAATGAGTTAATTAATTAGAGATAATAGTTAATTACATGAAGATTTCAAATGTTTAATACTTAGTCCATTAGAGTAAAAAGTATTAATTATTTCTCCCCTTTGTTTTCTCTTTAGCAATGAGCATTAATTACTTATTCTTTAAATTATTTTTCAACACCTCATACTAGATATGAATTATATATGGGCATGATAGTAAATTTTTTAAGTCAATCGTTGTTTGTTAAAAGTGGGCAAAGTTTAAAATGGATAAGTAAAACTGAACGGAAGAAGTATTTCACTAGCAGAATATTGATGTTATTGTTTTTGTTATAATTGTGATTTTCACACGTGTATCTCAATTAATTTTATGAGATATCAATTGCTTCACATCAACATAAATATCGAGTATGTCTATTCATTAAGTCGTTGATAGCGAATCTCTAAAGAAGAATTAGAAGAAGTCTGATAATGTATGTTGTGTATGTCTCAAGCAACAACATATTTCATTTCTTATCTGAATAAAATAGTAGAAAGGAAAAAGTGAATTACATGAGAATTTTACTCGGATTAGTATAAAAATTTGTAGGATAATAAGTTTCCTGAAAATCTGTGTGAATGACTAAATTGTCCTTTGTTAATGTCAACCTATGAAATTTATGAGTTAATTAATTAACACAACCACCACCAAAAATTTGTTTATAATTAATTACATGAAGTTTCAAATGTTTATACTTAGTCCATTAGAGTAAAAAGTATTAATTATTTCTCCCCTTTGTTTTCTCTTTAGCAATGAGCATTAATTACTTATTCTTTAAATTATTTTTCAACACCTCATACTAGATATGAATTATATATGGGCATGATAGTAAATTTTTTAAGTCAATCGTTGTTTGTTAAAAGTGGGCAAAGTTTAAAATGGATAAGTAAAACTGAACGGAAGAAGTATTTCACTAGCAGAATATTGATGTTATTGTTTTTGTTATAATTGTGATTTTCACACGTGTATCTCAATTAATTTTATGAGATATCAATTGCTTCACATCAACATAAATATCGAGTATGTCTATTCATTAAGTCGTTGATAGCGAATCTCTAAAGAAGAATTAGAAGAAGTCTGATAATGTATGTTGTGTATGTCTCAAGCAACAACATATTTCATTTCTTATCTGAATAAAATAGTAGAAAGGAAAAAGTGAATTACATGAGAATTTTACTCGGATTAGTATAAAAATTTGTAGGATAATAAGTTTCCTGAAAATCTGTGTGAATGACTAAATTGTCCTTTGTTAATGTCAACCTATGAAATTTATGAGTTAATTAATTAACACAACCACCACCAAAAATTTGTTTATAATTAATTACATGAAGTTTCAAATGTTTATACTTAGTCCATTAGAGTAAAAAGTATTAATTATTTCTCCCCTTTGTTTTCTCTTTAGCAATTAGCATTAATTACTTATTATTTAAATTATTTTTCAACACCTGATACTAGATATGAATTATATATGGGTATGATAGTAAATTTTTTAAGTCAATCGTTGTTTGTTAAAAGTGTGCAAAGTTTAAAGTGGATAAGTAAAAGTGAATGGAAGAAATATTTCACTTGCAAAATATTGATGTTATTATTTTTGTTATGATTGTGATTTTCACACGTGTATCTCAATTAATTTTATGAAATATCGATTACTTCACATCAACATAAATATCGGATATGTCTATTCACTAAGTCGTTGATAGCGAATCTCTAAAGAAGAATTAGAAGAAGTCTTATAATGTCTGTTGTGTATGTCTCAAGCAACAACATATTTCATTTCTTATCTTAATAAAACAGTAGAAAGAAAAAAGTGAATTACATGAGAATTTTACTCGGATTAATATAAAAATTTGTAGGATAATAAGTTTTCTCGGAATCCGTGTGAATGACTAAATTGTCCTTAATTAATGTCAACCTATGAAATTTATGAGTTAATTAATTAACACAACCACCACCAAAAATTTGTTTATAATTAATTACATGAAGTTTCAAAGGAGTTAACGTTTCATTTACAAATACTGAGGTCATTAATTTTGCAAGTTGAAGTGTGGACATAAAATTTTGAGTTATTAGTGGATGTACTATTTGAATTTTTTACATTTTGGATGGTTATTACAAATTATTTCATAGTATATCATATTAATGTTGTATTATATAATATTATACTATGGTAAATATGATATTTTAATAAATTGTATTATTTTTTATCGTTTACATAAATATAATATATCAGTAATTTGAATGATAAAAGTAAAGTTACTATATTGATAAAAAAATTAATTTTTCACTTTATAATATATTTCTTAAATATCTACTATAAAAAAAAAGGACAAAGTTCCAAGTTTGTTACATAATAGAAATTGATGTATGGAAAGGGTAATTCAATCAATATAAAATTATTTCACGTGACGTATAGAGTAAATAATCGATATTTGATATTTTAAAATAAAATTTCAAACATAGAAACTATATTTAAAAAGTTATAATTTTTCTTACTTTGTATCGTTGAAAAATATATGAGATGGACATATTCAATGAGGGTAATAGAGAATTGATTATATGCAAAAGCCAAATATTTAATTATAAGCTTTCATTAACCCGTAAAGCCATATATAGTATTATTTCGTATCAAATATATTTATTAATAGTAATTAATTAAATTATGGTTATTTTAGAAATTAAAGATAAACTTACTTATTTTTCTTACTTTACCCTTTGTTAGTAATTATTCTTAAACAATACAAACACCTTAATACGATAAATATTTAGTTAAAATATATTTCATATCTTAAAGAAAAAAAGTAAAAATAAAAATAATCAGTAAACCCTCCGTTTTAATTTTTAAAAGAGACATGAAAAAAATATAACACGATAAATAATTTGAGATAGAAAGTACATTATAAGATTATAATTTGCGTGATTAATTATAAATTATAGATTTTTGAGTTCATAATTTTATTTTATTTTTATTAATTTTAATTAAATAAAAGGAGACATGGAGAATGCTTAGAGTTGAGAGAAGTCTGACTTTGTCTAGGAGCCGGCAAACATGACGTTGAAATTTGTTTAAATTAATATTTAGTTTAATAATGGATTAATTTAAAATTAATTATTATAATCACTAATAAATATTGGGTTATGTTACCTACTTAACAGGAAATTATATTTTTAAAAAGTCAGAGAAATATCAATTTTGAAGAAATTTATTGTGGCGGTAATATTAGAGTTCCAGTTAAATTTAAATTTGCATTCATGTAATATCTATTTATTATATGATCATTCAACTAATAGTTAATATCTCATAAAGTTTAATTTTTTTTGTAAAAGAAAAATAATTTTCTGAAGTAATAATAATTGATAGTTAAGTGATCATATGAAAAAATCAACTCTACTAATTACATCTTTGTTACACATTATTTCATAATGTATCGTACTGTCTTGTATCAATAGATACAGTTATATCGTTTTTCGTTTGTAAAAAGATAATACTAGAAGAAAAAAAAATTAGGGTATCGTGTAGTAACTCGTAGGATAAATGATAAAAGTATGATTATTAACTAATAAGTCAATAAAAATGAGAAGAAAAAAAGAAAGATGTAACTACACCAAATCAGTTGTTACATGAAACAAAATATAACGATGTGACACGATAAAAATTAAATATATATATATATATATTCAAACTAAATATACTTAAACAAATTTGGGAGAAACCAAAGATTCTGTATAAATAATAGTGTCTTGAATAGTATGTGTGTTTACATAAGAAGTTTTTTGTAATACCACATTCGATTTCATCAATTTTCCTCCAAATTAAAAAGGATTTCTACTCAGCTAAATAAATTATTTTCTTAATAAAAATCAAAGCAAGTATATTTATCATTTTCTTTTCTCCTTTTTTTCATAATTCTATAACTTTTCATGAGTTTAGGGTCCATAAAAAAACAACTACTAAATTGCTGACTTCTTTTAGATTATTGTTGGTGTGACATTTTGATGTTACTAAAAATTATATTATATATTCGTTATATATCATGTTATGTTCATTCGTGGACATTATATTTGTGCCTCTTTACTTAAAGAATGTGGTCAGTAGTGATAGTAACTTTTGTAACCATCAACTCTTCATTTCACCCATTAATATTATTCTACCTCGCTCTTTATTAATGCAACCTATGTAATATTGGGTTTTAAAATGTGTAAATAGAAAATGAAAAGTTGTGACTTTTTGAAGAGTTGCGACTTTTATGAAAACCTTGTAACTTTTATGAAAAAGTTATGACTTTTATGAAAAGTTGTGATTTTTATGAAAGGTTGTGACTTTTCCAAATGATCGAGACTTTTTCAAAGGATTGTGACAATTTCGGTAAGGACAATAAGAACTTTTTGCACACCACCCTTTGTTTTCTATAAATTGAGAAATATCTTCTCATTTTAATAAAATAAATTTTCTTGACTTCTTCTTCTACTACTAAATCTAGTATTTTAAGTGTATTTTACTGTCGTTGAGTTATTCGCTGACACTGTGATTTTGGGTACCGATACATCAGTGGGTAAGATCATTTTATCCTGAAAGGATATATTCCATTAACCTCGAATATTTGAGGGGAATAACTTCCGTAAGATTTTCCAACCCAGTACTAGTACTAGAGTCATAATCTCACAAGTATCAATACAAGGAATATGAACTACCTTCTATATCTTACTGGAAATACAAGAAAATTGGTAGCATTCATCTAGTAGCATATAAAAAAGTTATTTTATAAACTGAAGTTTCAGTTTTGGTGAAAAAAAATTCTAATAATTTGATTTTTATCACAACCCTAAAAAAGATTGTACTTTTAGAATTACTTTGACCCTCCCACTGACACTAGATCTCCATCTAGGTTAATGATTCTTAAGTACAATATCCTCAAGTTAAGTTAAAAAATTATTTAATTAATTTATGTCGTAAACTTGACTTTAAGAGAATATTAAGAATTACAACAAGAATTGTGGAGTGTGATCGATGAACTAGTGAAACGCTTATAACTATAAATAAAAATATGGTAAAGTAAAGAAAAAAATATTGAATCCCTCGTAAAAAGTTATACTTGACAAAAAACCATGAATTGTTTGTATATATAATTCATTGATTGACCTGACTAATTAATTTTAAGACGCAATGGAAAATTAAAGAGTATTCGAGTCCCTATCAATAGATACATACATACTCCAGAGAAAGGCTAGAATAATCAGAGGCGAAACTAGAATTTTCAATAAGGAGATTCATAATCTGTAGAAATAGATAGGTGAAGGAGGTTCGACATCTATTATATATACATATAAACTTATTTTAACCATGTATAAATAATATAATTTTCCTCCGAAGGGGTTCATTAATGCAATGTACCTCACCCCAGAGTAATTATAACTATCTTTCTCATAATCTATATTTCTTGAAATCAATAAAAACAAACTAGATTAATCCACTATTTCGATTAATTTAAATTCGTATTGAGCAGTAACGTGATGCCTCACTTATAAATACATTGGGTCGGAATTGCAATCACAAAACATCAGATAACTAACTAACTTTCAGTTCATCTATGAAGTATAAAAGTCAGTGAAATCCAAAACTTTTTTCATCTGCAAGTTCATCTGCTTGAGTATCATATGTATTTCGCGAATTCTTGGATGAGAGATATCCCCTCCGAGAAAATAATGCACCTTATTTTCAATCTCAGTCCAACTATACGCCGGTTGCTTTCTGATTCCATGTTCTTTCATCAACCCTCTCACTCTCGTGACCTCGCCCCACATACCTGCTTCAGCGTATATGTTAGATAACATAATGTAAGGCCCTGAACTCTCACCGCCTAATTCCATGACTCTCGTTCCAGCAAGCTGTCCAAGTTCTACATTGGAATGAGCGCGACAGCCAGCAAGAAGGGCACCCCATGCTGCTAAATCAGCTTGAAAAGGCGATTCTTGGATAACGTTGTAAGCCTTGTCTAGCTGACCTGCTCGTCCAAGTATATCAATTAAACAAGCGTAATGCTCAGGTCTTGGAGTAATGTTGTAGTTTCTCGTCATTGAATCAAACCATGAAACGCTCTGACTAACCAACCCTGCATGAGCACAAGCAGATAATAAGCTGAGGAATGTTATACCATCTGGTTCACATCCTCTGAGAACCATTCGCTCCAAAAATGCTACTGCTTTCTTGTATAACCCGTGCTGTGCAAAGGCTGCGATTATAGTGTTCCAAGAAACGAGGTCTGGGCTTGTGATTAGTTCAAAAGCTAACTCACACTCAAAAATGCTGCCACATTTGCTATACATAGTAATCAGAGCATTACACGCAGAGACATTGGAGTCGGCCCCATGTTTAATAACAACTGCGTGAGTTTGTCTACCAGCTACAGGAGATGCGAGAGCAGCACATGCAGAAAGAACTGAAGCACATAGTGATTCATCTGGTCGAAGAGACATCCTAAGCATCTCGACCAGTAACTTGAGTGCCTCTTCACTGTGTCCGTTTTGTGCATAACCTGTGAGATACCAATTTAATCACTACAGAGAATATACAATATGCTGATACACAGATACTCAAACTTGGCTCCACTACCAAGTTAGCGTTCCAACTTTGAGAGTTAATATCTAGACACCTTAACTTGCAACTAAATACTTCAACTCGTTCCCACTGTGTCTCAAAGACATGACTCTAACGTACACATAATACACATAATTTTGGTAGGTTCCTAGATGATCATTTTGCAAGTTTAGTGTTCAACTGACACAATGGAGACAAGCTCAAGTGTCTATATGTGCATACCTGAAATCATGGCATTGTAAGCAACGTTATCTTTAAATAGTATTCTGTCAAACAGAATCCTTCCTTCCTCCACCCGCCCCTCCTTGCAGTACCCAACAACCATTGCTGTCATTGCAACCACATTCTCATTCTTATCTGGCATCTTTTGAAACAGTTCATTTGCCTCATCGAAACATTCGTTGTCTACATACCCACTAATCATCACTGTCCATGAAACCTCATTTTTATGCGGCATACGTTCAAAAAGTAACCTTGCCTTATCAATGTCACCTTTCTTCATGTATCCATCAATCATTGCGGTATAAGAAATGACATTCTTTTTTGGCATCTCGTCAAACAACCTCGCTGCTTTCTCCATCATACCATACTTAACATAACCTGAAATCATCACGTTCCAAGACCCAATATTCCGTTCAGGCATAGTTCTAAAATACATAGTAGCATCATCAATGCAATCGTTTTCCACACAACCCGCAATCATTGAATTCCAAGTCACTACACTCATCTCCGGCATTGATACAAAGAGTTTCATTGACTCATGGAGATACCCATTTTGCCAATAGGCCGTAATCATTGAATTCCAAGAAATTACATCTCTCTCCAGCATTTCATCAAACACCTTCCGGGCACGTTGAAGTTTGCCTTGTCGTGCCAATTCGTTGATCCTCACATTGCTTGCGTATACAAGTTCAGGTGATTTATGGGGTTTTCTTGTGCAGCGGGAAGAATAACGTTCAAAGTAAGGGAGGAAAGTTTTGAGCTTGAAGCTTGGAAAATGGCTGACAAACATTAGAGAGGTTGAAATGACCAAACTAAATAATCAATAGTAGATTCATTGTTGATTTCTAGACATAAGTTGTTTGCCTACATTCGAGTTAGTGGTAATGCCTGCGTATAATGTAATACAGCAGTACACATGACTCATGAGTAGTTTTTGTGTTTTGATTTTGCTCAACATAATGTGAGCTATACTCCATGAGGAGTCAAACAAAGCAACTAATAGGAGTCAAGTTGATAACTCTTTCTAAGAATTGGAAATGTACGTTGATGAATCACACAGCCCACAAAGAACAGATTGTTCAATCTACCAACCATTCACAATGACAAGCACAAAGGTATCACCCTGCTGGAATTCATCATACAATGATACCAAAACTCGAATTTGAACCAAAAAAAAGCTAATAGCAAGACTATGAAGTCGCAGACATACAAGATGAAGAGAGACGATATTACCAAATAGTAGTTGAACTAAACCATTAGATGCAAATTTTGAAATATTGTTCAACACCAGAAGTGTGACAACAAAAACATCAAGAGAGATTCAAACAGAAACTATGACTTTCCGCCCCCAAACAGAACAACAATTACAGCACACCTCCAACCCACCTTACTAAAATAAGCATCAACATACGACATTATCCCTACTATTAGATTTCATTACCAACTTTTAAGTCTTCACAAAAAGAAAAATCTAAAAGAAGCAACAATAGAACTGCCATGGTTGATCAACTTAAGCACGCTCGCCCCTAATACGCCTAGCAAGCTGAATGTCCTTGGGCATAATGGTCACACGCTTGGCATGAATGGCACAAAGATTGGTGTCCTCAAACAGACCAACCAAGTAGGCCTCAGCAGCCTCTTGAAGAGCCAAAACAGCATGACTCTGGAAACGCAGATCAGTCTGAAACCAACGAGACACACACGGAACCAATTAATCAAACACCTAAACCATAAAGCATACCATAGACCCAATGACACAATATAGCACAAAATTTACCTTGAAGTCCTGGGCAATTTCACGAACAAGCCTCTGGAAGGGAAGCTTCCTAATCAAGAGCTCAGTACTCTTCTGGTACTTGCGGATTTCACTGCATAATATCAGAAATTGTAATAGGTAAGCACACATTCGACGATCAAGAAATAAGTAACTTACTACATTCAACTAATGATCAAGAGAACATGACAATTATAGAATCAACATCCTCATCCAAAAAGTATATCAACCAATACTTACCGAAGAGCAACAGTACCAGGGCGGTATCTATGAGGCTTCTTCACTCCACCTGTAGTAGGAGCAGACTTACGAGCAGCCTAATTCAAATAAACACACATTGTTAGATATCAAACAGCAACATACAATTTCATAAAAGGACAGCTAAGTAAAAATGAGAAACCTTGGTAGCAAGTTGCTTCCTAGGGGCCTTTCCTCCAGTAGACTTACGAGCAGTTTGCTTAGTACGAGCCATCTGAAAACAACACAGCCAATACTTCCACAATTACAACAAAAACAAAGAAAAGAATCAATATTTGCAGTAATAACCTGCACCACAAAGAGAGCTTACAGAAGAAAAAAAACACAAAATTAACATCAAACACTAAACAAAGATCCAATTTTGCTCTACAAACTTGGAAATTGTACCAAAATCTTTCTGGCTCAAAAACAAAGACCCAAATATATCACTACTAAACAAAACATTCTGTTCTTCCATATACAAAATCTTAAAACAAACCACACCACAAAGTACACTAAATTAAGACTCAGTTCCTGTACAAAGCATACATATTCTATAACCCAAAAATCCCCAATCATATACATTCTCACATTAGTCTAGAGAATTAACAACAATACCCAATTATAGAAATCAAAACCTATACTGCTGTAGTTTGCTTGAGCCATGTGTCTTTCTGTTTCTGCTAACAATCTACCCTCCCCAAACCCCACTTTACAGAACTCCACTAGGTTTATTGTTGTTGTTGTTGAAAGCGCTCTAAAATATAATTCCATACAAATTCCTAAATTTACAAGCAAATTCAAGAACAAACATACACAGTTTTCCTCTAGTCTAAGAAATTAACAACAGAACCCCAATTACAAATCAAAGAAACACCCATTACTCTACAATAAATTCCAAAATTCCAAACGAGAGATAATCAAATAATCAAACAATCAAAAGATCCAACATTAATTCAAAAACCCAATCTTTAAACACAAAAAAAAGAGCAAAACCCAAAAACAAAAAAAACCCAACTCATATAATCACAAACCCTAATCATAGAAATGCAAACAGATCAAAATTGACTTGAAATACAAACAACAATTCAAAAAAACCAACCGCGCGGAGAAGCAAAATTCAAAATAAATAATAAAAAAATTATCAAAAAAAAATCACCTTTTTCTTCTTCTCTTCTTCTTCTTCTTAATCTGCTTGGTGAGCGAAAGTTTTCAAAGATTTACAGGTTAATACCTATATATATTTTTTGTGTGTGGAAGACGACGAAGGAGAAAAATGGACGGTTGAGATTCGTTGATCTCTGTGTTTTCTTATTAGGTATCGACGGTTGATAAAGGTGTTAGTTGTGTTTTCTCCAAACTAATTGGACGGCTAAGATTTATGGAAGAGGAAAAGATTTGACGGTTGAGATTGGAAGTTAGTAGTTTGTAGTGGATTGAGAGGGCATAATACTCGATTCTTATTGGTTGAAGTTAACTACACTAAACTAGAAAATAGGAAGCTATATATTATTCATATTTGGAATATGACATGTTAAGGGAGTGAATATTGTGTGTTAAAATATCGGTATAAGTAGTTGTATACGTGGAATTGTTTTGAGCGAATACGTTAAAATGAGTCTAGTTAATCATATCTGAATAATTGGGTATTTATAGATACTGTATGAGTTGTCAGGAATTTACTGTATCTCATACGTTCATTTAAAAACCTGTCATGAATTGATGTTTTATGTGAATATCAGGTACTGAAATTTCGTTTTAACTTGTACATATGGAATTGTTTTGAGCGATTACGTTAAAATCATTATAATCTATCATAATTTCTATTTTGAGCGAATACGTTAAAATCATTCTAATCTATCGTCGTTTCTGTTTTGAGCAAATACATTAAAATCATTCTGATCTATTGTAGTTTCTGTTATGAGCAAATACATTAAAATCATTCTAATCTATCGTAGTTTCTGTTTTGAGCAAATACATTAAAATCATTCTAATCTATCGTAGTTTCTGTTTTGAGCAAATACGTTAAAATCATTCTAATCTATCGTAGTTTTTTGAGTGAATACGTTAAAATCATTCTAATCTATCATAGTTGTTGTTTTGAGCGAATACGTTAAAATCATTCTAATCTATCATAGTTTTTGTTTTGAGCGAATATTTTAAAAGCATTCTAATCTTTTTTATTTTGAGCGAATACGTTAAAATCGTTCTAATCTGTCATAAGTTTCCTGATCTCAGATATTTCTAGAACCTCCCTGAGTAGTCATCAATTCATTGTATCATTTAGGTGCATTTTAAGTTAGGTTTTCATCACTCGCTCATCTCTGTACAAGTTATCTTAAATATTTTACTATCATATTTGATTGAGAATTTTGATTAGTTATTGTCCATGAATAACAAGAATACCTAATAATTTAAACACGAGACTCGTGAAATAATGATAGCATGAACGTCATACGCCACGTCTCATCATCTCTTAAGAAAGACAGAAACGGTGAACGGAACAAGCAAATTTTACACACCAATAATGTAAGAGCTATCTTAATAAGGTTTGTACAATAAAGGGCTATAGTGCATGTCAAATTACACTATGGTGAAAAACATATATAATATAATTATCGATGTATATAGCTTAAATGAGTTCTTTGGTCATTATCAAAGTAGGAGGAGAACAGAATTGGAGTAAATTTAGAACTAAAATTGGAAGAGAAATTGCTCAACTAATAATTAAAGAATTCAACCGACAGCTTCTATAATACAGCATACATATGAACAAATTAGCACTAATTCCTGTAGGAACAAAAAAAACTGAACACAAAAACTCAACTGACCCCTTCTATTAGAAATGCACAGTATCACCAACCAAATGCTTGCTATAGAAAGACTAAATAATGAAGAAAAAACCCGAAATTTCTGCACATGAAAATAAGAAGATATTTTGATGTAAACTAAGTAAACCGATCACCTAAAAAGAATGCATTCGTACTTCCAGCCAGCACTTTGGTAACCAGGGTGTCTGACTGGTAAGTTTCTTGATCTCTTTACATCATAAAGGAAGCACCATATATCACGATTCACGTCTCATGAATGTCAAAATCGAAAACAATCTCCAACTTTTAGAAGTCTTGCAAGTCGTCTGATAGCTGGTTGAACAGTTTCAGAGTCTGGTGAGAATGTATCAGGAAGCTTTGGGAGACAAACAGGCAAATACTCATTGCCACGTTCATGCAAGCAGAATAGACCGAGCACAGCACGACAGAATATGAATCTACACAGAAGAAACAAAAAAGCATGTTGTTAGTATCTACATAGGCTCCTGTGGTAACTTGTAACAGAGAAATTACTAGAGATTGGTTGAAACAGAAAATGCTTACCTGAGAATAAGCCGTCTCAGAAAAGGGTCAGATAGAACTTGAGCCCAAACCAAATCTAGGTTAGTCGATGTACAGAGGATTACCTCCCATTCTGCAAATGCAGTTGAGATGATGCCATCAGCCGCATCAGAACAATCCTGAAGAGCAGTAGTTGAAAGTTAGACCGGCTTACAACTGCTCGGTAAAGCAACTAGCATCGCTGTCTACTTACCATATCCTCATCAGATGAGACAAGGCCAACCAACTGGCGGAAAGCCTGTAAGGGAGCAGCCAAGAACAACGTGAACTGACTTCCCGTTTGTGTTACCTCAGTGCCTGGGTTCTTGAATGATGGCCTCAGAGGAGAGAGAAACAAAGCACTTTTTTCTCCTCTTTCTGCCCCATGTAGAACCTAAAGAGAAACAAGTGATATGTATCAGCAAAGAAATAGTCCTCCTCAAAGATTATTTTTTAAATTGAACTTGCAATAAAATAAGTCATATGTGAAGTAGAACATTGACAACAGTAATTTTCCGACCACCCAAAAGACGAGAAGAAAACAGCCAATCCATTCGTATTGATGATTGGTAGGAGAAGCAATTGAGTTTGAGTAGCTTCAAAAATATAAGGTGGGAATAGCAGCAACTAAATATTTGGAAAAATCAAACTGTCCCTTCTTCAACAACTCACTTCAATATGAACCGCCTCACATAATTCAACAAACGTGATCAAGAACAATGAACAAGACATTCAGAAGTCCAACATGTTATCAGGCACAGCAAGGACTCGAACATAACAATGATGGCAGTACAATCATCTAAAGGTCTCAAGATAGGAAGACATTTGGAAATCTTAGAGTTTGTTGCTCAGGTAGGAATTCTCTTTTAGGATTCTCTGGGTAAGCAGACAGGTTTGAGGTTACTGAATGGAAACTGAATCCTGCAGAAAAACTTACTGAATGGAAACTTAATCCTGCAGAAAAACAACAGGATTCTCTTTGGCTATTCATCCCTATGTTCCACCGTATAATTTTATCAATTGAATGTAATTTATGAGAGCCAAATCAATACTTGTAAACAACTAAAGCACAGAAAAATGATCATCTATAACAGATGTTACCACCGAACCAACCTAGATTTGTATTCCACTTAATACTCTTGAGAGCAAATGAGAGTAAGCTAGATTTTTACTTAACACTCCACAGTTTCAATAAAATACTGAGCTTTAGAAGGCCAGAAAATGGAATGATGGAACCTCTAATTTGACAATATCTCATTATACGCTTACTGTGTTTTGTTTTGAACAATATCCAGATTAATATCCATAAGAAGCTGTGATAATCGATGTTTTTTCTCGTATCATCTGCAAATGAATCTCATTACTCACTAGAAGTCACCAAAATTTCTCGTCATTCTCT
This sequence comes from Solanum pennellii, assembly GCF_001406875.1. Classification (NCBI taxonomy): domain Eukaryota; kingdom Viridiplantae; phylum Streptophyta; class Magnoliopsida; order Solanales; family Solanaceae; genus Solanum; species Solanum pennellii. The sequence continues at coordinate 3,432,419 of NC_028647.1, forward strand.
CTCAAAAGCATCACTACACACTTTCTAGACAACAAGTAGAATCCCAGACACACTTTGGAATGTGTGTCTTACTCAGGGATAGATCATCATCATTCAATGAGTTAGACACAGTTTTGACAAACCTGCCTTGAATGCATGGCTGTTGTCACTATCGATTATTAGGAAGAGAGGTCTTCGTGTGAAAGGAATAAGATCGCCTGGATAGAGGTTATTTGAACCTGCAAAAATCCAAATAGTAAAAATCATGCAGTTAGATTTAGAAAAATGAGATAATCATGAACCATTTTATTTATACATAAATCAACATCTACTGGTATACCTCCACTTCTGCTAGGACCTAAGCACAAACAACTCTCGAAATATTGACCTGTATCTCCATTGGTGTTGGTATAATCTTCATGTAAAGCACTCTTTTGTTCATGGGAAGTACGAGAAAAGACACTGTTCTTCGAAGATTTTCTAGAACTAGAAGAGCTTTCTGTGTGTGAGGTCGTATTCTGAATTGTGTTTCCTGGAAGTATATCACAGAATTAAGATTTCAGCCACAATTAGCATATCTGGAACTGAATTTCATCAATTAAGTAGCTAATCAGATGCTTTGGTTAGGAAAAAACATTTTTTAGAAGTCTCAAACCTGATGCGGAAATATATATTAATACCACACTCTCTGGAGGGAGCTCCTCACACATCGTAGCGACAACCTGCAGGTGCCAGAACAAAACGACTAAGGATACACACTAGGAACATCAAAAATTGTAAAGGAGGAGCGCGAGAAGCAATCACTCAGATAAGGTATTATTCCATAGTCGAAGTAGATATGAGCACTTGAACAGGGTTCAAAGTTTAAATAGATTATTTTAAATGGCTATTGTGGGTTCAGGTGCAAACAAATCATTATTAACATCGAGCCTTCAGGCAACATACACATCGAGCCTTCAGGCAACATACAGTGGGCAACATAAGCAACAACAGTCAAATTTCTAGTTTTACTTCCCATGTTTTGTATAGTATCAAGTGCTTCAGCAATTATTTGTTCGATCAGTTCCCTAGACACAGAATTAAATAACTTAAATCATCATATCATCCAGCATGATTAATTTTACATTCCTTCCCTTTATATGAAGCAGTATTTCAGTAAAGGACTCCTTAATTATAGAGTAATCCAAATGGGAACAAAGTAAACACAACAGAACTCACAGATATCAACAGTGGAACATTAGGACGGTAAAGAACGGCCTTCTTCGGATTTGGAGGCAAAGCTGGATCCATCATCTCAGCAGCCAAGTTAATGTCAATCAGTCCAGAAGTTATAGATTGGTCAGTCACTGCACCATTTGCTCGTGGTTCAACTGGACTTCTTTGATAGAAAGATCCGCTGGGTTCCCATTCCAAGCATTGCAGCATTCTGTAAGTGTCCAGAGTTAATTCTGCAAATTTGGCCTGAAATAAAAATGAGGGTAGGTTAATTGTGCAACAAAATGAGCACAACTTAACACTGAGGTAAGTGGATGTTTTCAATACCTCATTTTTGTGATAACTTGTCAACAGTGCATCTCGAAACTTTAGCACCTTCTTAGCGTGGAAGCGAGCCACGTATGGACGAGATGATGGATGTGAATCAAAGAGAGCACAATATCGCAAAGGCCTGGCATCAGGAGATGGAGAATAAACTCTTGCAAATCTAACTATTTCTTGCACCACTAGTCTCCACTCTTTGAAGTTAGTACCCTGTGAAATTACTACTATGGTTCATCTTACGGAAAGAAGTACAGAATGTCTGTTGAAACATCGATAGTAAGTACAGGGCTAAAGTAACTTGAAGCAAAACTAAATTGTTTAATGCAATTGGAAGATGCAAGGGTGCTCCAATCATAATCAAAGTATATTCAACTACAAACCAACTAATCACCAGTTTCTCATTGGATGTGAAAAAAAAGAGAAATGATGGGTAGTTTGTTCAGTTCTCAACTTTGTACTTGCTCAGCTAGTTCCCAAAAATTTAAGTATGAGAATCATCTCCTATGTACTAAGTAACCATTGCAAAACATAGTGCTCGGATGTTCATAGAGTAAACGGGCTTAACAAAAACTGCATTCACACTCAGAGTCTTTTAAAGATAATATGAAGATAATCTTGCATAACAAGGACCATTGTTTCATTAGGAGCATGTTGAACACACTTCCTTTTTAATTTTTGAGTGACAACCACTACCATCACCAATATAGCAACAACTCAACCAAACTTCTTAATGTCTCTCTCTTCAAATGTATATTATAACACATGTGTTTCATATATACACATAAGATGTGCACAGATCTGTATTTAAAAGACAAAAGAAAGAGAGGGAACAAAACAACAATAGTATTTCTTGACACTACAGAAAATGCAAAAGAAAGAGACGGAAGAAAGTCATGGAATGCTTGCGCGGGGTTCACCATCGCCAATGCACCTCCCCAAAATTCATAATGCTAACCTTATTCACATGCATAGGTAAGAAAGCAAGTTAAATATTCAAAACGGTTAGAAGTGTGTATGTATTGTGTTCCTTCTAGAGTACAAAGTAAAGAGGCAGTTAGCACTTTTGGCAATTAAGGTGAATATAAAACCATTTTTCAGGCTACACCAACATAATATTGTGTGGAATGGTCAAAACTTTAGGTCTGAACAACTTGAAGTAAGACAACAAAGGCACCAGCAACTTAATTTCCTCTTTCTCTTCTTTTTTTTCCATTTCTTATTTAATGGAGGTCTTATCCCAGCACAACTCTAGAATTAGTCATGTAGCCAGTAAAAAGGTTATCTCAACTGAAACTTTTCTCCATTTTTAAGAGAATGACCATTCTTTACTACAACAACAACCCAGTGGAACCCCACAAGTGAGTTTGGGGAGGGTGGGCTGTACACAGAGACTGGGTAGAGAGGTTGTTCCTATTGGCCCTCAGCTCAATAAAAACAATGACCACTCTTTACTATGAACTAAAAAGACAAATCTCCATCACTACAACCAAAAGTGTACTACATGACAAAGCTGAATCCATAAAAGTCATACTATACGACTCAATTGTCACAAGTTCTCAATCACTTCAACCAATAAAACGCATGACAGAGCTTATCCTGGAGAAGCTATAGTACGTACCTCAACAGCTCTTTAAATGCCGGACATTTGGCATGTTCTAAAAAGCACTACTTGTATGCTAATGATATTACAACCTACCTAATCAATTTAACCCGGGGGCAATTTTTTACCATACTAAAGAGCTGGAAGAGGCACCTAATTTGCTAGAGGTAAATATGGATTCTTATTTCCAAACACTCCGAGCGAAAGCGAACTTAAGTGATCCACTGAAAATTGCTAAAAAAAATCATGTCAATTCCTCAATCTAACAGCTAAATTTGTGGATTTTACCCTACATCTTGACAAATTCCTTTTAATTGATGGACTTCTGGCTTTCCAAATAGACTGACCAAAGCTAACTTAAAAATCCACTAAAATATGTTCAAATTTCATGTTAATTCCTCAATTTGACAGCTAAACTACTGTATGTATATCATACAAATGAAAATTCTTTCTAAATTTAAGCTTCAATTCTATAAGATAGAGAAATAGCAGTGACTGAACCTAACAATTTAAATATTTACTCAAAGTTCATCCATCCGAGAACGAAAAATAGCAAGTTGTTGTTGAAAATGAGCTTCAAAGCCATAAAAATGGAAACATAATTAACTAAGAAAAGGAAGTATACCGGAAAAGCAGCTTTACTGTCATCAACAATAGCTTTAAACTGCTCAACCAGCAGGTTCACCATTTCCGTCCGGTTCAAAATCAACGAAACCATCAAAAACCTGGCATAGAACCTCAGCTCCTTAAACCTCACCATCCGATCTTTTCCAGAACCTTCAAAATACTTCCTGTTCAAAATCGCTTCATAGAAAATACACGACTCGAGTAAAAACCTCGCTTCACTAGTCCTCATATACTGACTAAAGTAAAGCTGACCGATCCGTGAAGCGATCTCTCCGATCTCCCAACGCTGTAATCCACACTCCAAAAGCCTCACCCTGTTCTCCTGCTGATACTTCCATAACCTCATGTACGCCTTAAACACCTTGTGAAAGTAGTGGTTACTCGTTCCCCACCGTCCATACGCCGGTAAATCCCGTACTCTTGCATATTTCTTCTCTGCACTTTCTACCAACGCACGAAACGTCTTCGGAACGACGTCGTCCGCCATCACCTAACCGGATTTTGGCACCTCAGCTAAGACGACGACTAAGAATGAGCATTACTCGCCGGAAAATTTGTATATACTGACCTATAGATACATAATATAATGGGTTATGGTGGGGTAGGGGGGTGGACTTTTATAGGGGGTGGGGGAGACAGGTAAGCTGGTGAATTTGAGAGAATTTTGTGAACTGTGATGATCAAAATATTCTATTATTTTGTTTTTCTTTGTTAATATGATTTTTGGATTTTTCTTTGGCTCTTTTACTATTTATTATTTTTTTCTATTCGATAGTAATGGTGAATACAAAATTTTTATTAACGAGAATTTAACGTATATACGTAATTTTCACTAGTCGTTCTAAAGTATCGAGTCAACTTTCTAGTCTTATATTTAGTGAATTTAATTATATTATCTATGTATATATATTAAAAAAAAATATGATTTCTTATTGAAAATTTGAAATAAATATTTTCGAGTCAATGTAGATCGAGTGTGGTGAGAGATGGGGTTGGATTTGTTTGGAAGTTATATAAATGTGAGTTGTGTAAAGTGGATGGCAATGAAAAAGTAGGATTCTAGGAACTTGGGGGGTTTGTTTATGAATTGTTGAAGTGTAAGATGTGGTTTGGTTAATTATAATATTGACATTAATACATGTAATTATTTGATCTCGTTATATCGAATTTATTTAGTATAATTCATACTTTTTATATAATTTATGGATAATTATAATGTATGAGAAAATTATTCAATGTATATTTAAAAAATAGTAACTAAGAGTTTTTTTTTTTTGAATTTTAAATGAAATTAAAATTATGCATATCTATAGAATATGTATGTAGTATTCATAAGGGAGATTGAAGATCAATTTCCTTAGTCAAAATCTTTTCGATTGAACTTATCATATCTGACTTGTCTAATGTGATTTATGAGATATTAAACTTAAGTGATTCTTTCAATAAAATAACAACTAATAACTTTTGAATTGCTAAGTGTATATACACTTTTATAATTGGTTTATCAAAAATTAAATTATGTATATGATGAATAATGAAATACATGAAGTTGATGTTAGATTCAATAATACTTCTTTCACTTTATTTACTTTCTATAGCTTTACTTGAGTTGGTCTAAAGAAAAAATTAATATATTCTATATTTCTTATCAAAGATTACTAGATAATGCTACATTTAATAGTCAAGCATCTACTAAAACAATTTATTGATGTAAAGAGTCTTATTTATATTCTAGATAAGTCGAAATTAAATTGTATTTCTTCATTATTAATTAACAAGTTTGAATATAGTATTTCTTTTCTAGAAAAATAAGTTTCACAAGTAACATTTCACATTAATTGTAAAGAGAGGTGATCTCATACCTTGCCTGTATGATTAAATAGTATCATCATTGTTTGCAAGTCACGTCTGTATAACACAACGTAATAATAATATTAGCTCTATGAAACTCAAAATAATATAATTCTACTAGCAAACCTTTTCTGACATACATCATACCTTATTTTCACCTCGAAACATTATAAATTAAAATGTTGAAAGTAGGTGTAAAAGTCCACCTAGAAGGGTAAAGAGTCAAAATTAAATAAACTTTAAAATTAGGGAAATTGTAGAAAGGAGTAGCGTTGATCTTGGCACGAAATCAACAAATTATTAATTAAATCTATCGTTGAATTTATAACGTGCATAAAGCCAAAAATTTGACTAGCTGTTTAAATGGAATCTAATCATATACATTCAATTAATGAAATAATCAAAGATGTACTTGTATTTTACTTTTAACTATTTTATTTTCCTTTGTTTAATTCTTGTCATGAGAATGTCTTTAAACCAACTTACATTGGCAGTGGAATATTCAGATAAATAAAAAGAAAAATAATCGAAGAAGTTTTGTATTAATGATAAAATTATTTTTGTATGATCTAAATCATAAATACAAATATTAATATATGAATCAGAATACTTTTTTCAGATTATATTAATATAAGATATTTATGCATCATATTTGTCTTTACTTATTTAAAGACTTCTTTATTAAAAGTGCAAAACAACTATTTGGTGGCATTTGATATTGATTTTTTCCTTTGAATATGAAAAATCATGAAAAAATAATTTCAGAAAATAGTTCTTTTTGAAAAGGTATTACTAAGTTTTAAAACATTATAAATGCTTTCATATAATTAAAAACGGATAAATATTTTCTCCTTTTCATTTCTAACGTTCAAATTTTCGACTTCTATTTGTTTTTTCTTCAATTCAATCGCTTAAAATAAAAATTATTTTGAGAAATTTCATTTTAATATACGACCGCTTCTCTCTTGAATATATTTATTTTCGATCAATGTTCTTTTAATTTTTTTCGTTATTATTTTAAGTATTTATAAGATTGAACCGGAAAAAAGAAGTGGTTTTTCGCACAGCTTGCTCATAGTGCAGGTCCCACTTGTATATCGTATTTGGCCGAAAAAGCATCGAACAGGTTGGAGTTCTTACCTTCGTTAACCAAACTTTTCTATCAAATATTCCTATCCCCTTTATTATATATAAAAAAAAATATACACATAATCATATAGTATACATAGGATATGTGGCATATCTATACAACTTACTATGAATATACCTAGGGGAGGTGAGGGTGGGTCATTAATTTTATAAAAATAAATAAATATGAAAAGTACACCTAAAAATCATATGAATATTATTTTCACATTTTCCATAATAAGTGGTCCCTTTGAAAGAATAAATTATACTTAATCATTCACACGAAATTATTTTCACATTATTATGTATTATTATTTTTTAATTTCTTCAACTCCATCATAGCACACGAATTATTCTTTATAAGAATATTTTTTCCACATTGGCAAATATAATAAAATAAAAGAATTATTTCAAAGTGGCCAAAGTAAATTCATATATTAATAAAGAATGTTAAATGAGTGGATAAACAATATTTGTTCGAAAAAGAAAATCAAAACTTAAGATTTTAAATATCCTTTTAAGTTTTTATTATGTTTTGATTAACAGTTTTAAAAAATAATTTATACGTATATTGAACTGAAATGTGGAAGAGTTTGAAACTCTTAACCATAAGTGATCATGTTCAAATGTAATATTATACGGTCGTATCCACCCATAAAGGGTTCGTGTAAGATATCCTGAAGTCCAATAAATAACTCTCTATGCTAATTAAATCCTAGACAAAATCAATATAAATATTGTTATGAGCGTTAAAAAAAATGTATCTATCATATAGAGACGTTTAGGACTTCACATAGATTTATCTCTACATTAGAAAGAGATATATTTATATTGTGAGCTATTGTATCTGAATAAAAATTTATAACAATCACGACTAGTATTATCTGTCACTAGAACTTCTCACAAAACAGATGAACTATTCTTTTTATTCACAATTTAGCAAGATATTCATTTAGAATTCAAATATTGTTAACTATTGTAAACCCTGGAAAATTATGTAATTTTTCTACACTCATAATGGTAGATTTATATATAATTGGACAAATTATAGAAATACACACATTTTATTTCACTTATTTTCATTATTCCCAATCACTTTAAATAATCTTCAATTTCTTTAATGTGTCCGAGCTGCATATTAATGTATTTGAGCCAGTATTTGATGTATCTGAGCTATATATTAATATATCTGAGTCAGTATTTAATGTATCTGAGCTACATATTATGTATCCGAGCTACATATTAATGTATTTGAGCTACATATTAATATATCCGAGCTTTAATTAGTGTATCTAATTTTTTAAATATTTAAAAATTAATGTAACTTGAAACTTATTAGAGATAAACTGAAATTGCAAATTAAAATTATGAGATTTATATAATTTAACCTAAATAATTAGCCTCCCTTATGGGTGGCCCAACTCAACATTATTTCATGAACAAGGGAAATTGACCTATTTCATGATAATTCTGAACAATCAATGACACTTCCTTCTCCACTAAGGAAAAATTCATATGTCTCTTACCAAGTATTTACCGAGCGCCTAATATTCATATTGAAGCTCGCAATAAATTCAGATTCACATAAATTAATCCTACATAAAAAATAAAACATTTTCTAATAAAAACAATTTCGTTCTAGAAACTTGTTTAGTCTTGGCAATTGTAATCCTTTTTTTTTGTTACCTAGAAAAGGGTATACAATGGTTGTTTTCCATAAATTTTGGTAGCAATATCTAGTATATCTATATGGGGTCCAATGGTCATTGTCTAGTAGCTTTGGATTCCTAGATTTTACTTGTCATAATTTTACTGTTTCCCAATTGATTGGTTGGTGAAAGAAAGAAAGAACAAAAGTAGTATTAGGCAACCAAACACCTTGTGTGATAATATTTGATTAGTTGTTGATGAATAAAAGATGGTTCATACAAGTGGAAAGATTTGGGGCTATTTTACTTATAATCACTAAGATTCTAAAGTAATTAGGTCTCTACGAGCTTATTCACGTTATCGAGTCTTAGTTCGAAAAACGAAGAAGGATTACAAGTATCTCTAACAAATTGATAGATACTGCGATAAAATTTTCAAATATAATTATATTTGATTAGGTTTTGGGTGTTTTACTTTGTCACTAAAGGATTTTAAAGTGATTAGTTTTGTATGACCTTATTTACATACTCATTTCTTGATTCAAGATCGATTTTCAATTCGAGTAAAGAAGGATGATTGCAAGTATTTTTTAACAAACTAAAATCAAAATTCACAATAAATTCCGTAAATATAGTTATATCACTTCAAGAAAAAAAAAGGGAGAAGTTTGTGTGAGTGATTCAGCCACTTGAATATTACTCGAACTGATACGAGATGGACAAGTCATAACCTAACTCTTATCAAGTTTTAATTAATCTAATTTAATTTTTTTTATCATAATTCATTTTATTAAAAAAAAATACTAATAAAACTTCTTTTTGTTGTGGCGATATATACAATATGGCTAAAAGAATATTAAATTTCTCATCAACCAATTTGAATTATATGTTCATCCCAAATCTACTCAATTATTAGTTATGCTAAATTGAGAGAAATTAAATAAATATAAAGTTAATAAATATGAATTATCAACCTACTCAAATAACTTTAACGAATATGATAATTAGATAATTATAAATATACACCAAAATAAAGACCTTTGGTCCCTAGCTCCGTGCATTTGTCATTTTCACATTTATGGATAGGGGGACCTTTCATAAATTATGAACCATTCATGTGTATTTTCAGTACTATATGTTATAAAAACATCAAATTAAAAAAAAAATAAAATAATTCTCCTGCAATTATTATTGTACTATGTATATTTTCCATTAGGATCAAAATAAAAATAAATGTACTTCAAGAACAAACAATTCAACCATGTGATAATAATTGACCAACTAATTTAGGTTAAAAAATATTTCATAATTTATAAAATGCAGTGTTTAAAAAAAAACTCCTAAATCATATAGTAGTGAAATTAAATAAATTAATATTATCTCATATGACTCTCCTAAAGAATCTTACTTTTTATGTAATATACATGAACGGAAGGAGATGAATGTTAGATTTTTAAACTGATACGATTTTTTTTAAAAGAAAAGATTGCATATGATAATTTCTGAGAGACGACATAAATTCGTATAGTATATATATTTTTAAGTTTATGATGATATAACTCGGAAATAAATCCTTGAGGTCTCTTGACCAATAGACATGATATGTCCCATCAGAATCCCAACTACCTTGTGTTTTGTTATCATCATAATTTACTCTTCAATAATTATTGTTCTTCATAAATCATTGATTTGCATTATTAGAAAATTTCATTCAATTATTTATTGTATATAAATGAGTGTACTAAATAATTTGAAATAAAGGTTGTTGTACATGGAGGATGGGGTCAAACATTTGAAAATCTTTTATGACAGTATAATTTCATTTATTGACTAAATTATTAAGGCAAATATTGTACATAAGGCATTAAATTTGTTGAATAATCAAATGTCATAAAGTTTTGAACATTTTGAAGATAACTTTTGCTCCAAATTATTATTATTATTATTGATCAACTTGTCCTCACATAGATTAATTTCACGTAATACCTCATGATTATATTATTTTTATAGTCTTTATTGGAAATTAAAACTAAAATTATTGATCATTGTGTTACATCCTCAAATACTCAATACAATAGATGTATTTAGCATAATTAAAAGATTAATATTGATATTTTATATTGGAAATTAAGAGAGGAGAATTGACCCTACATAAAACGATTAACCAATAAGTTGTGGAGTAGTTGAATGTTGAATGTCTTATTAGTAATAAGTGATATTGTACCGTAATCGTTCTGGATTGATAAATAGTCGTTCATTTTTAATTAAATATTTTGAATTTAAGCCTTGTTGAATTGGACATAAAGTTACTTTTGTTAGATAATGTTTTACCTTTTGATGCGAAATATTTTTATGTCAATTACAAAATTAATGAAGCTCAAATACAAATATCAGACACCAGCTAAAAGTTGACATTGTTTCACTTGTTACCACACATATGTATTATTTATAAAGTATATGTTATTCTGTTTATGACATGAATTAAGATATAATGTTTGTGTCTTTACTCATAAACCTTTCTTTTTGGCATTTGTTATTTTCTTGTCCAATTTTCAATGGAAGTTCTTTTATTTTGCTTTATTAGGTGAAAATATTGTCTATTCTTTTTCCATAAGTACATGTGTGTGTGTTTTGGTGGAAATTTTCTTATCTACTATCATTTCTATGTCTTTTCATTTGGGCAATTTACTTATGCTAAGACAAGAATATCTAATAATAGCAAATACTTTTAATTTAATTGGTGTATCAAGTGGAAATAGTACAAAATTATATTCAAAATTTTAACTTAAAGTTTATGAGTTTAAGTTTTATGATATAACAACTTAGTGTGTTTGAAATAAAATATTTTAATATAGAAGCATATACTGAATAAAAAGTTATTAAGTTCTATCGAACGGTATCATTTGGTGGTAATAAGTCAACATTCAACAGTCATTACCTTTTAGCAGAAAATTTGAGTCCTAACACAAAAAATAAACTTTAAATGGGAGTGGACTTAGTAAAACCAAAACAAATTCATACTATGACTAATTTATCTTTCATTAAACAACTCACTTAAAAAATGATGTGTTAAATAAAATTGTCAAAAATTAATTGATGAAAAATATATAAAATTTGCTCAAAATTTGGGTGAATTAATGGCTCGACCTTTTGACCAGCTCAATTCAACCTTCTAAAAAATTGTAGTGATTTAGAGTAAATAAATAATCCAAATTGATACATATTTTTCATTTGCTTGATATGTTCTATATATAGTTATAATGAAAAAAAAACCTTTTAAGTTATTAAACAAATTATTAGAAAATAGAACAATAAAATCTAAACTTTGTGAGAGTGGAGTTGTTTTTTATGCATTTTTATCACAATTTAACTTACCACATCTCACCTCGATTCAAATAACCTTAATTCTTTAGCCCATATTTCAATTTATTTAATCTGTTTAAATCTAGCCTAACATGATTTGCTCATTTAACCCCCCCCCCCCCTTGTACAATTTTATTAGTCTGTAAACAAGATTTATAAATCTCGATTGAAAAATAGTCAAATAAAAATTCAACTTTTGAAAAATTAAGCATAGAAATTTACTTTTAAAAATATTGGACAAGTAAAAATAAACTATACGAGTAAACATAGATGCAATGACTTAACCAAAAAGTCATCCAACAAATTTAACACAAAAGAAATGAAGAAATGTGTGGGTTCATTATTTCATCATCACCACTAAGAAAAAAAAGTGAGTTAATGCTATTTGAAGTTTGGCTTTGGAAAAGAGACTTAATTAAAGTTAAGTGGAGACACAATCTTTATCATCATAAAAGAAATAGCACATTAGAGTTCAAAACTCTATTGAGAATCTTCCAAAGCATTGTACTACCATTTAAAGTCAAAAGATTAAGAAGTTGAAAAAAAAAAAAAGAGTTAAAAAGAGGTATCTAATGATGATACTAAAAGAAAAGAAAATATGATATTTTGACCTTTTGTTTTTGTGGAGGATAATGTTTTAAAGTCCCATAAATAATGATGGCCCAACAAAAGAACTTATCCCCTTTTAAGTTATGAAGGATTGAGTGACCCAATGGTGGTGTTTGAGCTACTATTCAAACACTAATTATAGTTTTGAGATTATAATTCATGCATTATATTATTTTTAAAATTATAATTTTTAGATTAGTTTATCTTACATGAGAGATAAGATAAAAATATCAAGTTGGATGAAATAAGATATTTAAAATCGAACTTAGGATAGAATACATATTGCGTTTGGTTGACAACATAAATTTATACAATCAATCAAACACAATATAAATATATTTCTGAAATATCTCACCTTATCTCGCGTATCAAATATTTCTTACAGTATTCACATAATGGATGCTTGAGCACTCAACATCTTAAATGTTGGTCCCCCATTGACTCTGCTCAGCAAGATTTAGATATACGTGAAAAAACACCAACATATTTTATTTGCACCAAAATTCGAACTTTAATTTATTATGATTTTTATTTATTTCATTAACTATTAGTACACATCTTTCATTGTTATTCATATACATAACTTTTTATTTTCTAAAAAGCTTTTATAGAATATAGAAAAAAGGGAAACTTGCATAAATATACTATATCAAAAAACTACTTGTCATTTATAGCAATAATAATTTTTTTTTCACTCAATCATTTTTAATACATTTATAATACAATTTTAATACATATTATAAAGAACAAATTATTATTCACATATAATACACGTTTTTTTATCGATGATTAATACATTTACTACACATTTAATTACACTTTTAATACAATGTGTCAATTTCTTACAAAAACAAGCATAATATATTTTTAAAAACAGTTCTAATACATATTTACTCCTTCTGTCCGGTATTGTTTGTCATGGTTTCTATTTTTAGAGTCAAACTATAAAAACTTTGACTAACATTTTAAGATGAATTTTTTCATCATATTAATATGCAAAAAATTGTAATTTATAGTACGTTTCATATAGTTTTACAATATCTAATTTTTTTATTTAAAAAATCAAATTAATGTAATCTAATTTAGCTTTGAAAATTAGTCAAATTGACTTTCGATAAGCGCAACATGACAAATAATTCCGGACGGAGAGAGTATTGCATACATAATTCACTCTTAATACATATTGTAAATTTAACATAGTATTGCTATAAATGGTAATAGATAAAAAGTATCGCTGAAATCAATAATTATTTATTAAAAGGTATCAATCCAAGTAATTTTTCCTAGAAAAAATGTAGAATATTTCTAAGAGAAAAACTTAAAGTTTTGGGCCTAAATGCGATGAAGAACCATGGGCCTTATGGGTTATGTTGGTCCAATAAAATACATATTGAGAATTTAGCATAATATACATATTAATAAAATTTGATATACGAAATCGTCGGTCTTTAATTTTTTTATTTCTCATCAAATGAAAATTTGTGGGTCAAAATATCCCTATTCATTTTACATAATTTAATTTACAAGGTACTCCCTCTGTTCAAAATTGTTTGTCATGATTTCTATTTTTACAGTTAAACTATAAAAATTTTAAAATATAATTTTTCATCATATTAATATGTAAAAAATTGCAATTTATAGTACTTTTCATATAGTTTTAGAATATTTAATTTTTTTTAATTTAAATTATCGAATTAATATGATCTAATTTAACTTTAAAAATTAGTCGAATTGACTTTCGAAAAACGCAACATGACAAATAATATCCAGACGTAGAGAATATAAGCTAGAGAATTTTTGTCTTGTTCGATCAAAATTTAGGAGAACTATATGAAGCATAATTTAGCATAACTTATGTCTTACGATATATATTACGATATATATATATATATATATATATATATTGTGGAGGATATTTTTCGATCTTTTTATGTTATTGAATATATTCATAAACAAAAATTAAATGTCATTTTAAAATACAAATATATAGGGTCCCACACTTTTTAGGGTGTCATACTAAAATAGTCAAAGATTAATTGGAGAAATAATAATTTATTGTATATTTTAGGTAGTTGAGCCAGCAAATACACTCACTCATGTGTTGTCTTTTCCTCATTAGATAAGACAAGATTTCTAAATTAAATTTAATCATTTATTTGATTAAATAAAACTTAAAAGTATAATTGAATTCAGAATAAATTTATTTTCTTCAATTTGATATTAGTTTGTTTTATTTTGAAAAGTGAGTTAAATTGATATTAAATTTATAATCTCGAAATAACTATATCTACGAATCAAAACAACTTTAATTAGTTGTATTTTAAGCTAACAAACATATATTTAGTAGATAGCTTTCTTTGACCAAATATTGGAAAATTAGGACAACTAGTAAGACAATCCATACCTAAATATTTTATGTTCATCCATAATTTCCAAACACAACAAATCGAATAATACAGCAAATCTTTTTCCTAATCTTTTTTAATAATAATAATAATAATAATAATAATAATAATAATAATAATATGTTGTCAATGAAAAAACATAAACGGAGGAAGGGAAAGGGAAAGGGAAATTGATGTTAAATCAAAATAAATTTTCGTCATAAAAAATTATGATCAGATGAAGTTTTAGCTTAACTGAATCTCTCTAGATAAAATAGATAAAGTATTAAAAAGCCTTATGTGATGCGGATTTAATTCAATCCGACCCAAAAATAATAACAATGAAAAATAAAATTAAAAGAAAAAAAAACTTATTATTCACTTTATATTATGTCCAATTAAGCTAAGTTTGGAGTGAGATGTTTTACTATTTTGTGTACTGAAATAACGTTCAGTAACTAATTTTTTAATATTATCTTTAAAAGTAGTTATTGTATGCATGTATCTTAAAAATTATAAAAAGATATATTTGTTACATGCTATATATATATATAAAAAAAGACTTTAAACTCTAATTAATTGTATGTTAAAACTTAAAAAGTGCCATAATCTTATCTTATTTATATTACCTTCAATCAAGCAATTACAAATTTAGAAAAAGTCTTGGTTTAATTTTACCATAAAATATCTATCAAAAAAATTATATTTTCAAAGATTACGATGTAAATCAAATACGATATGTATTTTTGTAATCGCTAAATTTTATTTTCAAATGGAAGCGTTTATCAAAATCATAAATAAACAACAAAACAAAAGACAAAAAGAGAAGATATCAACCATTCACATTTTCTCTATAAAAATGAATAATTTATATTCACAAATTAAATATGAACATGGCATACAAAAAAAGACATCAAATCAAATGATTCTTCTTATCTTTTTTTTGTACTATTACACGTGCAAATAATACCAAACCCTACAAATTACAAATAATTCACTAAATTACAAAATATTCACCTAACTCATTGCCTAATTAACAATTTTTTTAATATCCTTGAATTATTGCCACCTAATAAAATTATTAAAATTCCACCTCATCAATGCACAACAACCCGATTGGTCCTTTTCCCCGTTGACCGGATCAATTTTGACCAAAACCCTTCTTTCTTCTTTTTTCCATTAATTCCAACTCTACCCCCTCTAGCAACAAAAGCTATTGACCTACTCTTCTTCAACCCCCCTCCTCCTCCAGCGTTGGCGGCCGCTAGCGTTACGAACGAATAGTGGCCGCCAGCAACATCGGACGTGATCCGACGATGTCCAATTGCGGCTCGTGGAGAGCCGCAGTTGGACGAGGAAACGGAGGAGGATATAGAAGAAGGAATAGATGAAATTTTAGCTATTGTAGTTGTACCATTGATCTTTGATAACTTTTCTCTTAAACAACATGAACATACTCCGGGTTGTTGTTTGTGTTGTGGATGCTTCTTACATATAACTATTGGCTCCGAAAATGCCATATGATGATATGATGATATAACGATGATGATCGATAAGAGAAATGAACTTTAATTTATCTCTCTATATATAACTTTTTTGTTTTGGTTACGTAGATGAGTAACTAATGTAAGAAAAATATGAAGAAAAGGTTTTATATATATAGTGAGAAAGATGTGGGGGTAGGGGGGTGGTAGGTAGGGTGGTTTTAAGGGGTGGGTGGGTGTTTATAGAAGGAAAGTGTGTGGAGGATGCATGGGTAAATTTTGGCCTCGTGTGAAATTGGAATTTGTGTATAATTTTTTGTGAATTAATTAAGAAACGTATAGCGACCGTGTGGGACATGAACCGACTTTAATTTTTTTCCTATTTATACGTGTACGTTGTGCGTCTCTGTTGGTTTCATTTTACTTGATTTATATGTTAATATATAAATATTTTATTTTACTTATTGATTTTAACAAATAAAAAAATTAATAAAATAATTATATTAAATAATATTCTTTCTATTCGATAATAGTTATCAACTATTGATTTTATTCACTTTTTAATAAATTATAGATAGAAGGGTAATTTTACTATATCACTCTTTGTATATAATAAATGTAATGTTCTGAAAAATATAATAGAGAATAATTATAAATAATGATAAGGGTAAATTAAGGACTAAGTGTAAAATTATTCATTAATTAATAAAGTAGACATATATTGTTAGATCAGACATTTCAAAATGGTATAATGGACAATTATTATTGGAAGAAGGAGTAGAAGTTAAATAGTTTTGAGTTTTAATACATCAATAGTAAGGTTAGTTTGGTAAAATAACTGTCAATTAGAATCTTTTAAAAAAAGTATGTCAGGTAAATATCAAGTAATATGAAATGGAGGGAGTAAATATTTATGTTAATTAATTTAATGGCTAATCAAAGTTTAATGATGTTTTAAACGCATAATAATTCGTAATTACTCATTTTTTATGCATTATATATTTTTCCTTTTTCTAGTCATACACTCATACTATCAGTTACTAATTTATACTAATCACACGTGGAATTTGTATTTAACCTATAGTAATTAAGCAATCCATATATTCAAATTAATTTTAAGTTGTTGAGTTAATGAATTATATAAGCAATTTGACTAAAATTTTATGTTAAATAATTTTATTTATTTAATCATATCTCTAACATGTCACTTATATGTGAGTCTGCTTCTCTTTTTATGGATCGAATAAATATCTAAATGATATTGATATAAACTTTAATTCAAGACGATCATATAACCATTTCATCTAAATTTATTTTTTAAGAAGATACTTTTTTTATTTCCTCAATTTTATTTAATCTTTTAACAACAAGTGGCTTTAGTATATTATCCAGGACCTCATGTAGTGTTAGTCCAAAATTAGGTAGCAACTCATATTAAATAGTAATAATTACTATTTATTTCCATATGATATACGTGTGATTTTTACTTTTTAAGTGTTTTTTTTCTCACACATAATTATTAAAAAAAGAAAAAGATGCTGATAGTCTATCTTTTTGAAATTATTGTATCTAATTATTTTGTCCACAAATTACTCAGATGAATTATAATATTTTGTAATGACGTATAATTTTTCTCTAAGTAGTCAAATTATATGTAATTAAACACCTACATAGAACATGACTTTTTCATACTAATTATTATTTATTTTTCTTCAAGTCAAAAAAGATTGCCATATTGTTCGTGAATGTGATGTAATACACACCCAAAATAATAATAATTAAAAGTTGAAAAATAAAAAAGAGAGTTACGTGTAATTAATTAAGTAGGCCATTTTTATTTCTTTTAATATTTGGTCAAAGTATAGTCTTTAACGTTACTTTTGCGGCACAGATTATTAAGTCAAAAATTTCACGTTAAGAAAATATCAATCTTGATATAGCATGCACACGAGGGGTTTAGCACGATTTTATATATCGTCAGTCTAGATAATTTTTCTAATTGGTAAATTATTTAAAATATATTTATAATTATTTTTACTTAAAATTATGAGATTTGAAATCTTACATTCATTAAAAATGGGTATAATTTTTTTCTTTCGATAAAAACACGAAATGTGACATTTTCAAGTTGAAAATAAAGTTTTAACGAGTTGTTGTAATGAAGCTTTTAAAACTGTACGTAGTTAGCTGATGAAAAATTAATAAATTCTTCCAATTCAATATAAACGTCATTTTAGTCAAATTAATTTGTTGAATATCCATAAAAAGTGTTGCTTAGGAAATTTTAGAAAATTAAATACACTATTTATTATTTATTTTGTTTTGTTATCATATTATTTGTTATTGTTCGTGTTCGTTTCTCCATTATCCTTAATTATTCTACTATCTTTTTTTCATATATATATATATATATATATTTCAGATTCCACATATAGAACTATATTGTGTATGTTATTTTTGCTCTCGTTATTCTATAATGTCTAATTTCTTTTATTATAATACGTTATATTATAAAATTTCTGATTTTGTTTATGAGCTCGATGTTTGAAAATAGTTTTATTACTTGGAGGTTGTTGTATGTTGTCAAAAGAGTACGTGACATCCTACTCATTACATAGTTTACTTATGATTTTTTCGTTTTTCTAAATTCTTTATAATATAATGATGCACGTGAAATTGTCTGATGAACAAACGACCAAAGATTTATAAGATCTCAAATGATTCCTTTGCTATGTTATAATTCGATACAATTTTAAATTTTAAATTCGTTTTTAGCTTAAATTGTAGTCATGATGAATATAGTATTAGCTTGATATAATTGATTAAGAAATAACGTTTTTGACTTTTGTTAGGCTGATAATAATAAACGTTTAAACATAATAAATGATATATAAAGCTAAAATCGATCATAAAATTGATTATCAGAATTGATATGCTGCAGGTCACAAAGATTCTATCTATATCTGATGAATTGGGAATGACTTGTATTCGAGTCATGATTAAATGTAACATCTTTCTTAGATTTGTTATTTAAGAAATAAAATTACACTAATATTATCAGTCATAACTTTTTATCACGATATCTCTATTAGCATTTTGTATATTACACTGATATTATCAATTATAACTTTTGACACGATAAACTTCATCTTAATTATATTTCTATTAGCATTTTGTGTAAGGAAATATTAATATATAGTTCCCATGCGCATTTGCTCTTTCTTTGTTTCTTGTGTGGTAGACAATATATAGACCACATACTTCCCAAGAACTAAATAAATTATTATCATTTCTAGAAATTAATTTATTGCTCTTATTATTACATAAATTTTATGTGTGTTTTCATTATTTTTTTGTTTTGTATATTATCTTCAACAAATGTAATTTACCATGGTCAAAGGAGAACATGGTGTAATTACAATATGCATGAATGTGTTGTTTTTTATTGTACATTCATGCATGTAATAAAAATTGATTAGATTCATCAAATATTAAATTAAGTACTAATTAGGTTCACAATAATATATATGACGCCCATACCCTTTAATTCTTTAACTATGATATTAATAATAATAGTATAATCAGTATAATTTTATGAGTGAATCTGAAAAGAATAGCATATACGCAGTTTTATGTTTATCTTATTCAAATAAAAATATTACTTCAATAAACTCCTATCTCAAATAAAAGTAATTATTTATATATGATGATATGTATGTGGAGAATATTGATATTTTATAGTAAGTGTATATATTATTTATTTATTAATTTTTTCCACCATCAACGGCGAAAATGTAACAATCTTGATTGAATAGTTTGATTAGAGGATCAATTTTTCAAAAAAAAAAAAAAAAGGATACACGTGTTCATTATATATGGAAGTTTTATTCCATTTACATAAATGACTTTTGCAAAAATATGTGCATGTAAATAATTGGAAAAATAAAGAAAAAGTTAAGATACTTGTAATAAGTTACATACATATTATAAAGTTAATAGTATAACATAAATTAAAGAAAGCTGTATCGTCATAATGAAATATTGTTATAGAGCAATTGAAGTAGACAAAATTTAATCTTAGTTTTAGTTTTGATAAATAAAATTATACGATACTTGTTTTTGATGAAAAATAACAAAAATAAAATTTTAACGTAAAATATATAACATGAACAGGACACTACGTGAAATCTTCTTAAATAGTCAAATGTATTGTTGAAGGCATGTTCTATAAACTAATTGTAATTAAGGGGAACAATATGTCTCATGCGTTGAATATAACGAGGAAATACGAAAAAAATAAATTTGTTGTGATTCCATGTATCATATCATAAAAAATATATATACATATATTATGGATCGCATTTCTTATAATATAATATAATATAATATAATAGAAATAGCATCAATTTAAATTTTGTCTTTATAAAAAGTTGTAACTTGAGTTATCCCCCAATATATGCAGCTTTTGTGTTGGATATATTAGGATAATTTAATAAGCAAATAACTAATTTTACGTTCATTTGGTTTATATTTGGTTTGTCAAGTTTTTTTTGAAAAATATATTTGGAAAAATTGATTGTTTGCCTATTAATTGACTTTTTAAGAGATCTTATTTTTACGTATAACATATCTAGAAAAATATCATGTTCTTTTATTTAATTTCTAAACGGTTAAGATATTATCTCATATAAGTATTACATGAGTGATATCTTACGTTAATTATATCCTCCTACCCCATCCCCGAAAGACCTCATCTTCACCTCTATCCCGACCATTCCACCGTCCACACCTCCACCTATCATAATATTTGTCTAGACGATATATAATTTTTTAAAGATTATATATGTTTTAACCAAAAATCATATGATGAATATATATGGGCCAAATATAAGTATAGTTTTATGGGCTTATTATTAATTTTGTCCAAGTTGGATAGCCTATGGTCCAATTTTGCAAAGCAGTCCAATTGCCATTTCGGTTCCAACTTAAACTACAAATGACATACTATATTGGTTTCGGAAAAATTTCAAATTTAACAAGTTTTAATTCACGTTCAATATTCTAACTTCTAGTTTTAAACGTTCACTCATTGGATAAGCGATATCAAAATTTCAAAATCATTCATATTTTTTAAGTACATTATTTTTAATTTCTTAGTATACCGCAAATTCGCTTCTCTAACAAGAAAGACAAGCAAATTTGTTCGAAAGAAATAAAAGTATAAATGCAGAACACATAAACAAGCATTCAAAATTTGATCTTTAACTCATAAAATAACAATCTAATTTTGAAGGTATACGTTCAGAACACTTTAGTTCAGTATCACATAACAACTAAATAATTCAATCCGTTCTCTCTATATTTCGTGAACATATAATTATAAATTTTTTATGAATTAAAATATTTAATGAATATTGTAACGAGTTAATGTGTTCTCTCTATATTTCATGAACATATAATTATAAATTTTTGGGGAAAGGGTCTGATATATCGCTCAACTTTGTCATTTAGAGCTGATATACCCCTTGTTATGAAAGTGACTCATATATACCCCTACTTGTAAACAAATGTCTTACATATACCCTTTTTTCTATAACGGAAATGAAAAAAAATATAATTTTAATCTAAATTTTTTTTATTTTTTTTAAAAAAGTATAATCGCATATGAGTAAATTTAATCCTCGTCAAATATATTTTTTTTGACTTTTTTTTGTTTCAATGACTAATTTATAATTATTATTTTGATAATCAAATTTATTAATGTTTCACTAATATTCTTGTAAAACTTATTGTAGATGACCAAATTTTTTTTCGAATACGAAACTAAATTACTATACACACAAAAAAATAGTTTAATTTTTTTTCTTTAAACTAAGGAATGAAAGAAAAAAAATAAAATAAAATAAGAAATTCAAATAATTATAATAAAAGAAGTCAAAAAATAATTTATGTATGAAAAGAAATTAAAATATACCTTGAACTTTGATAGAAGAATCATATATACTCCTAAATAATTTTTTTAAAAACATTAGAAGTAATAAATATAAATTTAAAACTAATTTTTTAACTTCCGTTAAATAAAGGGTATATGTGAGTCATTTTGTAACGACATGGGTATATGTGAGCCGTTTGTATAACAGTAAGGGCATATGTGAGTCATTTTTATAACGAGAGGTATATCAGCTCCATATGACAAAGTTGAGAGGTATATTACCCTTTTCCCTAAAATTTTTATGAATTAAAATATTTAACGAATATTGTAACGAGTTAATGTGTTTACGTGTACATACTCAAAAAGCGTCACAGCGCAAAACAAATACAAAAGTTTGGCGCCTCTTTCTTCTTCATCCGTTGCCTTCAAACCCAAGCTGCCATGTCCATGTAGCAACGCAGAGTTCTAAGCTATTAAAGCCAAAATCGAAAAATGAAGAATGTCCAGATACCCAAATTCAAATCATTGATCTCGTTAAAAGAAACTGAAGCAAATCCCCTATTATGGCCGCCAAAATTTTCTTCACTGTCATCATCTTTACAACAATATATCAATTCAGACACTCCTATTTTCGGCCAAAAGATTCATTCATACATTTTGAAAACTGGATATCAACCCAATACTAATATATGTATCAAATTGTTAATACTTTACTTGAAAAGTTCTTGTCTTTTTTATGCCCGCCAAGTGTTTGATGAAATGCGTCAACCAACTCTCTCTGCTTATAATTACATGATTTCTGGGTATGTGAAACATGGGTTTGTTTTAGAATGTTTTAATATGGTTAGAAAGTTGTGTCTTTGTGGTGAAAGTCCAGATAAGTTTACGCTATCAATGATTTTGAAGGGGTCTACTGTTAGCTATGCAGAGTCGTATTCTCTGGATATTGGAAAACAGGTTCATGCCCAGGTGATTAAATGTGATGTTGAGGGTGATGATGTGCTTTATACTGGGTTAGTTGATTCATATGTGAAGAGTGGGAGGGTGGATTATGCGAGGAGAGTGTTTGATTTGATGTTGGATAGGAGTGTTGTTTGCTCGACGTCATTGATAACAGGGTATATGAATCAGGGTTATTTTGAGGATGCTGAAGATGTGTTCAGTAAAACAATGGAGAAAGATGTTGTGGTGTTCAATGCGATGATTGAAGGTTATAGTAAACAGATTGAAAATGCTAAGAAGGCGATTGAGGTTTATATTGACATGCAACGTTTCGGTTTTAGGCCTAATATTTCTACTTTTGCAAGTATTATTGGGGCTTGTTCTGCTCTAGCAGCATTTGAAATTGGTCAACAAGTTCAAGGACAGCTGATGAAGACTGAGTTAATTGAGCACGTTAAAATTGCAAGTGCTTTAATTGACATGTATTCTAAGTGTGGATTGGTTGAGGACGCAAGAAGAGTCTTTGACCACATGCATGAGAAGAATGTCTTCTCATGGACTTCCATGATTGACGGTTACGGGAAAAATGGGTATCCCGATGAGGCACTTGAACTATTTAGTATAATGCAAGAAGATCATCACATTGTTCCAAATTATGTTACATTTCTAAGTGCTCTCGCAGCTTGTGCGCATTCCGGACTAGTTGTAAAAGGAAGAGAGATTTTTGAAAGTATGGAGAGAGATTACTATATGAAGCCAAGGATGGAGCATTATGCTTGCATGGTTGATCTCTTTGGACGCTCAGGGAGCTTAAATCAGGCATTAGAGTTTGTAATTAATATGACTGAAAGGCCAGATTCTGATGTTTGGGCAGCTTTACTCAGTTCTTGTAGAGTGCATGGAGATGTGGAATTGGCTAATTTAGCTGCCAATGAGCTTTTCAAGCTAAGTAGTGGTAGTCGTCCAGGGGCATATGTTGCACTATCTAATGCTCTTGCGGATGCTGGTAGATGGGATGGTGTGAGTGAACTTAGGGAGATTATGAAGATTAGAGGAATATCAAAGGGCACAGGTTTCAGTTGGGTTGGCAGTGATGGTAGTTTGAAAGCTTTTTTTGCTGGACAACAGACATAACTAAAGGTAAAAGTAGCAAGT
Organism: Solanum pennellii; assembly: GCF_001406875.1. Taxonomy (NCBI): domain Eukaryota; kingdom Viridiplantae; phylum Streptophyta; class Magnoliopsida; order Solanales; family Solanaceae; genus Solanum; species Solanum pennellii. Next base: position 3,456,661 of record NC_028647.1, read on the forward strand.
TTTCACTCTTTTTTTTTTTTTTGTGAGAAGAGTTTTCACTCAGTCAATCTGATAACTTGTTTTTTTTTTTAATATACAGTTTAAGATCTCCAGAGCCTGGTAGTAAAGAAAGGCATCGTTGCCAATCTGAAGCGACTTAACCATGCCTGAACAAGAAGATAGAAAATTGACACGTGACTTGTTGAAGTTACACAAATGGAAATTATACCTCCTCAGCTGCATGGTTTGGCTTTCTTCACCCTTGTACAAGGATTCAAGTTCATATACTTGAGTTTGTTTCTATCTCCTTCAAGGATTTAATTCTTTTATTGTTCCTATCTTTCAAAATCAAGTCTCCCGCTATCCGCACTTGTGTCAGGGGTGAAGAGAAATAATTTATTCATATTCAAATCATTCTAGCAGAGTCTGCTAGTGAGAGAGGAGTCCACTTTCCCGCATTTATCGATCAGGATCCTCAAGGCACCAAGAAGGTATGTTTCTTTGCATGGTTGGCAGCTAGGGACGAGATATTGACAATGGATGAGCTAATGTAGCATGTTTGCTGCGGATGGTCCTGATTTTGTTTGGGTGTACAATGTGTAATGCTGTGCACAATGGAGAAGTGTTGCATTACTAGTCCTTCAAAATGAGGAAGAGAAGAAATAGGGCATGGATGTTGATCTGCTAGCTTTATTGTGGGTAACATGGAGGGAGAATAATATGAGAGCATTTAAAGGGGGTTGAAATAGATATCTGTTTCTAGTTTTCTTTTGGTGCAGCTACCAGCGTCCCCTGTGTGTATAGATGATTGATGTCCTTTGTAGAGAATCATATTTTTGTGTAGGTTCTCTATGCTTTACTATACAACTTCTATACGGGGTTTCTCCCCACACATTAATAAATTTGTTTACCTTATTGAAAGTAAAGTTGTATTTGAGATACTATTTGGTACAGGTTGGATAATCAGTATTGCCATGTGCGAGAAGTGATTGTTAGATGAAACTGGGCAATAGTGAGAATACTGGAAACACAATCAGTCAATTATACCAAAACAAAGGCAGACACTCAACTGTTGGAGTGCCTGACCAAGTCAAATGTCTTTTTATTTGTCTAGGTTTTTTCCATCCTCTTGAGCTTTACAGTCAATACCAGGTTGACATTTCTGTACAGTGCATGTAACAAAGCTGACCTTGTGGCTCCATAACATTCCAAGCATGTAGTTCTTCGCATTGCATGGAGCTCAAGTCCGTCCCTATAGACCGCCTAATTTATTATTGACTAAGGCCTAACAAGCAGACAGTCTATCTATTGATTTTCAAAGTGAAGCTTTCAAAAGTGACTTGATTTCTTGGAAATCGCAAGTTTTATCATCAGTCTTAAGCATAACCTAGAAAAAAAAAGGGGATTAAATGTGTTGTCCTCGGCCCGTTTACACAGCATCAAGGGAATGCTTAAGTCTATCTATCAATTGATGTGATAAATTCAATCTTTTTTGTGGAACTTGACTTCTTGGATAATCTTTACCATTATACTTTGTTTTTTGGATAATCTGATGAAAAGTAGGTCTTATAATATTTATGCATTGTTTGGCTATCAGGCATGTTAAATTTGGTTTTGCATATGCCTTCCGTCGGTTATGGAGGTTTATCATCCCCATATCTGGTTTGGTTCTTAAAAGAATTCTTTAATCTGGTCCAGGCATTGACAGGGACATAATGTGATGCTTCTGTTAAGGATTTGTGGAACTAAATATTCTATGCTTGGATGTTGGAATTTGCTGTTTCATAATTGTGAAATTATCAAGAGGACGAAACTTATCAGTGCACATTGTGAAATTGCTGTCTCATGATTGTGAAGTTGGAAGTTACACGCTTAAGGTCTCTTAGTTCATGAATATTGGGGCCATCAGAAGTTATTCCCGCATGTTGTTGGATAAAAAAACAGTCTACGTTTCTTCTCACATATGATATTTATCCTGAGCTAGTAACAAGTTCTAGTTTTAACTGCATGTTGTTTACTAACCATTGTTCTTATGCATAAATAGGATTCATAGAGGGTAGTCCGATGATGCTGTCATTTACATACTGGTGTATGGCATTAAAGGTATTTATTTCCACTTGTGAACTTCGTACAAAGTTGTGCTATTAGTTTTTTCTGCAGTTCATTGCGTCTCCTGTTCTTATACCTTAATAGAAGAAGTATCTGAAGATAGTTCATCTTACTTGTTCAATGAAGAAGCTGGCGTCAATAGTGACTAGCCTCAAGGCTGGCTATACACTAAAAGTGCTGGAGGAAACAATGGTGTAGATTTAAGATGGAGACACAGGCTTTAATTAGCTTTCTCTATATAGAAGAAAAGTTGATCTTTAGAAATACTGGCAAATTCCATGATTTGTTTGAAAAAGAAAAGCCAAAAGTAATGAGTCAATAAACAATGAGAAAAACTTGTTGATTGCACTACGTTCATTTTATTGAAACTGAGTCTCTGGCATTTAATTCTTTTTTGCCTTTCTATGTAGTGATCAATGAAATGCCAAAGCTTGTTTTAGGGCTTAAAAATTACACCAGTTTAAGGGATTTATTCCTGATTCTTTGATTGATGACTCCTTCCATCCCAACTCCTGTTATTAAGCTTCATGGGGGATATTTTGGGTATGCTGCATCTTTGAATAAAGCAGCTTAAGCTGATTGAGCATGTACAATTGATTTAGAAAGAGTCTATTCTTGTTTTCAAATTAGCCTTTACAAGTCGATAAAGGTGGCGTTTAGGTAGCCAGTATATGTCAGAAAAAGGTAGTCTGTAATCCTATCCTACAGCTTCCTGCTGCTGAAATTTACAACTTTTTGGACTTTCATGTAGTCCCATGATTGAATGCTAGAGGGTCATGCAATTCTTTTTTGGATTTTCTAGTAATGTGCTCTTTTCAATTGCACTTATTAATGTAGTCCTCAGGGAGGGGCTGCAAGGTGGGTGCTAATTTTGTGTGTGTAGATAACTTTTTCATTATCTTTTGGCTCCATCTTGGTCTGTTGGGGTAAAGAGTGAGGAGGTCCATGGATGATTGTGTTGTGAGGAACATTGGCACATTAACTCATTAAGTGTATATTCAAGTTTGTTTTCTGGTTAACCTTATAATTTGGGCAATTATATTAAAGACTTTTTTAGCCTTACACTTCCATGAGTTAAAAAATACTTTTTCTTTCTCTTAAGTACATTTTATATTACAAATTTATCTTAAGTGGTTGTTGAAGGGTGGGAATTAGTTATGGTGACACTAAAGTTGTGATTTTTCAAAAGAAAATTTCAGCATTTTCCTTGGCTAATAGTTGGTGAATTCGTTCTTTGAGCTTTTTTAAGAGATTCAGCTTGATCGTTGTTAAAAAGGGCTCCGACTTCAAGAGCATTTTACTTTCGATTAAAACAAGAAATACTATTACATATCAAGCAAGGTTAGCGTGGTATAAAGGTGTTAGGTGGTGAAGGTGTATTCTCAAGATCTGCTTTATACACAAGTAGATATGTCAGTAGTTAAAATATCTAAGAATATCGAATTCCATTTCTATTTTGTCAGTGGAATTACATTTTTCTACTGAAATTGTTTGATCAAATTGATATGTAGTCCAGTGTGATTTTAGGGTGAACATTGTACCTGGAGCTGTTGTTCACTAGAATTCTCAGTAATGGGAAGCACTGATGCAAGGGTTGGACTAACAGTTTAAAATGCACGTTTGGCTTTATTTGAAGAATATATATTTGGCCATTAAATATCAGGAAAATAACAATCATGACTAATAAGAGTATGAAGGTGCTAAGCGTCAAGTGTCTGAATCTCAAATTTCTTGTTTATAGATAGAAATGATGAGCGATTGGAGGTGCTCATGCATCAATCTACATCAAAATTTAAGGCTATTGTGCGGATGAAGCTTTTACAGTTGCATTTAAGCATGAATTGTTTGTTTAGGTTGATATTGGTCCTGTTATTGTTTTATGTCTGAATGTTATACTAGGAGTGGTTTACCAGTTGAATATAGTCATCTCCTATAGCCATCTTGAGGATTGGTGGGACACAGACAAAAAAGCTATCTTGCACGTAACCGAATAGAAAGAAAAAAACAAGTTACTCAAGAGGATCAGTGTGCTTTCCTTTGGAAAAGAACAAAGTTATGTGGTCATCTGTGTCCTTCACTTTTGTTTGTTCTGTGCTTATGATGAACTTGCTTTCCTTTACCTTTACCGTTACCACTCCTTGATAAAGACAATCCTTGGTAATCTTATAAACTGATTATTTGTTTTGCTTTCTCCTAGTTTTGTCATTGGAGTTGTAATTTGTTTACAGTTAGGGGCCAAACCCCCTCGGCATAAATTTACATTGTATATACAATTTGTAATTTTTCTTTTGTAGTTTTAGTGTATATATTTAGATTTTGTATCCTATGAATACAAGATTAGTGGTTGGCTCAGTGGTTTAGGAGTTCAAAATTCACCTTGAGGTTCCAAGTTCAAATCCAAGACTTCACCGTGGGAATTGTTATCGAAGAATTGGTAAAAGACTAATTGTAGTTAATATTGTTGAGAGACACTGAGAAATTTTGATCGAAAAATAAAAGAAAAGGGTGTTAAATGCATGTCCTAACACCATTTTCAGCTGCAAATCTAACAAAGCACATGCATGTGGCAGCTATCGTGGTGACGAAGATTTTTTTCTTTTCATTTTACACTCGTGTTTTTGGTAGTTAGAAGTCTGATTTAAATTTTCCGAGAAGTTGATGCAGATAGTCAGTGTCACTTAACGTCTGAGCTTCAAGCATCTTGCATGGATTAATCCTCTTCACAAGATATTATACACATGAAACATTGTCATAAATGAGGTAGCTGGGAAGTCCTATCAAGAAAATCCATCAATCCATGTTCTGCTGCCCCACCGATCACCAGGTCTAGCATATCAGGTCTCTAGCAATGGAGTTTTCGTCTTCAATCCCAATTGATAAGTCATAATGCCATCTGTTTATGGAAAAGAACTTCTCATTAGCCTCAAGGAGCAGGTAACCATCGCCACACCTATGATGTTAACCTTAACCTTAGCTTTAGATAATATGAAGATGTGCTGGTCCCTTTCTTCTTTATCATAGTCTATAATAAGGACTACTATATCCAACCCCGGTAAACAACTGGTATATGTAAACAACAATGACATACCCAGCGTATTCCCACAGAGTGGGGTCTGGGGTGGATACAGTCTACACAGACTTCACCTCTACCTCACAGCTGAGCTAGAAAGACTGTTTCTGATAGACCCTTGGCTAACCAGTATATGTAAAGTACTTTTTAAAATCCGTATTCATTGTTGATAGGAGTAGGACCATTATATTTATGCCCAGCCTAGGAGAGAGGGAGAGAGGGTTAATCAATATGCTGCAAGTTGTCATTGAATTGAATATACAGGAATTGGCTCTTCATTTTTCTTTTTCGTGTATAGACATCACGTCTACATCGATCTGATCTAACGGTCATGAGTGAGTTCTTTTACAGATACCTTGTGTCTGGTATAAGAATGAGCAAAGTCTTTTGTAGTCCCTTTAGAGTAAGTTTTATTAAAACTAGTTGGGTCCATTAAAGTTGACACATTAATTGTTTGTTTTTTGTTTTGTCAACTTTTAGCCAAATTATAACAAAGACTGATGTCTTTTGGTAAAGTCTTCTATACTTGAATATATTTGCATCAACAACCTAATGTTTTACTATGTTGCATCAAGTCCCTTGATGTTCATGAAAATCAATAAAACAAGTAGTAATATTATCATGTAGCTACATAAGGAGACGAGCTGTTTGAAGATAGAACTATGGGGGTTGTGATCTAGTACGAGAGTGGTACGTTTTGAGACAGGCGAGTGATTCTAAGTAGTCTTAACTGTGCTTAGTGATCATGTAGGCACTGGAGGTACAAAGTTCACACTTGTTTCCTCTGGTCTGAATCGTATTTGTATATATCGTTGAAAATACCTAAAAATACATAAATAGGTTAAGTTTTGGACCCATTTCTGCAAAGAAGTTATGGATGTGCTAACATTAACTTAAAATTTTGAAACCGCCTCTACATATAGGAGTACTTGATTATTCATGTCACTTGAGAAAGTTAGTTTGTTAGTTCCGTGCGAGTAAGCACTGATATTTGGTAAGTTGTCGCTTTTACAAAAAGCCTATACATGTTTAGAACAGTGCAAGTGACTAGTGGCGGAACCAAGATTTTCATCTTGGAGATAAAAGCTAGTAAATTCTTGGCCTTGAACATTTGAACTGGTTGTTTACTGTTCAAACAAACTGATTAAGAAAGAGGCTAAAGTGAAAGAAGATATTAAAATTGGAATGTTTGTGATTCCAACAACAACCAAAGAATATCTACTAGGAAGAAACCAGACAAGTTCAGTTTTTGAGTGCTTAGATAAGTTCAAATGGTCCAAGAAAAGTGGCCATATGGGAAAGGGGATTTCAACTTTTAGCCATAAGTGTTGTATCTTGTTGGTGGATAGGTCAAATAGGTGGTAGCTACTGTCAGTTTACTCATGAAAGCATTTACACAGGCCTCCTCCTTTTGTAAATGGTCCCCTAGAACCTTATAGTTTCTGAAAATGATATGTAACTAAAAATTTATAGACATTTATACTGGGAAACTGTTGTGCTAAGATTTGGTTTTCTGAGACCATAGGTTACTAATTTTACTCATAGGCTATTCATAATTTCATATTTGATATAACGACATAATCAATGTAGTCTCACAAGTGGGTTACGTTTGGTGAGGATAGGATGTACACACATACCTTGGTTGGATAAAGAAGTTTGTTTCCGGTAGACCCTCAACTCAAAAGAGAAGACATTTCGATGTTGTTGTGAGTCGTTCGTTTGAAAAGCTTTGTAGTTCATATAACAGTAGTTTGCAGTTCCTTTTCCTTCCTAACAATGGAGGATTTAAATCTGTGTAGTCAGTAGAGAACACCTCAAGGTGATATTTTTTATTTGCTTAAATTTGATGAGTAAGAGTTAGTTAAGTTGTTTGTAAGCTGACTCGTACTAGCAACACCTAGAGGTGTGACATAGTAATCAATAAAGTATAATCACGAAGCCTTATGTTCAAATTTCAATCGAGACAAAAAAATACCTAAATCTCGATGGATAGAGTTTCTGATACCCCTATTGATGAGAAGCAACAGATGTCCGATGAAATAATCAAGGTGCCTAAATAAGAAGTAGACTACACTTGTAAACCTCATCTCATGGGTTAACTCGACATTTTTCATTCTTCACATGATTTTTAATAATCTTTCCAAAGTCGATCTAACTCGTTACCTTTTGAAAAGGTATTAAATAGTCTTTGCCCTTTACGCCTTTATTCTTAATGGAATTAATCGTTGAAGTGCACGTAAACTAATCCGAACATAACCACATCTTAAGAGATTGAATACTCTATCATATAAGCAAGAGGAGTTATCAGCTCATAAAACATGGCTTGTGAAGCCAGCCAGCCAGCTTGAAGATGAATCACTATATAGTACCCTCAAATTGCAGAGAGGTGGGTGGGGTGGGGGTGGGGGTAGGG
>NC_028647.1:3464854-3490639 GCF_001406875.1 Solanum pennellii
GGGGGTAGGGGGTGGGTGGGGTACAAATAGATTAGATGAATTTTATAATACATTGGGATCTGAGCCCCTATTAAAAGACAAAGATGTATGTAGGGTCTAAGCCAATGGCTAGAGAGTCAAAAATGGCTGACGACTCTACAGAACTTAGGCAGGACCCACCTATTCATCACATCAGTAAAAGTAGACAGAAAGAGAGAGAAATGTTTATTCTCCTATGTGATGTGTGTGGGCCCTATTTTTTAAAATTTCGTGGTCAATCAAACGGTGTCACGTAAATTGAGATTGATCGTATTAATCTTCAATTCCTTTATATAATCACACATGCGCTGAGTGTTCTTACAAAATAGGGTTCGGAGAAAATGAAGGTATATGCAGATCTTATTTCTATCTTTATAAGGGTAAAAAGGAAAGTGTCGACTAATTTAGATGTCTATTTGAAAAGTTTCATTTTGAGGTTCCTACAAAAATACAATTTCATGTGTAGAAATAAGATTCGAGATCTCTGTGTTTAAGACAGGAGAGATTCTATCCATCCCACTACGATTTTCGACGGGAGGTGTTCTCCACTTGCTAAGGAGTAGAGTGAGAAGATTTTTTTGGGGGTGACGTGGCTCTGTGAGAAGTTTGTTTCATGGGGCCCATTTTTTGTCGGATTTAAAAGACATTTGGACGTGTGAATTGGGCCCTACAAAAGAAAGTGGCGTTTCTTAATGGGCCCAATTACTTTAACAGTGGATGGCCCAATTCAAAGGGGTCCCTTCTTTCAAAAATAGCAATCACTACATGGAGCCAAAGTTGTCAGCTTTAGCCTCTTTTTTCCTTCTCATGTCACACTTCAAAGGAATTCACTACTCCCTCCGTTTTACGAAGATTGACTTGGTTTGATTTGACACGGAGTTTAAGAATATAAAGAAGACTTTTGTATCTTGTGATCCTAAATTAAAATTATGTTAAATGTACAAAATTGTCCTTTGATCTTGTGACATTAAACATGTCACGTGGAAAGCTGAAATTAAAATGTTACAAAAAAAAGAAAGAGGTCATTCTTTCTTAAACAGACTAAAACGGAAAGGAGATTATTCTTTTTGAAATGAAGGGAGTACTATTCTTTTCTCCATTACGTTTATTATGATTGTTTCATTCCTGTATTTTCTAATCGTGATTTTATTAGGGTTAATTTAAGCTGAGGGTTTGTGGGAAAACAATTTTCGTTATCTTCAATATAAAAGAAAAGTTGTGTAGAGATCATCCTCTCGATATCCCATATATATATATATATATATATATATATATATATTGAATATGTTTTTTTGTTTTTGGGAATTCTTGAAAAACCCACAACCTTTGTTACAGTTTCTTCCAATTGGGTGAGCACTACACTTTTTGATAACCTAAGATATAAATCACGCTAGGTAAATCTTTAAAGTCTATGTTGAATATGTTTATTTGCTTTTGGAAATCGTGAGAAACCACCAACTTTGTTACAATTTCTGCCCTTTGGATGAACACGTTGTTGTAACCCTGGTTACTTTGCAATAGTTCTCAAGATGCAAGCTGCACTAGGCAAGACTTATGTACGAGCTCATAACTGTGTGGCAGACGGAGGCTGAATTCGATCCGATGGAAGACTTGCCTCCCAACGGCCCAATCATGACCTTGCGGGCTATATTGAATATGTTATTATCGTTGTTACCGACTAAATTAATTAAACAACAAATATAAAGTTGCAATACTCAATGTGGGGTGATGTAATTCAATTGTCTCTTCTTCTCAACATGGTTCATAGAAAAGAGAAAAGTCAGGCAAGGAATCCATAAGAAACAAATGGATTAGTTAAAATTCATCAGAAACATTTTATTATTATATAATTATTACAAATTGTACTAAAGTTTATATTTCTATATTTGGCCTTTACATTGGACTCTGTCCTTTGCTAAATTCTAAAGTAATAATCCTAGGATCAGTTGTTAATAAAAGATGTTGAATTTTGTGCTGTCTGAGAATATCAAAACAAATAACTATGTCTAAAATTTAAATGCAAGTGGGGAGTCCATTATCAACTTGTATATATATATTTTTTCCTTTTCTAAAAAAAATTATCATAATGCTTTGTCTCAAAATAAATCATATTCAATATTAGAATTGTTTATTACCACAAGTAATTATCAACATTTAGAAATAATTAACAAACAATATTTGCTTTGAGGCTTGGTACCAAAAAAAAATATCTTTAACATTGAGTGTTTTTCCTTTAATAAGTCTGACACCTTAGCAAATTATGACGGTTTATCGTTCGATATATATTTTGGACATTGAATATAAAAAATTATTATTAGAGGTATTAGAAATAGGACTTTAATTTTATGAATTCTGAATTTAGAATGACTACTTCAAGTATTTATATTGAGTTTATACATATTTTAATGACCTTATTACATAATTTTTTCTTGTTTAAGTAAAAGCTATTAAAATTACTCGAACCTACATCTAAGTTTATACTTCCATCCCTAATTATTATGCTTGATTTTCAAATAAGTTAAAATCGACTATATAAATACTTATTATGAAATAGCTCAACATTCTCTATATGATAGCATATGTCATCCTTAATTATATGCCTTAACATCATGAAAAAGAAGGCAACAAACTTGATTAAGAATTTTGAGTGGAGTTTTATTAATTGTAAAAATAAAATATTAGCAAGTTGTTGATTAATTACTAAATTGGATGATCTAAGACTAGGTCCCTAGCTAGACCCACTTAGTATTATTTTTTTTGTTTTTGTATCACTTTATTAGGATAAATTGCTTTTTATTGGATCTACTCATATATATATGTAAAAAACAATAAAACACAATAGAAAGTGATAAAAATGAAGAATAAAGTGTAAGCAATTATGCCAAATTGCCAATTAATGACTTCATAAAGCAAATTTAGTTAGCATAGACAAATTGAAAAGGGTTTTTTTAAAGCAAAAACTTTAGTAAATTATAATCTGTCCAAATTTTACTTCGATCAATTAGTCAATTGATAAAAGAGAAAAAATCATTTACCAAATTTTAAATATATGAATTTTATTTTATTAATATATAACAAAATATTATAATTACATTATAAACTAACTTAATTATAACGATCTACTAAAATTCAACCCCGTCCGTCGTATCAATATAAATTATATTATTTCTTTGTTTCTTTTTTCTTCATCGTTGTCTCTTCCTTAATAATTGCATATTAAAATATAAACAAATAAATAAATTTACTAATTAATACAAAATGCATAAGAAAGCACTCGAATTTTCTATTATGTGTCAACAAAAGAACCAATCAATGCATGTGAAAATTATGCAATATTTCAACAAAAGAATCATTTTGCAATAAATAATTATCATATTAAAATATCTAAATAATTATTATAAAGTTTTCAAACTTTTTCCAACTCATAGTGTACTAATTCTTCAAGACATTTTAAATAATATAAAATACCATACTTTAAAAGGAAATAATTAGACAGAATACTAACAACAAAGAAATATCGAGTTAGTGGATTTGTCTTCCTTTCAAATGAACATACACCAATAAATTTTTAAAAAATAATTTACTTATTTTTCACTTGTCAATAATGAAAGAACTTTATGATATTTATAATCCTCTTTTAACAATATTAAACTATTTTAAATGGTTATGTGATATTGTATTATATCTCTTCTAATATCAAATTTTCTTTGATTTCATTATTTAATTTGTGTTTGCCTTTTTTTTGAACTTGTGAAATTCGTATCGAAAATATTTTATACAACTAAAATTCAGATATATATAACTAAAGCTTAATTGTTAGTATTTAAGTTATTTTGCTTGAATTTTAATCATATATGCATAATACATGTACTTCCGCTTAAAATGAGGAATGACGTCACGAAAAAATCTCCAATCATTTTTGCTTAAATTTCAGATACCACACAAGGAGAGTTCGAAATCTAAAGGGTATAAAATATTAACAAAATTTTTAAAACGGTATATAAAATTTTATATTAACCAAAACGGCAAAATCGCTGGAACAACAGCGATTTCAACCATCGGAAAAAGCAAATTCGCTGCTACTGCAGCGATTTTGCAAAATGTGATTTTTTTTTAAAAAAATAAACAAAAATCCTTTTTTCTTTTAAAAAAAAGGCAACGATTTTCTTTAGAAAAAAATTTTAAAATGAAAATCGCTGCTTAATTTTTTATTTTAAAAAAATCACATTCTGCAAAATCGTTGAACTGCAGCGATTTTGCTTTTTCCGGCAGAGTGTTATAACGATTTTGCCATTTTGATTAATATAAAATTTTATATACCATTTTAGAATTTTTGTTAATGTTTTACACCTTTTAAACTCCGAACTCATAAATAAAGTGAATATATGTGCCAAAAGATGAATACAAATTAAATGGCGATATTAAAATAGTTTGCTTCGTAAAATTTTCACCTTAATGTATATATTTGTATGGGTCAAATCCAAATTAACATTTTATTTAAAAATAATCAATTTGCTAAATGTTATTAACTCGGCGAGGTATAATCAAGTTTAAAATTCCTCGCGGCTGGCTTAAACAGCTAATTAGTCGACAATTAAGCCGATTGATTACAATATAGATAGTGACTTAAGTGTTAAATACTATTATCTTTATTAATAATCTAATCCCATATTGATAACTCCATAGATGGAGTTTGAGTTATGGAGTTTTTACAGAGAAGAGGAAGAAGAAGTATATTCAAAGAGAAGAGTTTTTGTTACATTGAATCTGGACCACATTCTAACTCTATTTATACAATTACTAATCTACTGATTTATTTGTAACTAACTAACTAACTCACACTAAACTTGCTTCTAACTAACTTTTAACAGATTCTTCACACCATAAGTTTGTTGGTATCATTCACTGATCAACACTCCTCAAACTTATGGTTGAAAGACATTCTTCATTCCCAGTTTACTTAACAGTACATCATGCTGTATCTTTCCCAAACTTTTAGTAAGCAGATCAGCTAATTGCTCCTTGGTGTTTACATGTTTTGTCTTCAGCATTCCTTGACAAATTCTTTCTCTAACAAAATGACAATCAATGTCAATATGCTTTGTTCTTTCATGAAAGATTGGATTTGCAGCAATCTGAATAGCTGCTTTACTGTCACATACCATATTCACAGGAAGACTCACATTGATTCCTAATTCTTTATACAAACCTATCAGCCAAGTAACTTCAGCTGCACAAGCAGCCATGCTTCTAAACTCTGCCTCTGCTGACCTTCTTGAAACCGTCTCTTGTTTCTTAGATTTCCAAGAGATTAATCCTTCTCCTAGCTTAACCAAATAACCTGTAACTGATCTTCTAGTCTCCATACATGCTCCCCAATCAGAGTCACAAAAAGCAGTAAGCTGTGTAGTATTACCTGTTGGCATTAGCAATCCTAAGCCAGGAGCTTCTTTGATATACCTAACCACTCTCAGTGCTGCCTCCATATGAGATTCCTTAGGACAATGCATGAACTGACTTAAAACTTGAGTAGAGAAAGCTAAGTCTGGTCTTGTCATGGTGAGATAAAGGAGCCTTCCTACAAGTCTCTGATACTTTGTAGGATCTGTAAGAACTCTGTCACTCTTGATACATTCATTAGGAATCTGTTCATCATATTGAAGAGAGGTGAGTTTTTTGTTGACTTCTAGTGGTGTGCAAGCAAGTTTAGCTCCTCCTAGTCCAGAGTCTGAGATTAATTCAAGTGCATACTTCCTTTGTGTCATCAAGATACCTTCACTAGATCTAGAGAACTCAATTCCTAGAAAAAACTTTAGTTCCCCTAAATCCTTCATTTTGAACTTCATTTGAATGTCCTGTCTAGTATTATTCAAAAATTGATGATTGCTTCCTGTGATCAGTAGATCATCAACATATACCAACACAATCACAATATCACCATCAACATCCTTTGTAAATAATGAGTAATCATAGTGACTTTGTTTGAACCCCATCTGTACTAATGCCTCAGTTAACTTGACATTCCACTGCCTTGGTGCTTGTTTTAAACCATACAAAGATTTGTTTAATTTGCAGACCTTCTTACACTCCCCCTGTCTAGCAAAACCAAGAGGAATATCCATATATACTTCTTCTAGTAAATCTCCATTCAAAAAGGCATTATGGACATCCATTTGATAGATATACCAGCCTTTAGAAGCAGCAAGAGCCACAACAGCTCTGACTGTCACCATTTTAGCAACAGGACTGAAGGTTTCTCCATAATCAACCCCTTCCTTCTGATTATAACCCTTGGCAACAAGTCGAGCCTTGAATCTCTCCACTTCTCCAGAGGCTAAGAATTTGATTTTATATACCCATCTACAGCCAATAGACTTCTTACCAGGTGGTAAATCAACAATAGTCCAAGTCTGATTACTCTCCAATGCAGCTATTTCAAGTTCCATTGCTTTCACCCAGTCAGGATCAGAGGCAGCTTCTTTAAAAGAAGTAGGTTCACTTACAGCTGAATAAGCTTGTAACACTTGTTGATAGCCAGATGACAAGTTAGAGTAAGTAATGTGATTGGATAGGGGATAAGAACACCTAGTATTCTTAGTATGTGTCACAAAATCCTGTAGCCATAATGGAGGCCTACTTGTTCTGCCAGATCTTCTTAGAGGTGCAACTGAAAGGGGAGAAGAAGATCTAGGGGAAGAAGTAACATTGTCTGAAGTAGGAGTTGCAGTTATATGTGTTGATAAGGAAACATCATCAGGTGGTAACATGTCAAGAACTGGAAACATTGGGTTGGAGGAAGCTTGGATATGTTTGAAGGGAAATATATGTTCCTGAAATACTACATTTCTATTCACAAAGAAAGAGTGATTATGTAAATCATATAGTAAATAACCCTTCTGTGTGGAAGAATATCCCATAAACACTGCAGGAATAGCTTTGGATGAAAATTTGTCCTGCATATTTGGACAAGCAGCATAACAAAGGCAACCAAATACTTTGATGTGAGTAAGTGATGGAGAGTGCATATAGAGTTTCTCAAAGGGAGACTTGTAGGCTAGAAGCCTAGATGGAAGTCTGTTCAGAATATACACAGCAGTCATGACACATTCACCCCAAAATCTGAGGGGTATAGAGGCTTGAAACCTGAGAGCTCTGGCCACAGCTAGAATAGTTCTGTGTTTTCTTTCAGCTATCCCATTTTGCTGAGGTGTATAAACACATGTACTCTGGTTAAGAACTCCCAACTCACTCAATAAACTTTGAACAGCAGTACTGAAGAACTCACATCCATTATCAGTTCTCAATATTTTAACCTTAGTGGAAAACACATTCTGAACTTGAAGAAGAAAATGTTTCAGCACCACAACTGTATCAGCTTTAGAGGTAACTAAGTATATCCAAGTGTATCGACTAAAATCATCCACAATTGTAACAAAGTATCTTTTATTGTTATGAGTTGGTACCCTATAGGGACCCCAAACATCACAGTGTAGTAATTCAAAAACATTCTTAGACATATGAGAGCTGACAGGAAAAGGAAGTTTTGTATGTTTAGCTAGAGGACATACAGTACAATGTGAATGACTAGTACTTCTGAGATTCTTAAGAGATTCATGCCTCCTTATAATATCAATAGGAGCATGACCTAAACGTTTGTGCCAAACATCAAGACCAACAGATTGAGAAACAGAATTAACAACAGTTTTATTGAACTTGGACTGATCAAGACCTCTATTACTATTGACCAGCTCCTTTGGAATAGAATGGCTTGGTCCTTCCTGTAGTATGTAGAGTCCATTTTCCTCTTTACCAATCCCCTTCACCTGACCAGTGGAGAGGTCCTCAAATATACAAAAATCAGGAAAGAAGCCAACCATACAATGTAACTCTTTAGTGATCTTGGATACTGACAGTAGGTTAAACTTGAAGTCAGGCAAGAACAACACATTGGATATAGAATGATTGTCTAACACACTGGTTGTTCCAACATGAGACACAGGAATCACTTTACCATCAGGTAAATGGACACTACTATCTGTATGAGTATGCACTTGCTTAGCATTAATAAGAGTTTGCAACTTAGAAGTGATATGATGAGTAGCTCCAGTGTCAATTATCCACCTATTACCTTCATATGCACATAGAAATGCTTTAAGAGAACTACCTGCATCATTAACAGCAGCTACATTGACTGAAGACTGAGCTGTAGAATCATGACCATGAGTAGTTAACATCTGCAAAATTTGCTTATACTGATCTGGAGTAAAGAAGGCTCCTGATTGTGAATTTGCATTTGTAACTCCTGCACTTTGAGTAGTATTTCCACTAACTTCAGAATCATTTGGATATACATGTTCAGCTTGGTTTGCATACACTCCAGATTTAAGAGGTTTTCTTTTAGACTTAAAATCAGCAGGGTAACCAACAATTTTGTAGCACTGATCCTTGGTGTGACCTCTGCAACCACAATGTTCACACTGCAAGAGAAACTTCCTACTCTTGTTACCAAAAGATGAAGAACTTGCACCACCACTGTAACCTCCACTTTGAGGACTATATCCATGTGTAGCATTGCCTGAATAAGAATTGCTTGTAGAACTTTTAGATGTACTTGCTCCATTTCTGTTAGAGTACAATGCTGTTCCTTCGATTACACCAGATGAGCTAGAACCTACACTCAGATTTCTTTGAATTTCCTGATCAACTAAGAGTGCATAAGCTTTATTAAGTGTAGGAATAGGGCTCATCATTAGAATCTGACTTCTAGGTTGAGAATAGGACTCATTTAATCCCATCAGAAACTGTAATAATCTCTGATATTCACAATGCTCTCCAAACTTCTTAGACTCTGGACAAGGACAACTAGGACATGGCATTAGAGAGTCATACTCATCCCAAAGATCCCTCAATCTAGAATGATAGTCAGCAATAGACAAAGTGCTTTGAATCAGAGTGTGAATTTCTCTGTGTAAGTGAAAAATCCTAGATCCATTAACAGTATCAAAACGTTCCTTCAAATCCATCCATACTTTCCTTGCATCTGATGCATATACAACAGAACTAATCAAACCAGGTCTGACAGCATTCATTATCCAGCTTAGTACTACTGCATTACATTTCTCCCACAGATCATGTAATTCAGGTTCAAATCTAGATTTAGGAAATCTTCCATCAACAAATCCTAATTTGCTTCTACCTATCAGCCCAATTCTGAAGGATCTACTCCATAAGGCATAATTTTCAGAACCAGTGAGCTGTAAGGAAATTAAAGAACTACCTGCAGTATCAGTATGTTGAAGATAGAGTGGATGATTATGATCAATTGCTGGGAATGAAGCTGTGCTTGTAGTACCACTACCAGCTATTTCTCTTTCACTTGAGCTATTAACTGTCATTTTTTTTTTAAAAAACGACTTTGAATGTTGTTCTTCTTCGAATATACTTCTTTGATTTTAGCAGAAGCTAGCTACGATCATAGCTCTGATACCATGATAACTCCATAGATGGAGTTTGAGTTATGGAGTTTTTACAGAGAAGAGGAAGAAGAAGTATATTCAAAGAGAAGAGTTTTTGTTACATTGAATCTGGACCACATTCTAACTCTATTTATACAATTACTAATCTACTGATTTATTTGTAACTAACTAACTAACTCACACTAAACTTGCTTCTAACTAACTTTTAACAGATTCTTCACACCATAAGTTTGTTGGTATCATTCACTGATCAACACATATTGACTAATAAATATAATATTATCTTTGATGAGTAATATTTATTCTCTTTTTTTCCCCAATGGTTATGTCCCGGATAGGAGGTCAGTAGATAGTAATGTTATCTAGTCATGTGTTTATATTAGTATTTGTATTTCGTAATATCGCTTCTATAATTTTTTGTCATTTAATTTCAGATATTAATTGTTGTTTCTTGTACTTCAACTATCATATTATTTTGCTCAGAAGGCTTTGTTATGCTTTCACTTTCATTTATTCCTTTTCTGGACAATATTTTTTAGCCGATAATCTGTCAGAAATAATCTCTTTATCTACGCGATCATAGTCATAAAATTTTCTTACATTCTACCGTTTTCGGTACTCTATTTTATGGGACTAGAGTATATTGTAATTTCTTGTATCCATTTTTGGGTAATTTTTGGTCACCTAATTAAACCCAAATTTGGTTATCAATCTAATTCCAATTTACTCCTTAGTATCATATTTTACAAGTTGATATATTCATTCTTCCTCTCTATTTTTTTTCCCTATTTTTATACTAATAATTAAATTAGGCTAGTGGTATGCTAATGATGGTTTAATTAATGTGATAGTGACGTTGTTCCCTAGCTATATGGTACTGACTAAATGCATTTAATCTAACTTTTCTAATATTGGTGATTTCATCACTTAATCCCTCATTTTATACTTTAAATTTTGATAATTCTTCTCTTGCTAATTTAAATAGGAAAAAATGACCATTTAATTAAATACTTATGTATTTGATGTAAAGTCTCAAGACATATTATTGGTATAGTATCACTTCTTCCGTCCAAAATATTTATCACGTCCTGCTTCTCAAAGCTTAATTCGATTAATATTTGAAGTCAAATTAAATTGAATTAATTAATATTTTAAAATTGAAAATATAGATATTCAATAACAGCACGAAAAAAAAATTATAAGTTACAATTCTTAGAATATTGATCAAACTTTATAAAAGTTAAGCCTCGAGAAGCAAAATGTAAAAGATATTTTTAAGATGATACCCCTTCAGGTGTTACCTGTCAGAACTATCTAGTATTTAATGAAATGTGAAAAGTTAACGAACAATATAGATGATATTATGAACCTAAACAATTCAAGAAATTCATACTAATTAAAAAGTGATTAAAGTAGGTGATTAATTATTAATTAATTACTCCTTTTAACTAAGTGGAAGACATAGATTACCAATATTATAATAAGCACTTGAGCCAAGAAGTTGGAAGAAGCATTTGGTCATGGATTTCTTTTCTTTCCAATAATTATAATTATAACTAAGCCTTTGATATTGGGACATGTATCATCCAATGCATGCATTTTGTATATTTTTCACTCGGTTATCGATATTAATATTAGGGCTCGATCTTTAAAAAATTACGCCATGTAATACTTATAAAGGAAAAAAGTGTTACCTACTAGAAATCTTTCTTATTCTTAATACTCAAATCTAAAATTTTGATCAAAATATAATTTTTTTATTCATCTCAATATAATCGTTAACGGTCGATACGTAGTATTATTTAATTAAGGCATAAAGGAACCACAAATGTCCACATCAATATCAGTCCATTGGATACGAGAAAAGAAAAAGGCACATATCTTTCTTATTATTTTTTTTTTTTGTAGTTATACTTAAAAGTAATTGCATTACAATATAAGGCACAACAACAACAAAAAATAAAATAAAAATTGAGCCTCAAAAAAGAATTTTTTAATACAAAGTGTTTCCCCTTTATGTAATTGGATCGATCCGATCCTAAAATAAATTGATCAATAAATTTTGAAAATCAAATAACTATATATAAAAAAACTATTAATAATTGATTTTTACTATGAATATAAGTTATATGATAAGTTAATTAAAATTTTCGATTCATATTTTTGATCAGACGTTTCAGATTTAGGCCTCTCAAACCAATGGAAAAAAAGGGAAATGTGTCCCATTAGATACATAGGACCATTATATTTTATGAAACCTTAGCACCATCGAAATGCAATTGTTGGAATTTCCAAAAATAATGCATTCCACCAACATAAAGGGCTAATGTATTCTCATAAAATAAGGTCACATACATTAGGACTATATATATAGGTCTTATCATCCTACTTCAATAATAAAATCAATATAGAGTTTAGGGTTGGTTTGTTGTCATGTCTTCATCAGTGACGTACACAAAAATTTAAATATATAATGTAAAAAAATTTATAGATCACAAAAAAATGATAGTTTTATTTTCTTTTCAAAATTCATTATATATGCACAAATAATTTTTTACGATTTTTATATAGTTTAGTATTACCTACGAGGCGTGGAAGAAATCTTTACAATTAACTATTAAGGTTCAATTAAGATTATAATTGTATAAATAACTTAAATCGTAATCTTTTCATATATCTTGAATTATTAATTATTATAACTTATAATATTATAGTTAGATCGAGTATATTATTAATTCACTATACTTTTGAGTTTGATGATGACATAATCCGAAAAATAAGTCTTTATAGCCTGTTGGATCAAAACGAACAATACATATCGTGAGCTTAAAGAATGAAAAGTTACCTTTATATCTAGCTTGTGACAGGGAGTGAATGAAGTCATAAGGTTAAGGTAAATTTGGTTCATGTTTACAGAAAAAAAGCACACACACTATGTGTCATAGTCTATGGCATGTGCATTTGTGCAGAAAAATAGAAAAGAGAGAAAAGGGTGGGCGATATTTTCCACTTGTAGCCAAAAAAAAAAAAATTGTAGTACCAACAAAGGAGGTTAAGAAAATGACCATTTGCTTTTAAAGATAGTGGGTAGTAGTACACATTTTTGACTATGTCCAACTAAAAATATTTGAAAGACATTGTACCTTCATTTCAAAGAGTGGTGTGTGGGGGGAGGGTGGAAGGGTGGAGTAGGGGGTGTGGCCGTGGCGGAATCAGAATTTTTAATAAGGGATTCAAAATTTGTAGAAATAGACATATGGAGTAGTTGAAAAGGGTTCGACATCTACTATATATACACAAAATATTGTTTTAATCATGTATAAATAGTATAATTTTTCGTCGAATAGGGTTCACAAGGTGGCTCCGCCCCTGGGGTGTGGAGGGGGTTGTAACAGATAATTCTAAGGGATTGTATTTATTTCCGCTTGATAAAAATATTAATCTTAATAATTTCGATAGGTCAATGGTTAAAGTTGCTTGTTAAGTCAAGTGGTTAAATTTGCTTGTTAGGTCTAGTGACAGAATCAGAAATTCAAATTGACGTCCTTTAACTTTGCTTTTGAAATCATTTACTTTTTAATAAATTTAAAGGATCAAAATTATTTAGGAGTATGTGAGTGTCTTAACTTTTAGATCTAATCCTAGTCTATATTAATACTAAGATTTTTTTATCGATATTTCGTTCGATGTCTAGTATTTATATGCGAGTTCGACTAATTTGAATCCGTGCATTGTTGGTCCAGCTTCTGAAAATGGTATTTCGAACCATTTTTACCATTTTCTTATATTTAACCCCATAAAATAATATCGAAAATTACTTCTTTCGATCCACTTTACTTATAATCTTTATTAAAAATAAATGATCTCATATAATTGTCGTTTTAGAAAACTCAACGATATAACTAACTATTGGTTTTCATCTTAATTATCCTTACTCAAGAAACATGTAGAGAGAGATTAAGTTGGTGAAAAGGGGATAATATTAAAAATAAGATTGAACAAAAGATAAATTAATAAGTCAAATTACTTTTCCAGTTAATATTTTCTAAAGAACATGAAAAATAAACATGACAAGTAAAATGGATCGGACAGAGCAAATAAAGTACCTTCAAAAGCTCCTATTTATTCTTTGGTAGGACCAAACATATATATACATCCATTTATGCTTGATTAGGAGACAAGATTAATGAATAATCACACTTAATTAATTAAAGATTTACAACTTGTCTTTGTAATATTGGGATATTGGATTTGGCTTTTCATTGTTTTGTATATATGATGGCCATGGCTCATGAGTATTAAGAGTAAGCAAATGTCTTTTTTCCTAAGTCCCTTTTAGAGTAAGTTTAATTAAAACTAATCCATTCAATCAAAGTTTCCAATTTAATCATCCTTTTGTTTAATTGCCAACTTTTTTGCCTAATTATCTCTAGGATTTGACATCTTTTCATAAATATCATAAATATATTTAATTAATCTATATTTGTATTGGTCGTGACTTTTTTTTTGTCCCGTCAAAACTCTTGAAAATCATAATGAATTGTATAAAGGGCGTGTCAAATAAGTGGACTGTGCTACGTTTCGTAAAGAAATTCATGAGGAAATGATTTCTTTAATGAAAGCAGAGAAAATAAATTTCATACAAAATAATATTTCTAGTTCATTGTCTCCGCATAATGCCCCAACTTTTACTCGTTAACCATCCCACCCCCATACCCCACTCTCTGTCCCATCTCGCCCCATAATATTCTGCTAAATTATATATAAATATATATATTTTTAAATATTTTCACAAAAGAAAATATTCTTCAAAAGTACTTTTGTCATGTGTTAATATTCATGCTATATTTGAGCACAATTTTTAGATGGACTAAATTGAACGGTTCAAAATTAATTCGAGTGATTCATAACTTTATAGGCTAATTTTTCCACCATGATTAAATTACTAAATAGAATGGATCATTAATATTCGTTCCACGTTTAATTAAGGTCAAAAAAATTTCTAATTTTAAAATTATTGGTTCAAATATTTAAATTTTCACATAAAATTTATATATTATATAAATGTACTGAATTCAAATGAATTCGATACTAAAGAGTCAATTAGTTCAATAATGGTCATAGTTAGATGGATGAATTAAGTGCATATGTATATAGGAAGGGTGTTTCAACTTTTAGATATAAGTTTTTGTCAAATATTGGTAACTATATTAAACCTATACATATATATTGTCAATTTTATCATAATAAACACTCCAATTCCCAATTTCTGAACTCTAGAATGGTCCCCTAGATTATGAAAAAGAAATGTAACAAAAAAACAAATAGATATTATAGGACATGTACATGCATATTAGTGATCAAATAGGTAGGATATAGATGAGAATAATATTAAAAAAAATATAACTCGTGTACCTTGTCTTTTCAAATTTATAATTATTACACATGAATTTTGAAATTGTTATATAAAATTTGAGCAAAACTCTTGAATTTTCATAATTCATATGTAACATGTTGAATCTCTTCGACCAAATACACCTACTTATTTATAATTTAATTTATAAATTAAAACAACTCCTAAAATTCACCCCCTCTCTTTTTAACTATTGTAATTTCATTCTTTTTCTCTTTTTAAAATATGTAATTTAATTCTTTTTAAAAACTTCAAGATTTAATCGTAGTTATGTCAAAGTTGACTTGGTCACTACATACTTTATCAAAAAATAAATAAATGCAAAGACTAGTCAAATATCGTATTAAGTGTGTAATAAATAAATCGTACATATTTCGTAAGAAACATTTTATATATATATATATATATATATATATATATATATATTTCTTCAATTTCAAAAGAAAATAGGCTTTTGTTTAATTATAAATTGGAAATTTTATAATTTTAAAACCTAAAAAATATTTGGATTTATATTTTACTTGATAACAATTGCTCTACTTCACAAATATACGTATAAAACATTTGCATGTAACCTACATTATTTTTATTATAATTATACAATGTGTTTTCTATAAACTTCACTAAAATAGTAAATCTTTAATTTTGAGTATAGTTACATATTATTAAATAAGATATGATAGAATTGTGAATCCAATTTCATAAAGTTTATTTAACGTATGTGTGATTCCTTATGATTTAAAATTTTGGACATGACATATATTGGTGCTTGTGTGCTCAATTTCCCACCAACCATGTGACTAACCACTTTCCAACCAAGTGTCACTTAAAATTTGTCCCTCTGTTTCAATTTAATTTGTTCGTCTGATTTTAACTTGATACGTAAGGTATTTTATAAATTTATCTATATTATATTTAACTGCGATTTACTTCAATTGTACATCTGAACACATGATACGTCGTTCATATTAAAAACTTCCAACTCAAATTTTGAACAAAAAGATACGCGTATTTTCAAATGTCTATAACATAGATAAGTTAACTATATAAAATATTTCACATCCTTTAGTTATACACACCAGTCTCAACTAAAACAAGTTTAGGGTTTTTACCACTTATTTTGACTGATGCGTACAAATTAAAGACGATAACATATTTTAAGTGATTAACTTATCTACGTAATAGACGTTTGAGAATAAACGTAAACACTTTTAACACCTAAAAGGAAAGTGGAGTACACTTGCAAGCGAGGCAAGTGGGTACAACTTTTCCTTTGGGTACAAATAGGGCCTAATATTTGTCATTTTCAGAGTCCCACTTTTGTCTGGGCCTAAGAGTGATCTGGCCCACATAAGAAAGAGGCTTTAGTTGGTGGGCCCAGGTAACATTTCTTGTAGGCCCAGCCCATGGAATCCAACCAATGGACAAAAATAGTCAGCTTTTTAACTTTTTTTTCTTCTTTCTAATCTCTCTTGATTTCCCTTCGAGGGCGGACAGTTCGGTGCATGAAATATTGTGTATTCATATTGTATATATGAATGGATTGCATTTCAAACAGTGTTATACTTACAGTCTGTTATAATACTAGTATTAGTGATTGTTTTCACAGTTCAAACTCGTGACTGATTTTATTGTTGCTTCAAAATTCCCCTTTATTATTGATTTCCCTGGGAGGGCGGACAATTCGGTGCACGAAATATTGTGTATTCACATTGTATTGTGAATGGACTGCATTTCAAAGAGTGTTATACATACAGTCTGTTTTAATAATAGTATTAGTGATTGTTTTCACAGTTCAAACTCGTGACTGACTTTATTGTTGCTTTCAAGACTCCCCTTGAAAAAAAAAACTTGATTTTCATTTCCCCCGGCAAAAAGAGTTTTTTAATTGCTCTCATCCGGTATTTAATGTTCGCTTATAATACTACAAATTTGGATTCATTCCGAAAGTCTCACTTTCTGAGGAGAAAGTAACGCTCATCCTGTTAAAAACGACTTTATAATTATATACAAAACCTAGAACTTAAACACGATATATATGATTAAAGAAAAAAAATAAGCACTTACTACTTTACCATAAGCTATAATGATAAAATATTATTTTCTTTTTCAAAAGTTATTACTTGGATTCATGACAAAGGGGGATCCAAAAAAATAAAACTTATTTTTCTTCATTAGAAAAAAAAAAACTTCAAACAATTACAAATTGTACTAACTTATGTTTTCATATTTTGGATTTCACATGGGGTTGTGTTTATCAAATTCAAAGGAATAAACCTAGGATCAGCTGCTAATTATCAGACACTAAGATCAGTATTGTCAGATAATATGAAATAAAAATGTGTACTTAAATTATTAATTCAAGTAGGTCACCATTATCAAATTATATTTCTTTTTAAAAAGTTATCACAACTTCTCCTCAACATAAAAATATATAATGAATTTAATATTAAATTTATAAAATTTAAATTATGAATTTCACCTATAAATAGTAGGATTTTTCTCTCCAGCGTAATTGTGATCATACTTAGTGATATGGAATAGATCGATGAGATCAATACTTCATTTTTAATTAAATATTTTCGTATTCAGATTTTGTAAATGAAAAAGACCCTATGGACTACAGTGGAGGAGCTTTTTCTCCGGTAGAGAATCATATTATAGATAGAAATCAACTAATCCGATAAATTCGAATACAATTCATAATAAGAGCACTAATTTTTATCGGAATGAAAAAATCTTATCCATGCCACACGATTTGTCTCCTATCTTGCAGCACCGTAGTCTCAAATATTACTAATAATACTACAATGTGTTATAACATAATAATGTGATATAATTAATATAAATTATTTCAAGAGAGAATCTAGTCACATTTTAGCTATATAGATCTATATATATACTTGGTATAATTGTCAAAATAACCATTTAAATTTAGTATAAAGTTTCTAATAAAATTTGCCAACTCATAGTGTACCAAGTCTTTGAGACATAAATATTATACTTTAGTATCGAATCAACACCCAAATGACAGCTTAAAAACACCAAGAATAATTGTTAATATTTGGGGAAAATTAGTTGAGTGGTCCTTTAAAATTGTGGTTGCAATTTGCATAATTTTGAGACTTATAATTAATGCAAATATTACAAATGATCAACGTAAATTTTGGTGATTTAGGCAAATAATTTTATTAGGTCACCATTTAAATTTTGTCCTTATTTTCAAAAGTTATCTAACGTTTATAAAATTTTATATAGATCATACTTCAACACTAATTCATAACGGAAAAAAAATTGGATCATAATCTAAAAAATTCATAAATCACAAAGTATATAAGAAAAAAGTTTTTTATTATAATTATCGATGAATTTTTTTGTGTGAGCTTATCGCATTAAACAAAAAACTAAAAAGGTTTTTTTGTAGGAATATTTATTATTCAAAATTGTTGTTATTTTCTTTGCAATTCTACTTCGATTTCACTTTTTTTAAGTCGATGATATATCAAAAATATTTTTTTATTTCACAAATATAAAGATAAAATTTATGTATTTTCTGATTTCTTCATATCACGCTTATGGAATTGTACTGAATAATATTATTATTATTTAATTACTATATAGGTTGATGGAAGCCACCTATTATTTTTAATTAAAATTTTTTGATAATTGGTGACATGTTATTTTCTATGGGCAAATCTTTTCTTATGTGGATGGTTATGTCCCCATCTTTCTTTTATATAAAAACAAGTAACAAATAAAAAAATTCATATAAATTTAAAGTTGAAAATGAAAGCCTTAATTTCTTTTCCAATAAAATCAAATCAAATCAAAAGTATGACTAATTATCTCTTGGGATTATTTTATTTAATTAGGATAATTATTTCCCCCCTAAATGGGAAATTTTCCATTCACCTACATAATCCCAAATTTGGTTACCGGTCTTTGTTCTCATTGTTTTTTTAATTAGAGTAATTAATTACTTAAATTCAAGTGATTAGCTAATTTTTTTTAAAAAAATTTGTAAACTTTTATGAAAATGCTTTGCACTTTCTTTCGGAAGATAAAATTCAAATATGATAAGAAAATTCGAAGAAATCCAAACGAATTTTTTTTTGGATAATTTTTTTGGGCAAAAGTTTTCTCAAACAATAATAAATAAAAAATGCAAAAAAAAAGAGAAAAAAAAGAGGGTATGGTTTTAGATAATTTTCATTTTCATGATTTGATTTGTTCTAAAAATAATAATTGGAAAAGTATTATAATCTGGAATTATTTATAACTAATCGTTGCTAAAAGAAAGAAATTGAAAATGACAATGAGGGAAATAAATAATTAAAAGTCAATGTCAAATACTATGAAGAAATTTAAACTAATTATAAAAAATATATAGCAATAGAAAAAAAAATTGCCGTCTTGGATTTTAATGTTTTTAGTTTCTGTTTTTGTTAGTTTATTACGTACGGCATATTAACTCATAAAATATACACGTATTCTTAAAAGAAAACTATTAAAGTTTATTCGTATATAAATAACGAAATTCATATAAAGATAATTCAAAACTCAAATTAGAACGTAAAGATTCAACATGAATCTAGAATTTAATACTTTTTCTATCTCAATTAATATAACATTCTTTATTTTAGTCTGTATCAAACATAAATATAAATATAAATATATATTTATGTTCTTTTAAATTATTTAATCAAATAATATTACGTAAATTGACTCGAGCATTACTTTACGTATATAAATCTTGGTATTGCCGACAATCGACATGCACTATCATCGTACAGATTAAAAGAGTTCATGCAATAATATAATATAATATAATGTTCATAAAGTGAAGCCAAAAGGCAAATTAAAGCACTATATAACTTACATTTTCCTATGTATAATAATGATTTTTTGAACTTTTTTTTATATTGAGTGAGAAAGTGGAGCATGCTACCTTGGGTGTTATACATGTATCTGCCTGGAATTATTATGAACCTAAATAAATCAAAATATTCATACAAAAAAAAAGTGATTAATAATTAAAGTGAGTGATTTATTAGCTATAATTGTTATATATCCTTTTAATTAAGTGGAGGGAGAGACCACCATTTATTAAACTAAGCTTATATGAGATACGATGGAGCAATACGGCCTAGCAAATTTAGGATTTGAACTTTATTATTCTGAATTCTAATGTTGCAATCTCAATCACAATTAATTAAGTTTTAAATTTTTTTGTATATATAATGTTCAGGCTAAAGTTACTGCTAGATTCTACTGAATTCATATCTTGAAGCTTATACATCCGTCTTTGATAGTATCGAGTAATGAGATGATTTTCCTCTGGTTACAAAGGAATTTGATGGGATAACGAGATATCTCTATCCTTAACGAGAGATTTTTTTATTTGAGCTCTGAGAAATATGAATAAAATCTAATATACAAAGCCTTTTTCCTTGAAATAAGCTCTACATAGCATAAACGTAAAAATAGTTGGACTAGTAAATTACAGATACGATATTATTTTTAAAAATAAAATAAAAACTCCTTTCCTACAAGAATTTTTCGAAACATAACCTATTTAGCTTATACAAATAGGAATAAGGTCTACATGTGCATTATCCTTCCAGACATGAGTGTAACCACTTTAGATGAAAGGTAGTTCGATATACAATTTTCGTTGCAAATTTTATAGTGTATAGAGATTAATTGTTCAACAATTATGAATGTATATTTAATTTTGCACACCTTTAATATAATTGAGAATAAAATTTATATATTTTTTAATAAACTTTTGATCCTATCAATTTTTTAAAATCTAAATTCATAAAATTATACTGAATATATCGATTCAATTGTTGGTATATATAGTTTAGAAATTGAGTCCCTTTTTAATTGAGGGGACATTTCTATAACTTTAACAAGTATACACTAATTAGTACAGGAAATGAAAACAAATGGAGGAATCTACTTTTATTTTATTTTATTTTGTGACAATTCCTTCCACCAAACACCTTTACGCTTATTTGGTCGGAAAATAAATTATTTTAGAATTAATTATTTTAAAATTATTATTTTATTTTTTATATAAAACAAAAATAATATTATAATTTTAAGATAAATTATCCTAATTAAACATAAGATAAACTTATCTTATACTAATTTTAAAATTAATTATTCCTTATTCTTAACACAACCACAATACAACTTCTATTAGTTTGGTTTTTTCTTGTTTTATATAATTAAGAGAGTTAATATCTCAGATGGTCATTCAACTATGCACTCTTCTCTTAAAAAGTCACTCAATTTTCAATTTCCACTCAAAAGTCACTCAACTGTGCATTTATTTCTCAGAAAGTCACTCAACTTTGAATTTTAACTCAAAAGTCATTCAACTATCCACTTTTTCCTCAAAAAGTCACTCAATCTATTAAATTATTTTTTTAATTAAAATTTGTTGATATTAATTATTTATATAACAAAATCAAAATTTTTAAAAAATAAATTAAACCATTTAGTGATCCACCCACCTAACCCGACCCATTAAAAAATATGATATGACCGATTTTATTTTGTCTTTAATCCTAAATTATTCCCTCAACTTTAAACCTTGAATTAGGATTAAAGACAAAATAAAATCGGTCATATCATATTTTTTAATGGGTCGGATTAGGTGGGTGGATCACTAAATGGTTTAAATGGTATTTTATTTATACAAATTTTGGTTTGTTATATAAATAATTAATATCAACAAATTTTAATTAAAAAAATAATTTTATAGATTGAGTGACTTTCTGAGGAAAGATTAGATAGTTGAGTGACTTTTGAATTAAAATTCAAAGTTGAGTGACTTTCTGAGAAAGAAGTGCATAGTTGAGTGACTTTTAAGTGGAAATTGAAAGTTGAGTGACTTTCTGAGAGAAGAGTGCATAGTTGAGTGACCATTTGAGGTATTAACTCTAATTAAGAAAGTTGCGTTTACTCTCTTACTTTATTTCTTGCCTTCATATGCTTGCAATCTTTCCCTAATTAACAAAAGAAAAACTATTTTTTTGCATTTGATATATTTTTTATCGAAATAATCATATTATATATTCATTTAGTGAAAATTCTATCTTTCGATCCACTTATTAACCCATAATATGGACGTGTGATATATAGGGAATAATTTAGACCTCTGTATTAATATAAACTCACTCTCATTCAATATTTCTGTCGAATTAATAATGTGTAACATGTGTCATACGTTTTATTTCATCAATATAATAATATAGATGAGAGAACTTAGTGTCAATTCGAAGTTAATCAATCAGTTAATAATAGAGAGAAGTATTGATTAAACTTCAGAATTTAATACAAATTATTGAATTTTTCTCTATTGATAGTCTTAACAACGCTTATTTAAACTAGCTCAACTTAAATACGATAGATAATTTGAGACAAACGAATTAGAAGAGAACAATTTCCAAGAAAAATGTTCTTATCCAATTGATCACAAACAAAAATGTATGGAACAAGGAATATATATATGTATATATCTATATAGGTAGGTCTAGCTTGTTAATTTCAGTGTTTCAGTAAAAGTCACAAGGCTAGATTTGGTTTTACCTAACTCCTAGGCACATTGTTTATTAATTAAAAAAAGTCATATACTTACAAGAAAAACACACAAAGTCACGAGTGTGTATTGTGCAGGTGTTCACAGTTGATGGGCATGTGAGTTTTTGCAGGGAAAAATATGAGTAAGAAAAAGACTATTTGCTTTTATGGTGTAGTACATATTATTGGATATGTGCAACACACACGCAATGTCTTTTTCTTAAAAAAAAAAGAATATAGTATTCGTTTTGAAGTCTTGACTAATCTGATATCATCTAAGGGAAAGTATTCTAGATACTCGATGTAGAATGTAATGAGTTTTATTGGTATATAATGAAATTTTGTTGAGAAGAAATGTACCACATCGATTGGGATGGAATTTTTGTATTTTCTTAATGAGGCGTGGATAATGATATTTTTCTGGGACTAAATTCTGAGGTGTAAGTAAGATCAAGGACTTTCGCGATCTTGTGTGATAAGAACGTATCACGTAAATAGAGTGTTGGTAAGATAACCATTGTTGTATGAGGCCGAATGTTGGTCAGTCAAGAACTTTCATATCTAGAAGATACAAGTTCTGAAATTGAGGATATTAAGACGGATGTGTAGTCACACTAGGAGATATAAGATTAGAAATGAGAATATCGATATGAGACAAGGTGAGAATGACCTCGGACAAGATGAGGGAAGAAAGATTGAGATAGTTTGAACATGTGAAAAAGAGATGCATATATGTTTAAGTGAGAAAGAGCTGTATGATCGAGAGGAGAGCTATAGATAAGCTTAAAAAACAATATGAAGTGGTGGTTAAACAATGCATGACACAAATTGAGATTACTGAAGACAATATTTTAGATTAAAAAATGTGAAGATCGCCTATTATGATAAAAAAAATTAATAGATATAAAGTGGTGTTTTGCTTTTTGAAGTGTGTAATTGTATTCTTATAGTATCTCACTTTTAATTTTATCATTATTTATTATTTGCTATGTTAAAATTGTTTTATTATTTTATAATTTTCTATTTTTATAAAATTTAAATTAATCCAATATCAAAATAGTTGGTAAACTGAAAAAAAGTGCTAACTTTAATAAAAACACATAAAAGTTATCAATGAAATGAAAATGCAAAAAGCTACGGCTATAAAAAAGGAACGCATAGTTATAAAAATTTCAATCATGTGGCACTTCTTTCCATATTGCTTTTTTTTTTTTATCATAATGTTTTGTCTTTTCCTTTTGTTCTTCTTTTTGAAATATTAAAAATAAAAATTCTGGAAAAAAAAATCTTTTTTAGGCAACCTTAGCCTAACAAATTCAATTAGTTTTTTTATGGTATTTGAAAAAAAAAAAGTTAAACCCATTTTTTTACGATTAAATGATTGAACATCTTTTTTCACAATCAAATATTTAAATATCCGAAAGAAAAACATGATATAATATAAACAAATAAATTTTTAATAACAAATTATTTAACTCGATAAATAAAGGAAGAGCCTTCTAACTCAAAATATAAGATAAAGTGGGTAAAAACTTACCCTCACCAATAATTTTGATAATTTATTGAACATTGATATGTTTAATTTTTAACAATATCAATTTAGTTGTACACATTAACTATGTATATATTTTTACTCTAACATATTATATTATTTTCAAGATTTATTGAATATGGATATATTAAAGAAGTACACCTAAACTCAAAAGAAAATATTAAAAAAAATTGTCTTTTTCAATGAAAGACACAAAACATAAGTTTATATAAATGTTCACACACAAGCATAGTGGCAGGTCAGATCTGAAAATAAAAGGCTTTTATCTAGCCAGGTTTTATTTAGCTAAACAAATAAATTTTTATTATATTTTTAATAAGTCGAGAATATAGTGAGATAAATAAGATTTTATTATTAAATTAGAGATTTTGAATAAAATAGGAAAGTAAAAAAAGATTCTCTTTCATTTAGATGGATTCTATACGATGCAAATTTAAATTAAATGAATAGTCGATTTAATGAACTATAATAAAATTAGAAAGTATTTACGAAAATAGGTTCGTTCTGAACTTAAGTCACATGCATCGCTAATGTAGTAAGTTCGCATACTATTTAGTGAAGAGTCTCAAATCGGTCTTTTAAGAGATGAATGGACTTCTTAGTACGACTTGAACAATTCTCAACTCTCGAGTTAGCTTTTAAGTAGATGAGTTAGATCCAATTTTATTTTATTTTTGATATTATTAAAATAAGACAAGTCATTTTTTTTTATAGAAAAATAAAAATCGCTTAGTAGTATCAAAAAAGTTTATCTTATAACAAGGTGTAATACAATTTAAAATTATTTATTTCAATGTGGTTTGAATTATTGAAAATTAAATATGTTCACCTAATCTTGTAAGGTGGCGTGTCGATTCATTTATTTTTTCAAATCTTTGAAGATATATTAATTGCTATTATAGTCTTATAAATTATGTACAACCTCAAAATATACCACAAATATTAAATAAATTGTGAAAATTCATTAGTATTTGTAATCAAAATTCTGATAATTACTAAATATATGCAAAAATAAAATTAATTTAACCACTGTTAAAGCTAAATTAAAGTATATTATTTATCTATCGGGAATAAAATTAAATGCTTAAAGACAACACAAAAATTTTAAAATAAATTCTTAAATCATAAAACTTTTAAAACTCGTCTTTTAAAATAAAATTTTCATTTGTGGCTTTTAAAATGAGAAGCAAAACATTTTCAAATTACTCATGTGTCGTCCTCTTTAAATAGACTATAAGGAGAAAAATTTCTCTCTCAAATTATGTAATACATTTTATTTTTTAAAAATTAAAATTGTATAAATTTAACAAAAAATTAATCATAGAATTTTTCATATTTTTTAAAATATAATTTAAATATTTATAAACTACGTAAAAAGTATTGTTAATCGCAATAAATGATAATTTGAAATTTCTGAAAGATATATAAAAGATTAACAGTCAAAAATAGATTTGTTTGAAACTCGAAATGATCACGTAAATTTGGATATATGGATTATAATTTTTCATATCAAATCATTTTAAAAGCATAATTATTTATAATGAAATATCATTTTCATTTTCCCTTCATCATGGAAAAAAGATTATAAAATCCATTCAAATATAGAAGGCATGGTTATTTATACTTTTAGCCACTTTTATTTGCCATTACAAAGGAAGCTCCTTTTCTCTCCATAACCATTTTCTTGAATTCTTCTTCATCTCCCCTCTACCACCCCCTTCAACCACCCCACC
>NC_028647.1:3491374-3602829 GCF_001406875.1 Solanum pennellii
TTTCACCCCCCCCCACCAAACCCCACCCCCCTTGAGAAAAATCCAAAAACATCATCTTTTCACTTTGTTCCCATTAGGTCATTTTTTTTTACCACTATACAAAATTTGGTTCCCATAAGACAATAACCTCCTTTATTCATGATCAAGAAAAGATGATTTTGAGTCTTTAAAGTTCCAATCTTCAGAACAGTACCATTGAAGTGTAGGAGCTTGTTCATCTGAGAAAAGAGTGCTGCAAGATTCTTCGCCATTGAAGAAATTATGTTCCTCCATCTTCACATACTGTGTTGTTGTTGTTGTTGTTGTTGTTGACGGAGGTTGATAAGTAAAACAATTAGCCTTTTGGGAATCTCCAAGAATTGATTTTGGACTTGATTCTGTGAACTTGAAGGTGAAATTCAACGAATTCGGAGATGAACAACCAACCCCACCATCATTAGAGATCAAGAATGCACCAGATGATGAAATTGCAGCAGCATTTGGACTGTTATCTTCATTCAAGATTGCACTTGAATTGTCACTATCTGAGGAACCATCTTTGTTAAAATCAGCAAAAATGGTGGATGCTATAGTGGCGTTGATCTCGACATCATCATCTTGATCTTCATCATCTTCTTCAAGAAGATCATTTGGGTTGTTTTGTTCAATCATTTTGTCATCATTTTCAGATTCCATAGCTTCTTCTTTCACTGAAACAACAACAGCTCCTCTGCTTTCTCCATTCTCACCACCATATACCTTAAATTTCAGCTCACGAATCTATCGAAAGACATAACATCAGTAAAGATTCGAACTTTAAACAACAACATACTCAATATAATCCCATATGTGGAGTTTTGGACAGAGAGGTTGTTTTCTATACAAAAGATTCAAACTTTAAACAGTAACATACTTGGTGTAATCTCATAGGTGGAGTTTGAACACAGAGAGGTTGTTTTCGACAGAAAAGATTCAAACTTTAAATGTTATTACAAATATCTAAATGTGAAGGTACTTTACACTAATCATAGTTTAATCTCCGACCGTAGATTAGTTTACACCTTAACACAAGTTATCTGTACCAAGGGGCTGATTAGAGGGTTACTAAGCAAGTATCAATTGATTTTGGACTCGATAAACTAAATGAATTGTGGTAGAACCTCGAACTAGAACCCATAAAGTTCAAACTTTGGACCATTCTCTAATCTGCAGTTGTATCATAGGTCAGAGTTATAGTAGAATCTCAAACTAGAACCCAAAAAGTTCAAATTTTGGACTCTCCTTTAATATGTAGTCGCATCATAAGTTACTTGATTGTGTAAATCAAATGAGTTACGGTAGAATCTCGAACTAGACATATAAAGTTCAAATTTTAGACTCTCCACTAATCTGTAGTCATATCAAAAGTCACTTGATAGTGTAAATCAAATGAGTTATGGTTAGTACCTAGAACTAGACACATAAAGCTTAAATGATGGACCCTCCTTTAAACCGTAGTCGTATCATAGGTCACTCGATTGTGTAAATCAAATGACTTATGGTAGAATTTCGAATTCAAATAACAACTACAACCACCTCAATAAAATCCCACACGTGAGGTCTGGGAAGGCTAGTGTATACATCCTAAAAGACTGTTTCTGATAGATCCTCGAACTGGGAACCCATAAAGTTCAAAACTTTAGACCCTTCCTTCCCCTAATCCATAGTCGTAACTCAAATGCTATAACAAGACTAACAACCACACAAGCCTTCATTAAATTAGTACCTCTTTGACAAGAGCTTCATTGTCATGTTTGAGAGATTCATAGTTGTGTTCGAGTGAATCAAAATTGGCTTTAAGAACATTGTAATCTCTCTCAAGTTGCTTTGTTTTCCATCGAGCACGTCGGTTTTGGAACCAAACAGCTACTTGTCTAGGCTGCAGCCCAAGTTCTTGAGCCAATTTCACTTTCCTTTCAGGTTCAAGTTTGTTCTCAACTTCAAAATTCTTCTCCAAAGCTTTCACTTGTTCAACACTTAGTCTCCTTTTCTTCTGGCCAGATTCTTCCACACATCCTTCTTCATCTAAGCCCAACTCTAACATAGACTGAAAGTCTCTTGTTGAATACACATGGCTGTTCCCATGGTTCTGGTCATCTAAACAAACATCAAATTTCAAGAACATGAGAATACACAGGACGAAAATTTATCTTCAAATATCCGTTTGACTCAAAACTAGCTCATACAAAGATATATAAACATGATTAGTTAGCATATGACCATAGATTTTAAAAATTGATCTTCGAGTATGTTTGACAGTGAAATTCGATGCCAAACATCATAAGTAGCCTAAGTTTGGGGCTTTTGAGACTTGCACAACTTTAAAAAATAGATCAAATTTTCAAATTTCAACTTCGAAACTTATAACCAAACATGATGAAATAAATAGACCACATAATTGCCTTGAAGAAAGCTAAATATGTAAATAGAAGAACAAACAATGGTATACAGAGTCAAGCACAAAAACTTACTAAAACAGGAAAAAAAAATACACTCTTCTTGATTCAATTAAAAAAATCATTTTTTTCAATATTCCCCATTAGTTTTCATTCTACCTAAAAACTAGGGATTGGAGCATGGAAAAAGGTTATAAAGACAAAGATCATGAAATGGGAATATAAATAAAATTTAGAGAAAAAAAGTGATCAAAACTATAATCATAGAGTATAGTTTCACTTAGGCATATTAACAAGTACCTGTAGTACTTGGACACATGGACATCAAAGCACCCAAAGAATCAGAGCTACCAAGTCTTTTCATAATTATGATTTTGATGATCCAAATTTTCCAATCTATAATAAAGTTCAATATTTGTTTTGGGATCAAAGTTCACTTTTTTAAGTTTATATTTACTGAGAAACAGAGCTGCAAGTAAAAAAGGAGTTAAATTTAGTGTTCTTGTCCTTTTTTTTTGTCACTTATAAGAAGAAGACATGAAAAGAGATACTTTCACTACTAAAACCAACCAAAATGGCAAAGTTTTGAGTGAAAGATTTGATTTTGTGCAACCCCTTTTCTTCTCTACTAACCAAACATCCATTTTTCTCCTTTTTAGACATTTCCTCCACCTCACAACAACCCATCAAGAATTGCAAGGCAAAAATCAAGAAAATCTAATAGAGTGAAGAAATTGATAGCTTAAAGAAAGGGTAAATTTGATACTTTTTTTTTCTATTTTTTACATCATTAACTTAAAAATCAAATCTTGGAACACCCCATTCAATTTTATTTCTTTTTTTGAAGATTTTTTTTTTTTTTTTTGGAGAAGAATAAATTTTTGGGAGAGAAATGAAAATAGAGATGAGAAAAAACCAGTTGGCCCTTTGCTTAACACTTTCTCTTCAGTTTAAATAAAACCAAAGGTGAGTCAGATGTAGGGTTAGAATCTGACTGGGGTTAGGTGCACTTTGCAAATTTCTTGGGGGACAAATGAAATGAACTCTAAATTCAAGTCAAATTCAATCTAAATGCAATGTTTTATAGTTTAAGGGGATATTCTTTTGGATTTAGCTTATATATTATATATATATAAAAAAATATTGTATTATATTATACTTTATTTTTAATTTACGTGACACTTTTTCTTTTTTCGACGATTATAAAGAGTGATATTTAATAAGAATTTTTCATTCAGAATGTTTACTTTACTCTTACTAAAATAATTTTTAATCGTGATTTTTTTAATCAAAAATACTTTATATAAATTGCGATAGAAGAATAGTATGTTATCTTCCTGACTTTAAGTTTTATGCACTATTGACATTTTAAAAAAATTATATGTTAATTTATGTGACACATATTTTTTTATCGAACTAAAGAAGGACATATTTTTCATATTTTCAATTTTTAGACTTTTTATATTATCCTTATTAAGACAATTCCTAGCTATATGAATACATATAACTTTTTTTGGACTATGAATTTAAAAAATATTTGTTTCATTATCAATCAAATACATTTATATAAATTGAGACAAATAAATTATTACTTGTGAACTTTAAACATATATAAAGAATTTATCTTGCGTGTTCACTCAACTAATAATTATTATTTTCGAAAATTATTTTTCTGCTTGAAAATTATTTTTCTGCTTGATTGCAACTATTTCAACAAGCAAAGTAATATTTTGAAATAATCACATTCAATTGAGTGGCCATTTAAAGATTTTGTTTTTTTAAAGACAACTAACATCATATACAACTTAAATTCATTTTGAAAATAATGGATTAGTTAAATCATATTTAAAAATTTTATTCTTAATAATATGTCTTAAAACTCACACTCCTCTTATATTATTTTATACTCAATAGAAGAAAAAATTAAGGGTAATTTTTGTCTTTTTAATAAAATGTTGGATAAGAATAAAGTGAATATTGACATGGCAATATATAAGCTATATAGTAGTGATAAGCAGAGGAACACGGCTCGGCTCGGCTCCGCTCCAGCTGAGCTGGCTAAAGATATTTGACACGTCAGCATAACCCCATTTAATTTCCTCGGCGTTGTTGGTTCCGTATATCGCCGATTAATTGAAAGGTAAATATTGACCATACGACTCTTTTTAGTCAGAGTGTGGCTAAACATTTTTTCGTATTTATTGATTTGATATAAATATTGAATATTAAATATTAATATTTTTTTAATAGGAATAAAATAATAAATTTATTATGTTAATTATTATTTTTTTAATAGATGTATTATTTCAAAAGCGAATAAATAATTACAGATAGAGAGAATATCTAATTAAAAGTGAAGAAATCGTAATCACAATATACGTTTTTCTTTTAATAAATTCTTATCTTCTTTTGTGATATGTAATCCAATCCACAGACAGTTTCAAGAGTTTGTGACCAATCTCTTCTTGCCTTGATATGTAAAGAAAAAAGAGTGAGAAGAATATAATTTTCTACTTTATCATTTTTAAGCATGTGGTTTTAACCTACTTGTAATTATAACATCATTGAAAAATCCATCCAAAAATAAGTTCGATAGTTATATAATGGTTCAGTTAAATATAAATTTACATTTTATATAATTCGTTATATGAACAAAAGAAAATTAATATTCGAATTTGAAATCTTCGAAATTTAAAAATTTCAAACTATCATCTTACTGCAAAGTGATTAAAAACAAAACAAAAAACAAACTAAATTTGGTTGCACAGACAACCATAAAGATGTGAAAAAATGATTATTATTATCCAATTAAATTAAATGTTTGCCCCAACATTTAGACACTAGAAAATAAGTTAAATCCTATTGGGTCCATATCCTGCATTTTAATAAAAACAAATTTATGTCTTGTTTGACTCTTGTCCTTTTATATAATTTTTTTAATTATTTATAATAATTTCACATCAGTTTTTTTTTTAATTAAGAAATTAACTATTTCTCTACAGTCTATATATAGTTTCTACTGTTTAATTAGGACTTAATAGGATTGTAATTAAGTGGGCTCTCCACAATATTTGTCAATTTTACTCTTCATTACAAAATATATTAATCAATTACACATAATTTCTGAATTTTTATATATCCATCTCCCAAAAGATTTGGACATAATAATTTATCATCATCTAGCTCCAGCAAGAAATCGAAAAAACAACAAATGAATCTAAAAGTTGATACATATTCACATATATTTATATTTTAGATTATCTTTTCGTAGTAGTGCATTCATTATTTTCAAATTTTAAATACGCCTCTCTGTAACTACGACACATATATTTT
This sequence comes from Solanum pennellii, assembly GCF_001406875.1. Lineage (NCBI taxonomy): Eukaryota > Viridiplantae > Streptophyta > Magnoliopsida > Solanales > Solanaceae > Solanum > Solanum pennellii. The sequence goes on from NC_028647.1 coordinate 3,497,122, forward strand.
ATTCATATACACAGATTTGATATAAGAATGGTTTCAATCTTAAAAAATGATTGTGTTATTTATAAGTTGTCCTAATGTTACTCTGTTCCATGTTTAATATTTTTCATGTATCGAAAACTATATAATTACATGATATTATTTATTATCAGAGACGAGTGTAATATTCTGATTATGAATTCAACTAATCATAATACTTTTGATACATACGTACGTACTATATGTGTGTCTACATGAAAAATTACTAACTTTTTTTTTATTTCTAAACCGATATAATTCAAAAGGTGCAATTATAAAAAATCTTCAGGTGAATCAAACACATTAAATTTAAATTCTAAATCTGTCACAAATCAATATCATATCTTAAAAAACCTTAGATAGATCATTTTCAAAACTCTCATTCAAAAAGTCTTATTGATTAGTATATGGAAGAAAAATTGGCATTTCTTTTGAGTTGTGACATCTAGGGGACATGCAAGTGGGAATTTAGCTGTAATATTCTACTAGCTTCTCATCATATTATAAAATAAAAATAGGAGCCTACCATAGGCAACAAAAAGTAAGTCCTATTGAAAAAAAAAATGAAATTGATTAATTTTGCTATATAATCTTTCTGAGTATCGTCGAATGTTTAATATTCATATTAAAATTCTGTAAAATCAGAATTAACGTTGAGAAGTCTGATCACACTAAGAGTAAAGTGTAAATAATTTTATACTTAAGACTCGAATCTAATATATTTTCAAATACGATAAAAGAAAAAGGAATTTTTCACTTTTTATAATGTGGACAACACGTGTTAGTGTGAGTTAAGTTTTCTCCCATTGTCTCAAAGAGAAACCCCACAAGAAAAAAAGGGGAATTGATGAGTTGTGTGCATGTGAGTTTACTTAGCATTTGTTCAAAAAAGAAGAAAAATAAAACATATAAAAGTTTCAAGGAAAAAACAAAATATTTGAATTAAGTTTATTTGCTTGTTTTCAAGGTAGACATAAAATTGCAAAGCAAAAGCTGTCCATATGGCCACATTATTTTTTTTTAAAAAAATACATTCTTTCCGTCTTAATTTATAAATATTACATTATTTAAAAATTTTGAAATTTAAATAAAAATAATTATCATAATTTTTATATTTCGTAAATATTTTAAGTTATTTATTGTTATGACTTGTAGTAGTATTTTTCTATAGTTTTCAATTATATAAAATTTATTCAAATTTTTAAAAAAATTTCATGTCTGAAATATTCACGATCAAATTAAATTGCTTGAATACTCAATATTTGAACTATACTACATAAATATAAGGAGTATATGAAACTTCTTTAGGGTATAAAATTATTATCATTTGATGTCAGGTCATTTGTTCACGAGTTTCTAATTTAAGTCGTTGCGTATCAGTAACTTTCGTTTATCATAAATATTTAAATAAGCTTGTTACGAAGAAGATATATATATAGTTAAGATGTATGATGTCTTATCGTCTAGTCATTAGTAGTTTGTATTTTCATAAGGATTTTAAATTTGCTGAATTTTCATATTAGAAATAATGGAATAACCGTTACACTATTTAAGTAGATCGCTATTTATGTTATAAGGAATTTCGCTACTTAAGACAATTTAGAGTTATATACACAATCTTGAGTCATAATATTTAAAATAAATTCTCAATAAATACACCAAAAAATGAAAAAAAAAATATTTTGAGTTCACTGGAAAAGGGGTATGGGAATAGGAGGATCTTCTTGTAGTTGATAAAAGATGAAAAAGTATGGGACATATTAATTAGTGTTTCTGACTCTGCACAAAAGTATATGTTTAAATCCCCCCCATAACATTTTTTTCTTAGATATTGTTTTAATTTATTTATATAATAACAATAATAATAATAATAATAATAATAATAAAATACTACTTTCTATGATTTAATCATTATGTGTCCATCAACAAAAACTTTGAAAAAGCACCTTAGCTTCTTGGTTTTGGAGATATATAGTAGCATCTTTTCTTTACTTTAACAAATCCATGCAAATATAACAGGAAAATGATTGGTTCTCATTAAAATAATAAGCAATAGTAATTTAATCGAAGGATAATTACGTGGTTAAATAAATTTATATTATTTAATTACTCATTATAGTTATATTTGCTATAATAATTACTCGCTTTACTAACATTATATATTTATTACGTGGGTCGACTTCGAGTTTGTATAATTAGTCACGTTTATATATGTATAATTCGCCAGAATATACAAATACATATGTATAATATACAATTATTTAACCTATATACATATCGCTCACTCTCTTCGCTCTCTCGCTCACCTCTTCCTCCCTCTCCCAATCTCGCTCACCTCATCTCGCTTACCATATATACAAATGCATATGTATAATATACAATTATATATATATAGATATAATTTACCTCTCTCCTTCTCTCTCGCTCGTCTCTCTCCTCCCTCTCCCAATCTATCTTGCGATATATACAAATACATATGTATAGTATACAATTATTGAACCAATATACATATACAATTCACCTTTCTCACACTCTTTCCCCCCCCTCTCTCTCTCTCGCCTCTCTCCTCTCTCACCCAATCTCGCTCGCCTCTTTCCTCCATATAACATGTAGCTATGAATTATAATTTTCAAACTATAGCTACGGAGAGTAATTACACTATTTTTAAGTGGCTATATGTGAAAGTTCTCCTTTAATCAAATACTAGTTTATCATATTTGTTTCGTAAAAAGACGGTTCGATACATTGAACATTTTATATGTATACAAGCATTAGATATTGACTTTATTGATTGAATATATTTGTGATTGATGTGTTAAATTTATTGTTGTTTGAAAGCATCCCTTCAACTTTAATTTATCGTTACAGTATCTTGGTATACAATAACAATAATATATTAAATTTAGTTCTATAAGTGAGATCATTAAAAAATAATGTATATGCAATTAATAATATTTTTACTTTGTGAAAGTATAAAGATTATTTCTAACGGATACTCAATTCAGATAACATATGTAAATACAATATGTAAAGGAAATACTATAATGAAAATTTCATACTAAAAGTAATGGAAAGAAAACATCAGCACCAATAACAAATACGATAATCGAAGCAAAAGGCAATAAAAATACAAATAATAAAATCGCAGACTAACTACATCATAGGAGAGTAAGAAAAATAATACTATGAAAACAATAAACACCACTTAACTGCCTATTAACTTTCTATTTTAATTAAACGCCTTTTAATCACATTCTTATTTTCCTAATCAGAACAGTTCTAGAAGGCCTCCAAGAGAATAACAATATTCAAATTACACAATCAGACAAAATTTTAAACTTGTTGATCATACTTTTCAACAAGTACCAAAAGTGACAAAAATTTAATACTTTTTCTGAAAAAAATTAAAAAAAAATACTTAATCTTTAATCCCCCACATCCATTTTTGTTATTATTATTATTTTATTTATATATATAACATAACAATAATGAATGTTATAGTACAATTCTTGCTTCCCCATGTGAATTTGCTAATCTTGAAATTAATTAAGACCACATAATTTATTAATAACCAATCCCACTAAAACAAATATGTGCCATATTTAGTTATTTATTAGGAAGATATAGATAATTAAATATGGAGTTTAATGCTTAAATTTTAAATATTGTACCTCAAATGATGGTATAAATATTGTGTTCATTTGCTTCTTGATAATAATTATATTAAGACATGAGAAAGTACTAGATCAATTGATTTAAATGAAATAATAATCATTTATTAGTTTGGTTTGAGACAGTCTAAATTAATTAATCCTAGTTAACACAATTTATATCAAGACAAATCTCATAATTAATTTAACTGGCCACCAAAAACCTCATGTAATTGTATCTCTAAACTTTGTTAATACTAACTAAAATTGGTCCCAATTAATTTGGGATTTCTATTAATACCTTGTGATTTTATAGATGTAATTGTCATTATAAGAGTAGATAGAATCTTGAGCAAGTAAATAATTATATTGTCCTTTCACACAAAATATCGTAAAATTATAAGTCTACTAAAGATATTCACTTTGATCAATTAGTCCAGACTTTAATGAAATATAAAATTATTAATGCTCGATCTATGCCTATAATCGACACGTTTGAGAAAAGAAAAAGAATTCCTTTATGAATACACCAAGGCGGCAAGGCCCATATAACTTAATTTTCTCTCATAAACTATTTTTTGGTCAATGGATTAGTTCGATCCAAAATTTAAAGCATTTTAAAACATGATTTAAAATCGATCAAATATTTAATCTAGATATATCTTAATACATGTTGCATGAATCACATGGATAGTATTGGAATATTTATACATACAATATATTTCCAGAAGAAAGTGATAGATAGCTAAGTTTTGAGTTTAATTTTCAAAAGTGAAAGTGATTGTCACAAAAAAGAAAAATGAAAGTAGAAATAAAATAAAGAACATATTTTTTCCATCTACTTTAGAAAGTAGGAAAAGAGAGTTATCTTTTTGTTTTTGGAGTAGCTGATATGACCTATGATTAATTGTAATTCCTACTGTCAATTTTACTTAATATTTTTTCACATTTTTTGAGAAAAATATTAGTTAAAATAATACTTTCTCCGTTTCAGAAAGAATGACCCTATTTCCTTTTTAGTTTGTTTAAAAAAAATAACCCTTTTCCTTTTTTGGCAACACTTAAACTTTATCTTTCCATGTGGCATGTTTAAAACCACAAGATTAAAGGGCATTTTGGTACATTTGACATAACTTTAATTTAGAACCACAAGATTAAAAGTCTTTTTTCTTTTTTTAAACTCCGTCCAAGTCAAACTAGGTCATTCTTTTTTTAAACGGAGAGAGTAACTTATAATGACTTTTACTACCGTATAAATGTTATTGAGAATTTTGCTTTTGTTCAATACATAATGACCGAAGCCAACTTTAGTTATTTAATCCGATTCGTTCATCGATGATTAACAAGAATGATAATATCACATGTACTTTGTAAGTATCTCACATGTGAATTCAGAAAAATTTGACAAATTAACTTGAGTTACCGATGTGATTCTGAATGTATAAGTGGAAACTAGCAAACAGTTGACTACATCTTTATTTATTAAGATTATTACATATTATTTTAGATAATTTATTTTTAATAAAGACGATAAGTAAAATGAACTCACGTAATATAGAAGAACAGTAAAAAGGAAATCAGAAATAAATATAAAATTGAAAAGTAACAAATGGGGAAAAAAAGATTTTGATGAAAAAGTGGGCTTTTTAGAGTGTAGACCCCTTAATGGTAGGCAACTTTCCTTTCAATGCTTTATTGTTATTTTTTTTTTCTATTTTGTGAGTGCTTGTCTAAAAAGCAAAAATAAAAACTTGGAAAAGTAAAAAGGAAAAGTAGAAAATTGATGAGGGCTTTGGATTTCACTCTTTTCACTTTACAATTATTTGATTTTATAAAAATTAATCTAAATCTAAAATAGTCATATAATTAACTTATAAATATAGTGTTCTATCTCTCTAAAAATATTATCGCATTTATGTCGAATCCTCTCAACGATGCTATTTTTAGAGGATATACGTTATATACGCAATGACAATTTTGAAAAATCTGATGGCAAAATATGAAAGGACGTGATTCATCTTAAAACAGGCTAATAATTTGATCATGATCAACAACAAATAAGTATATGAAAACACAAATTATATTATTTGAGATTTAAAAAAATGATTGATTTGTGTCACATAGGGGTGTGCAAACTATGATTACCGACTTATCTTACTGCACAAAATCAAAACCGTACTTAAAAAAGATTGAAGCTAATGGTGAATGATCTTTGCTTCGCGAGAACAACAAAAACCACCATCTAGTTCTTTCCCTTCTTCGGTGCTACCTTCCCACGATGGAAATGAGATGCAATAAGAGGCCAAATTCAACATTGATAGTAAACTGCATCAAAAGATTGTATTCGCGTTAAACTTTTTTACATATAATTGATTAAAGTAATCTATTCAGAACCTAATAAGCAAAAAGAATTGTGGTTCGGTACCCCATAAACTAAAAATCCTTTCTCCACCACCAACAAATTTTAGCGTGATATAATTAGTGACGAATCAGTACCTTTAAGTAGAGCTTTTTGGGACAAATGCACCCTGTCCTGAATTGTTATTGCTCCAGAAATTCCTGTTACATATAGCAAAGATCAATAGTATGTTCTTATGTAAACGATTAACGAATCAAAATAGAAATCAAAATCTTTCGCAAGAGTTAGGTGCATGTAGCCTTAAGCAAAAGAAATCTCGTTAGACCTAACATAGAAACTATTACCTCGACTTGGATTGAAAGGAAGAACTTAGGAACGTAGTTCAAGTGAAAGTTTTTTAGACTAGTCCGACTAAGATGGTGAGGAAACTGACATCCAAGAGAGCTACTTAAGCTACCTACGCCTGTCTGGTTTAGATCGTTTGATCAGAGACGGGAATGTAAATAGAAAACATCTCCTGGGAAAGCCTCATGACCTGGTGTTTGGCGTAACAATAATGTCATTTGTTAATATGCTACCGTCTGTTTACTAAGATCATTATAGATTGTTAATGCATGCATTGCTCGATCTTTTATCAGAAAACTATGTCCTCGAACTCAAGGTTTTCAAGTCACAGGGCTGCATTCTTACACGAATATTCGATAAGAAGGAAGCCATGGAATTCACTTACCTATTTCAGTATTAGTAAAGGCCAAGAACCTTCCACCAACCAGCTCCGGCTACTGCCCATATGACAATATTCATGATAGCTATGATGATTCCCAATTTGAAAACATCGCGTAGTTCCACATAACCAGCTGCCAAAGAAGAGAAATCGAAAATAAGACCAGTTCGAGTTCCTCAAATAAACGAAAAGGGAGTAAGTTGTTGAAACATTGAATACGGATAAACCAGAAAGAAGTTGAAATACTGATACCACTCTTGCTGCATTTTTCCCTTTAGTGGGACGAAAAAAACGACTTGAGAAGTTGCAGACATACACATTCAGAAAACAGAAACAATTTTTATTGTTCAGCTTATTCGTTGTCATTTTAAGCCTTAGATAGTTGTTCCTTTCCGCGGTTCTGTTCTTGTTCTGATGTCTATTAAAGTCAATACATAAACCATTCACGATGCACCATTAACAAATTTGTAAGCTTATGTCAGAATCATTTTGCCCCGAAATTCCTCATGCATATTGACGACAACAACAAACAACATAAATCCCACAAGTGAGGTCTGGGGAGGGCGTGGCATGTACACAACCTCACTCTTACCTCATGAAGGTATAGAGATTGTTTCTGATAGACCTCGGCTCAAGTAAAGCATATAAAAAATAGGCGTATAAAGCAATTACAGTACCGAGCAAGTCAGGTTGAAAACAATGAAGAAGAGAAGAGTAACAACAACAAATAATACGATCTAATCCATATAAGCAGTACTTTTCTCTCGAATCAATTAGAACAATATTCTGTCAAATAAAAGAGAGATGATTCGATTAAGTTACCTCCGTAGTATACAGCAGCTTGACCACTGCTGTAATGTGTCAACCCGCCAAAAAGATTTGTGTTGTATCCCAAAGCCAACGCAGCAAAAAGACCGGGAACTTTTGCTGCTAAGCACATTGCGAGGAATGCTGAATACAATGCTGCAACATGACCAGTTTGACTAGCAAACAAGTAATGGATGAAGAAATATGCTGCTTGAAGGATACAAAACGACCCGAACCAATGTAGTGAAAGAGATTCGAGGAAGTCACCCACAGCACTTGACATCCAGGCGACGACTCCCAGAGTTGTTAACTGTGATGCCATGCCTATTAAAACCCCGAACCAAGCTAAGGTATCCCAAGCGGATTTTTCACTCAAGCAATCATTCCAATCAAGTATTCCGAATGTCAAAAGTAGCGTCAATCCCAGCATTGCTGTGATAACACTTGCTAGCCCAATAGCCTCTCTGTTCAAAAATTAAAATAAAAGTTGTTGACATTATCAAACATCGCCTACATAACGAAATAGACATATAGAAACAGGAATATGAAACATCAGCAATATGTTCAAAAGTCAAGACAAGGTAGATACCATCAACAATAACAATAACAAACAAACTTAACACGCCCGAGACTGAACATCCAGTGAGTGGTCGATATAACATAGGATCCAACATTAGAGAAACAAGGAATGAAGCAGCTTATTTGTAAAGAAAATGGACTTTGTTTTCCAAAGGCGTTTACCGTGATATCACTTCTCCTTATTCGGCGATTCACTCTCCCTCGACTTGTATCCAACTCGAAAGTTAGCTCATAAAACATCATCCAAAACCATATAAGAAGAAACGGTCCATTCTCTCAACCAACGTGGGAGAAACAGTACGCAACCAAAAGAAATATCGAACACATCCAAAGCAACAACAACATATCCAGTATAACGCTACAAGTGGGGTCTGGGGACGGTGTTATGTACACGTACCTTACCTTACCCCTAAAAGACTGTTTCTGAAAGACTCTTGACTCAGATAAAGCAAATAATGAAAAACATAACGGTAACAATAGCAAATAATACGATAACCAAAGCAAAAGAAAACAACATATGTTTTATATCAGGATTTTTTTGAACATACCCTGCAATCCATAATCCAACCGTTACAAGCATCACAATCGTCATCACCCATTCATCGCTTTTCATTGGCCCCATCTGTTGCAGTCTCCTTCGAGCCATTAAAGGAGCATCTGGTGTATCCTTCATTTCTGGAGGAAAAACCTTGTATAGTACGACTGGAGTAACGAGAAGCGATATAACTGCTGGTATACACGAAGCCTTGAGCCAAGTCAGCCATTTACTTGATACTTGTACACCTAATCCCTCAGCTAATTTCACACACAACAGATTTTGTGCAGCAGCTGTTAGGAACAGGGCACTTGAACTACTAGAACACTGTAAAATGCATCACAAAATAAATTTGCATTAGTCAAGTTAGCTGTCATGTGATCAACGAGGTCACAGGTTCAAGCTGTGGAAACGTAAATTGCTAACAACATTGATGCAGTTTTCTTTGGTTTCCCACCCAGTGTTCGGAACCCAACATTGGAGCCCCGACTTAATTCAGATCAACGAGGTCACAGGTTCAAGCTGTGGAAACAGAAATTGCTAACAACATTGATGCAGTTTTCTTTGGTTTCCCACCCGGTGTCCGGAACCCAACATTGGAGCTCCGACTAAATTCGGATCAACGAGGTCACAGGTTCAAGCTGTTGAAACAGAAATTGCTAACAACATTGATGTAGTTTCTTTGGTTTCCCACCCGGTGTCTGGAACCCAACATTGGAGCTCCGACTTAATTCAGATCAACGAGGTCATAGGTTCAAGCTGTGAAAACAGAAATTGCTAATAACATTGATGTAGTTTTCTTTGGTTTCCCACCCGGTGTCTGGAACCTACATTGGAGTTCCGACTTAATTCGGATCAACGAGGTCACAGGTTTAAGCTATGGAAACAGAAATTGCTAACAACATTGATGTAGTTTTCTTTGCTTTCCCACCCGGTGTCCAGAACCCAACATTGGATCTTCGACTAAATTCGAATCAACGAGGTCAGAGGTTCAAGCTGTGGAAACAGAAATTGCTGACAACATTGATGTAGTTTTCTTTCATTTCCCACCCGGTGTTCGAAATCCACATTGAAGCTTCAACTAAATCCGGATCTCATTCTACAGGGCCCATTCAGGGAAGACACTCCCAACATAATTTTCTCCATACCCAAGGCTTAAAACCGAGATCTCTAGTTAAGGATGAAGCACTCCCACCAGTGCACCAAAGCCCATGTTGATAGTCCATTCAGTAGTTATCACAACTATATATAGTAAATGAATAAATTAAACAACCTAGTATCATGTTCATGTATTTTTTCTATAGCACAAATTTATTTCTAGTAGTGATACAAGGACATCTACAAACTACGAGTAAGATAGATTACCAGCTATAACATGTTAAAAGGTGACATTCTACTGACGATATATATAACTTAAACTCGTAAAAAATGAATGCTAACCTGCAATTGAGATTGAATAAGATAAGCTCCAAGCTTCCTAGAAGAATCATTTTTTGGGTGACTATCAGCAGTAACAGCCAATGATTTAATTATAGGCAAAAAAATGCCACCAGCTCTTGCAGTAGTACTTGGAATAGCTGGAGAAATTGCTGCTTCACTTAATGCAAGCCCATAAGATAGGCCCAATGTATTTTTCCCAAGCCAACTCACAAAACACAAAGCAATTCTATCACCAAGTCCAGTTTTAATAAACCCTCTTGAGAAAAAAAACGATACAACAATTAACCAAATGACTTCGTTGGTGAACGCAGCAAACGCCGCAGCAAATGATAAGGTTTTTGTGACGACAGTAACTGTCAGACATAGAAAAGCCCATGCACCTACTGGCAATGGGCCTAAAACAAGGCCTGAGATAGTTGCAAGGAAAATGGCTAAGAGTTGCCATGCATTTGTAGTGACTTTATTGGGTTTTGGGACCGCGAAACGAAATATCAGGCCTATTGCTATCGATATAGCTAGTGGGATTAGCTTTGCACCTTTCCATGGAGGACATGAGCGACGAGGACGAGAAGGAGGAGAGTGGTTAGGGGAGGAGGGTGGAGAATTGTGGGTAGGAAGGGGAGACTTTGGAGTTGTCATCGAGTTATTAACCACCTGTTATCATATAAAAAGACGTATTCAGAATTTTAGTAAAGAATATTATATGTAGCATGTATGATAGTAAAATTAATTTTTTAACAATTCATGCATATAACACAAAAAACAATAGTGATCATGTGTATATAATCAAATTTTCTTACCTCGATCCACCTTTAAAACACAACTTTACTATCGAATGATTCACTTTCAAGTTTTCGTCTTCCTTATTGGCAAGTGGTGAGAGGAAGAAAATTTTGAGATATATATGGAAAAATGGTGAAGTGGAGACAATTATATCTTTTTGAATTTGTTTAAAGAATTTCCTTTTTAAGTTTACATAATTTTAGTAATAATTATTTAAGTCACTTCTATCAAGAAAAAGAAAAAGGTAATTGGATATTTTTGGTTGAAAAAAGACAATAGATGACAAAAATACATGGACATATGTGATATGTTGGTATTATATACCCGTGATTAGACTTTTTATTCTCTGACTTTTAACATGTCTCGTCTATTTTATTCATTCTACTCGATCGTTTTAATTTATGTGTCTTAATTTAATTGAATATGATATTTAAAATATAAAGGGAGGATTTTGAAACTTATAATCTTAATTTAAAAAATATGTATAGTCCCTAAATTTAATGATCATAAACTTATCATGTACTAAAATATTGGAATGTCAGGGGAGAATCCTAAAGCAAGCTGTGTGATAGAAACCTATAATAAAAAATCGAGTAAAGTTTTTCCTATTTTTTGTGTCTATCTGATATTTCTCAAGTAAGTGTCGAATTCTTTCATTCAAATCATGAATGTGTGATATTATGTAATGACGTAGGACAATAGTATCTATGCAGACATTACGATATAATACAATACGATGTATTATGAAATAATACGTAACAATTATACATTATGAAACAATACGTAACAATCGTCTAGTAAGAACTTATGGTCGTTATATGAATAAAATACCTTGAAATTTAAGATATAAGTTGCTTTGAGTGGCTCTATTTGTGTTATACCCTGGCTACTCTTGTTTTGAGTTTTATTGTAGGGCTTTAGCCATTGTTCTTCTTCTTACTATATTATTAATTAAAATATTGCTAATTATTGTATAGGGTATTACATGAAATTAAAAAAAATACTGCTTCTTAAATACATAAAAAAACATTATTATCGGCCCAAACAATAGTAGATCCAAATCCAGACCCTTGTTTTGTGCTGCATCTACTGACATTGTCAAGGGATCTATTATTTATTATTTTACTTCTTTCCAATTAATCTATATATAGATTATTATTATATATGGAGAAGATGATGTGTCATCATTCTATAATTATATTAATATTTAAAATATATATTATTTTTGAGATAGACTAAAAATAAATATGGATTTAATTTCGTATACTAAGTCAACAGTGACCGCTCGAGCTAATTAGTGGTCTAAAGCCAAAAATAAATTAAAGGCATAAAATTTAATTATTTTTTTTATATCTGAGATTTAAGTTATTTGTTTCTTTTTAATGAAAAAAAGTTTTACTTTTTTATGGTCTTGAAAGATATATATATATCAAAATATTTTTTCATCATGTGGTCTTAAACATATTATGTGAAATTTAAATTTAAAAATTGATCCATACAAAAAAAACATTCTTTAATGCTTTGAAACAAACTTAAAAACAACAAATAAATTAAAAATACATAGTATATATAGATATTTTTTAAAGAGACTTATAATAATTTTATTATTAAAAAAAAATTAGGGCCTTCGATTTTGGGGCCCTAAGACATATACCTCATTTTTTAAAGGCATTAAGCCACCCCTGTAAGCTAGGAATCAAACATGGATAATAAGATTAACCTGATCAAATTGAAACAATATAGAAAAGATTAATATGATTCAGACCAATATAATATAATTTACACTCACATATTGAATGTTTATTTGAGTTTCTTGATAGGGAATAGTTTTTTTGTTTGGATTATATTTTTCTTGAACCAATCTTAATTAATTAAATTTTAAAATAAATAAATATAAATTTTGGAAGAGATAAAAAAGGAAAAGTTTGGACACTAACTTTTACACCAAAGATTTTGTCTATTTATGAATGATCTGAAATTTCATTTCAAAAGGCAATGATTTTCAAGTCATTTTCAAGTAAGGATAAGGTCAAGAGCATTTTACTTTGTAAATGGACACCACCACTACTTCGGCTTTGTGTCTTATGCTGATAATGCATTGGATTGTTTGCTGGCTCCGTTTGAACGTGAGTTATGTTGATATTAAATTATATAAAAATAATATATATTATATTTATTATATTGGATTGTTTGATGGCTCAGTTGGATTGTGTTGTGCACGGACCCAATATGTGATTTTGAGTATTTTTTACATGTTTGAATCCAAATTAAAAAGATACATGCAAGGAAATATTCTGAACTTATTGATATTGAATAGATAAAAATGAAATATAAATTTACGGATCTTGATAAATGTTACAATCAAGCTCGAAATGTAAATTTTCTAGAGCAACATTGAATAGGAATCTAATTAATTAAAGAATCTCTATATTCTTTAAGTGGTATAAAATATATTCTTAAATAAAATCGAATACTCAAAACAAAACCTTAATCCGATAAACAGTTTTCTTCATCTATACGTTTCTTCATTGTTTAGCTTTTATCAATCTGTAACCAAAAGTTTACAGCTTTTAGTCAGGTAAATGGTTGACAAATATTATTGGACCAACTTCTAGTAAAATCAACCAGAGCAATGAGGAAATAACTTTCATATTTACAAGTAGGTATACATCCCCAAAAATTTTAAAGAACAAATGACTTATTCGATGATATAACTTTATTGTGTTCTTATCTTTATTTTTTCTATTTGGTCAACTCGTATTTAACCAACTTGGTTTTTTAGAAAGACAAAGAATGGATTTTAAAAATAATTCACAACTAAACTACAAATGGCTCAAATAGCAGACGAAATAAGAATAGAATCAATAGCATTTTGATCACAATAATAACTTGTACTTCTATTTTTAATTAGAATACCAGTTATTATAGAATTAATTACCTAAATGATCATTCAAGTTCACCCGCACTTCTTCTTAATTGGAATGAACTCACTCATCCATTACACTGTTTCTTTTAAAAATCAAAATAGCTATGAAGATCTCTTTCATAAAAGAAAAGGGTGATATAGAAAAAAATCTTTTTAAGTAAGTTAATATTTTAAATGGTCACTCAATTTTCATTATAGTTTTCTTAGAAAGTCATTCAACGCAGAATAGTTTACTTGAAAAGTCACTCAACTTTATTTTATAACTTAAAAGTCACTTAATTATAAGTATTTTATTAAGAAAGTCACTCAACTATGATATTTTACGTAGAAAGTCACTTGACTAATTTAAATATTTTTAAATTAAATTTTATTAAAATACAATTTTTGTTTTAAACTTATTTTACAAATTAAAAAGATGCCCTTAATTATTTTATTAAATTTTTTTAAATATACATGTTTTTGAACTATTTTTTAAAAAAAATATTAATAAAATTAATTGAAATGAAAGCAAGTCAAAATAGAAAAACAGAAATGATGACAGAGAGTTCTTGAATAGAGGCCACATATACATACATTGATGCAGTGGCTCTTGAATTTTACGATAGGCAATATATATATTAGACCTTTAATTTGACTTTAAATTTTAACTTTAATCTTTAACTTTCATAATACACAAACAAGTACTTTAACTATCCAACTTTTATATAAATAAACACATGACATAATACACATAGGACAAAAAATGACATATAGGATGACACGTAGGACATGTGTGTCTATTTGTTCAATTTTATACAAATTTAAGTGTCTACTTGTGCACACCCAAAGTTAAAGGATATACATGTGATGCGAAATTAAGTTAAAGGACATATTTATATATTATGCTTTTACAATAAATAACACATTAAAATTTTATCTAGCTTGAAAAGTCTAAATTACCCTTAAATTGGAATATATTGGCCTTAAAGCATACATGTTGATCACTTTTAAATCTCATTCTTCTACTGTGGTAGAAAATATAAATCATTAATAAAAAATAAAGTGATATTGTGATTTGTGTCATTTAATATCTAATTTTTTGTTTAAATAATGTAGATGTGGAATGATATTGAAGACAATATTATGAATGGTGAAGATATAAAGCAAATTTGAGATTTGAAACTTTGAATGTCACGATACTTACAATTGGAATATGTTAAAAGAAACATGTCAAACGAAGCTGACCAGTTTATAGCACTGCTGAAGAATTAGAGTCGCGCTAAAATTAGACTATCTATGTTAATTAGGATTATATTTCGTCTAGAATTATATTATGATTTACAACTAGGATTAGATCATTTATAATTATAGTAGTAATAATATGTATTGTTCTATAATCCTAAATTATAATATAATTCTAAACGAAATATAATCCTAATTAACATAAATAGTCTAATTCTAGCGCGACTCTAATTCTTTAACAATGCTGTAAACTCGCTAGTCAGCTTCGTTAGACATGTTCCAATCATAAGCTTCCTTCTTCTTCAACACCAAGTATCAACGATTTTGAACTATAACATTTATGTAACTTGAGTTTAAACCATTAATTGAGATTTGTTATTCCTTTGGATGACATGATCAATATTTATACATTTTCGTATATATATGCATACAAATGTAAATATATATCGAATTTCAATCGAACATTTAAATATCATAACATTCACTTCAATCTAAATAAATTCGCATATATCGGTCGAGATAAAGCTGGCTAGCCAACCATCATTGTTGGTGGCTAACCTATGACCATATAATTGGGCGTTGAAAATAGTATTTGAATTGTATTTAAAAATTCACATAACTAATACATATTATTCAATAATAATAATTGTCCATATATAACTTTAAGCGACTACGAAACGATGCTAAAATCATCTTAATCCAACGGTTCATATTCAAAGTCCTCATGATCCCTAAACAGTGGCCTTTAACAGCTCCATTGAGCATCTTCTCGTAGCTGCTTTTTTTATCCACAACATCTTTTTAAGCTTTCTTCAATTTCATCAAAGATTTTAACTTTATACTCAAATTGTGTCAGCATAATAATGGCTTCAATTCAAAATTCAATGGTTTTTTCTCATTTGAGGTGAGTTTTCTTGAACACCCCTTTTCTTTTTATTGCTTGAAAATAGCAAGATCACTAGAAATTTGGTTAATTTTTGCCATTTTCTCTGACCCCATTTCATTTTAGTTTCCAGAATTTTGTAAAGTTTGTTCCTTTTTAGGTTGTGTGTAGTGGATTTTAGGAACATCTTAGACGTTATTTTGGGGTATGTGAAAATTTGCTTGCTTTGGGTAGTGTGCTTCTGTAGAAAATTGTGATTAAAAAGTTGGAATCTTTTGGGGTGTGAGTTTAAGATTTAGGGAATTACTTCTTCCGTCCCATTTTAAGTGTCACTTTAGCTCTTTTCAAACTCATTAAAAAAATAAATAATGTTTAGTGTAGTGCTTATGTAGAAAATTGTGATTAAAAAAGGTGGAGTATTTTGGGATGTGAGTACAAGATTAGTGAAATGCTCATTCCGTCCCATTTGAAGTGTCACTTTAGCTCTTTTCACGCCCATTAAGAAAAACAATGTATAGTGTAGTGTTAAGAAGAACTATACTTTGATGCTAAAGGGTATAGTTGGAAATAATTGACAACTTTAGTCTGGAATTCCTAAAGCAACAATTCTTTTGAGCTAAAGCGACAGTTAAAATGGGACGGAGGCAAACAAAATTATGTATGCTATTGAATAAAATAAGAGGATAAGATTTATTTGTTTATTGAAGTAGACATGGTTTGAATGTAATATAACAGGAATTCTCTATAATTCTATAATGCTGTAAGTATTCTCTGAGCTGTTGTTGATGCAAATTATAAATGAAAATCTTGTTTTTATATTGTTTTGTTAATGTTATCAAAGCAATATTTGTAGAAAAGCTTCAAAGGTCTCTTGGGTTTTGAGCGCAAAGTGTAGTTAAAAGCGCCTTAGTGTAGAAAGGCGCGAACGTATTATGTGTGCGTGTGTATATACATATAAGTTATTAGACTTGATTATTGCCTTGAATCTTACACTTAAGCGCTGATTAAGCTAAGCAAAGCGCCAATCCCATGTTGTACAGAGCTTTCTTAAATTGATCTTCTTTTACAATGAAAAAAGAGACCCCTGAATGAACATATCTATATAACTGAGGACAATTTATCTCATCAGAAATCCCAAACTTGCATTCTCTGACTGATCATTGCAACTTTTAGCTCCAATAGTTTTTCCCGTTACCCTTGTGCGCACCCAAAGGGTAGCAGCTGCGTGTTCTCCTGTCATAATAAAAAATTTTCCCCGTTACATTGTTTTATGTGGTGCTTATATGGAAATTGTTGTTTTTACTTGATGAATGAAGAAAAGTAATAGTTTCATAAGTTACCCTTCGGGATGACCCAGTGGTTTGAGCTTGGGACTTCCATGTTGGAGGTCTCAATTTCGAAACCCCTAGCCAGCGAAAGCAAGGAATTTGCCTTCTGGGTTGAGCTCAGCCTGGTGCGGGTTACCTTTCCTATGTGGTTTGCGAGCTATTACATAGGATTGGGGTTTTACCCTGTGCGCACCCAAAAGGGTAGCGGCTGCGGATTTCCCTTGTCGACAAAAAAAAAAAAAGTAATAGTTTCATAAGTTGCTTTGGAATGTTTGGACTTGACTAGTCAATTTATGAGCATATATTGTTATGGATGAAGTTACACGAATGGGTGTCTCTTCCTAGAAGTTGAATATTTCAGCTCATATAACAATTCAAGCATTTTACTCCTCTTGCTTGCCATCTTGTCTTCTAATATAAGGCTTAACGCGTAATTGTTTTTCATGTTCTCTTTCTTATTAGATCCGACCATGGTCTGTATTTCATCAATCCAACAACGACAAACTATAAATCAGATTTGTCCTCGCTAAGTTTTGCTAGAAAGTTTCCCTTCAGCTTCAAAAGTGGAAGAGGATTACTACGGGCTACATTATTATCAGGAGAAGATGATATTTTGTCTTGTTTTAACAACCAAGGTGCAGAAAGAGGTTCTTTTGTTAATCATGGAGCCGAACAAACTATAATTAAGCAACAACCTGGTGAAACAGCTTTTGAAACACCTGCTACCGTAATAACTCCAAACAGTGGGTTTCTCTCTGGTGTTGATGAATTTGACTTGGATCATGCCGTTGAAGGATTCTCTTCTATTCCGGAAGCTATTGATGATATTCGTCAGGGCAAGGTTTGTTTTCTCCTAAGATGGGGACTTCTTTTGTTGTGTACATTTTCTAAGTTTCATACAAGTCGAAACTTGTATTTCGTTTCTTTTAGTAATTTGGAAAAAGACTTGCAGATGGTAATTGTCGTAGATGATGAAGACCGAGAAAATGAGGGTGATTTAATAATGGCAGCACAACTGGTGACACCTGAAGCAATGGCCTTCATTGTAAAACATGGAACTGGAATTGTGTGCGTTAGTATGAAAGGTGAAGATCTAGACAGGCTTCAACTTCCACTAATGGTGCCACCAAAGGAAAATGAGGAGAAACTCAGTACTGCTTTCACTGTGTCTGTGGTATGTCCACTAATTTTCTTTATACACCTAGACTATGTCGCTTGAACTCTTCAGAAACGTAATAGTGCGTGTCTGATCCTCCAAAAGTAGTGCATTTTTGGAGGATCTGTCATGGGTGTGACAACAATTTTGGAGAGTCAGAGCAACTTAGCTTCTAGAAGCTACTATTCGGCTTGAGAACTTTTTTTTTTTTTTACTGTAGATCATGATTAGATTCCTCAAGACAGATCTTATGTAAAAATGAGATGCGGATTGTGTGTGGTGATATTCATTAGGATCTATTGTTGCCCTTGAGCTGGTCCAAAAACAATTCTTGTCATATATCCATATTGGATACATAATAGAGAAAATCATCGATAGGTTTTGTTGAGTATATTTGTGATCCGAACTGCCTTTTCTATGCAAGAGGATTGATTGATCTCAGAAGTGAATATCTATCTGAAAGGGATTACTTTGAGGCACACATACATCAAGAAACATACCCAGTATAATCCAACAATGTGGGGTCTGAGGAGGGTAGAGAAGCAGTTTCAGATAGACCCTCGGCTCAAGGAGAGAAGAAAAAGAAGCAGTAATAACAAACAGTAACAACAACAGGATAGTAAGATAAACAAAGTGAAAGAAACAATCAGGTAATTCTAGCGATCAAAGAATAAGCAAACATAGAACGAATACTAATACTCCTTATACCGTAAGGATATACACTCTGCAACCTACTAACCCTCTACCCTGATACTCGTTTCTACACCTTCCTATCAAGGAGAAACACACATACATCATATTCATTTTATTGGCTTGCTAGGACAAAACCTAGGGGATCTCCTATTTAACTACCTTCATCCACATTTGTTACAACTCTCTTTTAATGTTTGCTTAAGTGCCTAATGCCAACACCCATCTGAGCTAAGTCTTGTGCACTAAACTTTTCTTCAATATGTCAAATAGGTATGGAACTTGATCAGGGGCTCACAGTTTGTGCATAAGCATTTTAAGAGATTTTCTCAATCTATTGTTCATAGTCCTTCAAATAATGATCGAGAGGAGTTGTTTTTCCAATCATATCACTTTGCTTTTGAGCCGTCAAAAAAACTTTTGTTGACTTGTCATGACTGATATTTGTAATTTGGTTGGAATCGCTCTGTGTTCAGAAGTCGAGCATATACTATTAGGACATGTTGCTCTGACAGTTGTTTAGTGCCCACAACTCAAATATTCTCAGCCATTGACACCAATTAGTTGGATCTGATAGGATGCAAAATATGGTACCACAACAGGTGTATCTGCACATGATAGGGCAAAAACAGTTTTGGCTCTAGCATCTGCTGATTCAAAACCCGAGGATTTCAACCGACCTGGACACATTTTCCCACTCAAGTATAGAGAAGGAGGGGTGCTAAAAAGAGCTGGCCATACTGAAGCTTCCGTTGATCTTGCTGTATTGGCTGGGCTGGATCCTGTTGCTGTTCTTTGTGAAATTGTGGATGATGATGGTTCCATGGCCAGGTTGCCTAGGCTTCGTCAATTTGCTGAGGCTGAGAACTTAAAGATTGTATCCATTGCCGATTTGATCAGGTAACGACTTAGATAAATGTATAATAGCATTAACAGCTTTCACAGTTTTAACACTAATAATCCTCTGCATAACATCCCTCTGACATGTCAAAGAGGAAATTGATGATTCTTTTAGATGCTGCTGATTTAGAGAAATGGATGCATTTCAAAAAAGTTAAATTCAAATGAGATTGTACTCATGAAGGCAACCTAAAATCCTTATTATTAATATTCTGGTTAATAACATATCAGCTCGTCCAAGCAACCTCCAACCATCAAAAAAAGTGAAAAGAAAACCCCCGTCAAGGAAGAATGACACAATTCAAAGCACAAGGGTCAACCAGTCTGATTTTCAAAGTTAATTCTGGACATCGGTTTATTGGTTCGTTTCCCCGAAAACAACTAGAATATTCCAGAATTTTGCAAAAAGAAAAAGTTCTTTAAAAACTTTTTAGGAAAATCGCTCTTTAGGAAAAAGTGGTATCTGTCCTAGTAGTGATCGTCTTATAGTTGTAGATTTGACTGAAGGTACTGTCTTATAAAATGGGACGAAGGGGAGTACCCATTATTGCAAGTTGTAATCCCTTTAGCAAGATAGAAAATGGATAACTCTCACGTGCTCCTTTAGTATGAAAGACACTGTTTTCCTTATTGCTTGGTGTTTAGTTATGCCAATTCTTTTAGAATTCCGAGTGGATGAGAATTGCTCTGATTGTCATTTCCCTTTGCAGAGTTACATAAAATGGGTCTTTCTAATGTCAGGATTGGCTTATCCTCAATTGCATGATTCTGAATCTGACTTATATTATGAGTTGACAACATTCATTCTGCACAGATGTCAACATGAGCAATGACAAACATGGTTGAAAGGACAATATGATGGTTTTTGAATTGGGCAAATCGAATAGGCTTTGTAGGTCATGCATAAACTGGACAAGTCTAAACCTTTCCAGTTTCCTGAAGTATACTAGTAGTTGTTCTTAAGATAACAAGACTAACCACTTGTTCATGAATATCTACTTTCAGAGAGTACTTTGTAAAGCCAACTATTACTTATTTGTGTCCCTATTAGTCTTGCGTCAAATGAGAAGAAGTATGACCTCTGTATCCTTTGGCAGGTATAGAAGGAAAAGAGAGAAACTGGTGGATCTCGCTGCTGCTGCACCTATACCAACAACGTGGGGACCTTTTAAAGCGTACTGTTTTAAGTCTGTCTTGGACGGAATTGAACATATTGCCATGGTCAAAGTAAGCAAAGTTGTGATCAGAGGGCTGAATAAACTTACTTCTTTCATATTCTATGTGGATATATCTCTCTTTAGATGATGATTACCCTTAACTCAAAAAAAATATCTCTCTTTAGATGATCTTGTAGTTCTGACCATAATCACTAACTTTTTCTATAATTCCGTCTACTCCATTTCTTTAACTAGTCTTGGAAAAAATTGTAATTTTGTGAATACATGATTTGTTTAAATAGGGAGTGTCCGTCTAATTATTCTTGACAATCATGACAAGGTTCTATTTCAATAGGGTGATATCGGAGATGGGAAAGATGTCCTTGTCAGAGTGCACTCGGAGTGTCTCACTGGTGACATATTTGGGTCAGCCCGATGTGACTGTGGTAAGCAGTTAGCGCTTGCAATGAACCAAATTGAACAAGCTGGAAGGGGTGTATTAGTATATCTCCGCGGGCATGAAGGAAGGGGAATAGGTTTGGGACATAAACTTCGTGCTTACATCCTGCAAGATGATGGGCATGACACGGTTGAAGCTAATGAAGAGCTGGGACTACCAGTTGATTCACGCGAGTATGGCATTGGTGCGCAGGTATTGTCTGCAAAGCTAGTTATCGTTTTTCTTGATTGTAAAACTAAACTTTTAACATCTTTATCAGTCCTTCTTGATCTTAGTGTTTCTTTAACAAGGTTTGATCATATATATACAGCGTGTGTGTGCGGGAGATATGCAATTGCCCTTTATATTTCTATAGTAAATTGTTGATTTGATCCCTGAGCTATTAGCTCGTAAATATTTTGTTCCTTCAATGATATATATAGCATTTCCGAATCTGCAACAATTGTCGTCTAGTAGTGAAACAAATGTGAGTTTCTTGAGGTATATCTTAATAGCAACTTCCCTTAATCCTCATATGGAACTTCTCTTTCCATTTTACAACAACATACCCAATGCAATCCCTGTCTGGGGAGTGGGGAGGGTAGAGTATACGCAGATCTTATCTCCCTACTTTGGGAGGTGATAGGTTGGTATTGATACACCCTCGGCTCATTTCTTTCGATTTTCTGTTTGTGTTTCTGTTAACTTCAACAACTGAACATTAACCTATTGATTTGATTTCAGATACTACGAGATTTGGGTGTTCGTACAATGAAACTGATGACAAACAACCCCGCGAAGTATGTTGGGCTCAAAGGATATGGTCTGGCAATTTCAGGTAGAGTTCCCCTGTTGGCTCCTATAACTAGAGAAAATAAGAGGTACTTAGAGACCAAACGCGTGAAATTGGGGCACATATATGACTCCAACGACGATGCCAATGGCCACGTTAATAGTTCTGAAGTTGATAGAACGAGCCACGATGAGTTACGTGACAACACTGACTGAAAATCGTCTGAACAACCGCAGTGAAAAAACTGTTTTGAGCATTTCCTGGTAGCATGTTCCAAACATTTTTTTAGCTCTGTTGGATAAATGTACTTTTTTTCTTCTTCTTTTGCTCATGTAGAAGAGTTCAAAGGGGAAGTGATTACAAAAGTTTTGAAGAAACATTTGTGTTGTTGGTGAAGTTAATCTCAACTTGTTTGGGATCGAGTGGTAGTTAATTGAATAAAACTCTCTACAAACGGTCCATTTTCAACGTCAAATAGCCTCAAAGCAGGCAAATTTCCCATTTTATCGATTTTCGTGTGCTATAGTCCATCATCTTTTTTGGTGATTCGAAATTTCGAGATGATTTTTGCAAAAAATTTACATGGGCGTTCTTTAAGATCTTATATATGGAGTCGGTTGGTCATCAAGGCCAAAACGGCCCATTTTCAAGGTCAAACGAGTCCAGAGCAAACAAATTCCTATTTTGCCGATTTTCGTGTGCTATAGTCCACCATCTTTTTTGGTAATTCGAAATTTCGAGATGATTTTTGCCAAAAATTCATAATGAGAAGACGTATCGAATTAAATAGCAACCACTCTGTAAAATTTATTTTTAAGTTTTGACGACACATTTTTGTCACACAAGACATTGGATGTGAGCCTGTATTGTGGCGGTGATCGTATCTTTGGTAGTTCTTGCGATTGAGTTGGTTGGCTGTCTGAATTTTCACAATATTGGTGAGGGCTCGATTCTCTGTCTAGTAATTCTCTCCCTCTATCAACTCACATGTTACAAATAAAATATTTAAGTTAAAACTACAAGATCTAAAAATCTCTTGGTGATTGTATCATGGTAGTTCTTACGATTGACTTTTCCATTGTTGGTATTATGTCGACACCTCATCAACTTGGTTGAGTATCTGAATTTTCACCATATTGATGACTGGTGAGGGCTCGACTCTCATCTATATTATTTTGAACATAGGATAATAATAAGTAATATATTATGATTTATGTGATGTTATCTTATTGCACACGATTTTTTTTAAAGAAAAATTATGATCTAAAATATATCGTGACATTGTTATTATAAAGTATTTTTTAATATAAGAATATAATTATTTTAAAAAATGAAAAGTATGTCAGGATACCCTACCTTTTAATGATTAATTACTTGAATTATTATGGGATTTGATTCACCTATAATTCTTTTTGTACGGCATATGGTATTTAAATTTTTTAAAAAATATTTTAACTTTAACCGCTAGCATAATATTCTTTTCCTTTAATTTGTATTACAACTAGTTCACAAAATGTATAATCACCTCTTTATGTTCAAATTCCATAGTTATTTATTTATTTAGTTTTATCCTTCAAAATTCACTTATCCAAATATTTTAAACTCACACCACAAAATCATTTTTGCAAAAAAAAATTTCCCATAATTCTACTAAGCTATTAGAAGATATCTAACGTCTATACAATTTTCTACAGTATTTAACTCTTTTTTCCATTAGATTAAATTGTGATGTAAAATATCAATAAATTATAAATATAAAAATACTATAATACAATAATACTAAAGGATTATTTCAAAGAGGTGATACAATAATTATTTGCATTTTAGAAAAAGGTTGCATCTCAAGTGCTATAAACAATCTATTCTAAATATTAATTAACTACTTTTAGAATTCAAGCCTATAATCTATCATTTACCTAAAAATATATTTATCGACATTTTATAATCAAGAAAGATGGGTACTTTTAATTATAAGTAAACATATATTTATTTTTGTTTGAAGCTTCCATTTAACAATTCCAAAAAGTGACAAAAGCAAAAAAAAAAAAAAAAAAGTCTGAAATTGTTGGTAAAAGAGAAAAATTCCAATTACTTTAAAATATTAAATCCTTATCTTTAGTAACAGGACCAACATTTATTTATTTTAAAATATATATTTTTAGAAAGAAGATTAACACACGTTTATCACACCATTTGTTACTTTATGTCATAATATCATAATAGTATATACAAAATAAAGTATAAAAACTAGTCAGCAAAGTGATGTAATAAATAATTAAAGACAGTTTATTTTTGTATCTTTCTTGAAAAAAAAGTTTAAGATGTTTGGTAAAAATGTGCATCATTAATAACATACGTTGAACTGATAAATAATAACGTGTTGTGGTGAATAAAATTATTTTTTTTATAAGAAATTTTAGGTTCAATTTGAATATAAAAAATTCTTAGAAAGACTAAATGAAGTCTATAGGATGTGAAATTTAAAATAATCAGACTTTAATATTAATACCGAACAACGAATAGTAAATAAAAAAATAAAAATGAAGAACATACTTTTTACCCCCTACCAAATGCTTACCAACTGCCAAATTTGCACCTACTAGTTAGTTACAATAATAATAATCATTTAATTCTAAGACTAAATATATTTATTTTATTTCTAGAGAAGTGAAATACGTTTTTTAATTGCTTTACGTGTATGTAATGTTCATGACGGAGGATAAGTTTATCGAGAAGGCGTACACGAATTTCATATTGAAATGATAAATTAATTATTGAGGTATATACTTGAGTATTAAGCGAATAATATCTTAATAGTTGAATCAGAATTATTATAATATCGTCCCTTGTTCCATGTATTATCCTCTTCAAAATTACTCTTTAAGTAATTGGTTATCATCTCTTTAAAAAATTCATTTTCTTGGAATTATATGATAATACGCTTTTCAGTAGCGTATAGGAAATCTCGAAATACGAATGCACAAAAAAGTAGAAAATCTTTCAACTAACGATAAAACTTGACATCCAAGCAATTCCTTAAAAGATTTTAGTATTGTTTCTTAACTTCTACGTTACAAAAATATCTT
Organism: Solanum pennellii; assembly: GCF_001406875.1. Taxonomy (NCBI): domain Eukaryota; kingdom Viridiplantae; phylum Streptophyta; class Magnoliopsida; order Solanales; family Solanaceae; genus Solanum; species Solanum pennellii. The sequence continues at coordinate 3,522,593 of NC_028647.1, forward strand.
CAATGACGAATAATTAAGACTTTTTTTAATTGAATTCCAATTATTAACTATCATAAAAAATGATTATTTCATGTGCGTTGACATATCTGAATATGTTAATTCATAATAATGACTTTCAAATATATTCATAATATGTTAATTTATAGTAATGACTTTCAAATATGTTAATTATCTCAATATGTTAAATTCATAATTGATCAATATATATGGAAAATTATGACCGTTAATTACTTGTATTATACACACACATGTAATTAACATGTTTACACTTATTCGATGTATATCATTTCAATTTTAGTGCATAATAATGCTTCTAAATATCTTTATCAATTTTCAATGTTTCTGTAAATATTATTAACAAATTTTGAAATTCATCGTTTTTGATCCAACAGTATCAATAAAATAAATCACTTAATTGTGCTCTCTATAAAATAAGATTCGTCTTTCCTAAATCTTTAATAATTATATAATGTATCACTTTGTACTATTAATAAAACTTCAGATTCAATGCTCATATCCTCTAATGGCTATAAAATAGATCAATTTATACTATTCATAAAATCGAAATTCATCGACTCTATGATGATTATAGAATAAAGAGAAAAGACATAAAGACACCATCAAAGTTGTTCCGTATTTGCATAAAGACACTTTAACTTTTAAAGTGTCCTATCACCCCACAGAACTATTTAATTTCTTTGTAAATGGGCCATTTTGACTCATTCCCTAGTCTATGTAATGGTGCGTGTTGCTCAACTTCCTATGATATGATTCAACCCGACCCGACCCTATTCTTTGAAGAAAAATCATCTTCTCCTTTCCTTTTCTTCTCAGTTTGGCATGCACCTTCAGAAAAACTTCCATTAATTTTTCTTCATTCGGATTTTTTTATTCAACTATGGAGTTAGGTGACAAGAAAATTTTGAATGTGAAATTGCTTTTAGTTGCAACCCTTTTGGTAGCAAAACTCATATCTGCACTAATTATTCCCAGATCTAAGTAGCGCCCCAAGGGGGATCTGCCTAGATATTGCATCAACTAACACAGAGTTTCTTCCTCCCACCTTCACATTAATTTTCAATGATAAACTTGTTTCAGGTCACCATAAAGAGAGCCATTATTGTCTAGCAAGATAACAACCAGGAGATCAAGCTTCTTCGATAGCGGCTGCAACTTTGTCCTGGCATCATGAAATCGAGTTTATCAGGATTCGGATTGAAGTTCATTTCGAATATTCCACACATTTGTGCAAGCTCAAAACAAAACTATGAAATCAAAAAATGAGGACAAACAATGATTATTTTGGATTTAAATTTGGGGAAGTGACATAAATTGATTAAATAATTAATAATAAAGAAAAATAATGACACATGATACCTTTAAAATGGTGGCAGTAAAAATACTGCATGACGTGCCTCATATTCGTGTTAACAACCCAGACTTGAGAATGGATCAAAATGGTCCATTTACAAAAAAATTAACTAGTTCTGTGGGATGATAGGACACTTTAAAAGTTAAGATGTCATGCAAATACGGGACAACTTTGATGATGTTTTTACGTCTTTTCTCTAGAATAAATCACATTATATTATTTATAAAAATCGAGATTCGCTTTGACCCTATAAGGACTATCAAAGAAGATCACTTATACTATTTGTGAAATTGAGATTAGCCAGTGTCCCTATAACTATAAAATAAATTATTTTATACTACTCATAAAAAATGAGATTCTCATTGACTCTATAATGATTGTAAAATCGATCACCTTATATTGTCCATAAAAATTGAGAATGGACATTGACCCTCTAACATTACAATATAATTCACTTTATACTATCCATAAAAGCAAAGATTCGTCGTTGACCCTATAATGACTATACAATAAATCACTTTATACTATTTATAAAAATAGAAATTCGCTGTTGACCATATACCGACTACAAAATAAATCACTTTATACTATCAATAAAAGTCAAGATTCGTCATTGACCTATAGCGACTAAAAATTAAATAACTTTATACTACAATAAAAATAGAAATTCGTTGTTGACCAGTGTAAAACAATCACTCTATACTATTCATTAAAATTGAGATTTGACGACCCTCAAACGGTATTGGATAAATCACTTTATACTATCATAATAGTCAAGATTCGTGGTTGACCCTAGACTATAAAATAAATCACTTTATACTATTCATAAAAGTCGAGATTCGTCGATGACCCTATAATGATCTTAAAATCGATCACTCGATACTGTCTATAAAAAATGAGATTGGACGTTGACCCTCTAACAGTACAAAATAAATCACTTTATACTATCCATAAAAGTTAAGATTCGTCGTGGACCGTATAACGATTATAAAATAAATCATTTTATTCTATCCATAAAAATTGAAAATTGTCATTAACCGTATAACAACTATAAAATAAATCACTTTATAGTATCTATAAAAATTGAGATTTATTATTAACGCCGTAACCTATCAAAATAGATTAGTTCATACTAGTCATATATTTTGAGTATCGTCATTGACATCATAACAACTACACAAGTCAAGATTCACTAACCCTATAATGATCGTCAAAATAAAACATTTTATACTATTCTTAAAAATTGAGTCATTGTTGACCATATAACAATTATAAAATAAAGTGTTTTACGCCACTCATAAAAATTGAGATTTATCGTGACCTTATAACGACTGTTAGAATAAACCATTGCATACTGATCATATTGACCCTATAACAACTATAGAAAAAATCACTTCATACCATTCATAAGAATCGGGATTCATCGTTGACTCCATTACAATTGGAAGATTGACTAGTTTATACTATCCATAAAAAACGAGAACCGTTGTTGACACTATAATGACTATAAAATAAAATCACTTTTTACCATCCATAAAAATCAGACATACCAATCATAAAATTGAGATTTATCATTGACAGATAACGACTACAAAATAAAACACTTTATACTGTCCATAAAAATCAAGCACCGCTGTCTTAAACCCTAAAAATGGTTACAATCAGACATACCAATCATAAAAATTGAGATTTGTCGTTGACCTGATAATGGCTATAAAATAAAACACTTTATACCGTCCATAAAAATCAAGCGCCGCCGTCTCAAATCCTAAAAACACCTACAATCAGACATATCAATCATTAAAATTGAGATCTTACGTTGACCTGATAACGGCTATAAAACAAAATACTTTATACTGTTCATAAAAATCAAGCACCGCCGTCTCAAACCCTAAAAACAACTACAAAAATAAAACACTTTACACTATAAATAAAACTCGAGACTCATCATTTCCGACCCCGCTTCACCTTAATTGTTTTCTCTAATTCTTTTTCTCGTATGAATTGGAGAGAACAAAGAAATTGAGGCTTCCCAATTCAAGTAAAACAAGGAGAAAAATTGAAAACAAACTTTTCAGCTTTCTCTGTTCACTGTTTTCCTCTCTGTTTGCTCTGTTTTTCTACCTATACGTACAAATTATATACATATACATACACCCTTCTTCTCCTACTATCCGTCCCTTTCTTCCCCACCCACCCACCCAACACCCACCCACAGAGTTTCGCAGTCTTTTGTTCAGTTGTCGGGTCACTCTGTTCTTCTGTCCAGACTTTTTTTTCTTCTCTTTTTCCAATGCAAAAACGGGGTTCATACCCGGTGTTCCAATCGGGACATGGGTTTCACCGGAATTCGCCGGAATTTTCGAAACGAAGAATACCCAATTTCACAATCCAACTCCGGGCAACACCGATGAACTGGAAACTGAACTGGCAACATCTGAACAGCTTGATAGCAAAATTACCCTTCACCCCAGAAAACCCATCAGTTGTAGACTCAAGTTATATCGTCGGAACCCTATCGTATGTTGAATGGTGTCAAACATTAGAAGTTATGGTGAAGTTATGGGAGTTAAGGTTAAGTGGTGAGCATTGTTATAACCCAATTTTAAAAGGAAAAGTTGAACTTCCATCTGATAAAGAAGAATTGAATGAGAGAATAAAAGGGGTTTTCTTGGAGAAATTAAATAGGTTAATCAATGGGGTTTTAGTACAAAAATGGCAGAAAAAATTGGGTTTTGTGATTGATGAGATTGGGAAAATTTCTTTGTTGTTGAAGAAACCAAACAGGATTGGTGTTTACCAGGAGCTATGTAAGAAAAAAAAGGGTATTGAAGGTGAAAGAGATTTGATATTATCAAGGATTGATGAATACAAGAATGGGATTAAATGTATCATTGATAATTTGGAGGATTCAAAGAATTATGAGGATGTTAAAGTGTTTGATTTTGGTGAAGGGATTGATTGGAATAGAATTCACTTTATCATGATGAGAGAATGTAGAAGGCTTGATGATGGATTACCAATTTATGGTTTTAGGCAGCAGATTCTTCAACAAATTCTTTCTCAACAGGTAGAATTTAATATCACTTACCAATTTAATCTGATCTTTTGTTTACTGATGATAACTAGCTTTACCATAGATGTTGAGATTATAAAAATTTATTTCAGATATCAAGTTCCATGATTTAACTTCAAAAGGGTAAATTTTTATTTTTCGAGTTTCAACTTCAAAATCTACTGCTAAAAGGAACCCTTGAGTCAAGGTTTTTGCTTTGATAAAAGGATAACAAGCTTACAATAGATTTTGAATGTCGAAATATAAGTTTTGAATATCAAGTTCCAAAAATTACAACTTCAAAATCGATGGCTATACGGGAGCTTATTATCAGTTAGTCTTGTGATTCTTTTTGCTTGTAATGGATTAATGAGCTTAAATATTTTGTCTGCAAGTAGGTGCAATGCATTTTGTTAGTAATCCTGTATGCATTTTTAGTATTACAGTTATGCTGATTTCCCCCCTTTTGGATAGACATATACCAATTGAAATTACAGCTATTTTCACTTGTCCGGGAAAAGTTTGCAGTTAATTTTTTTTTTTTAAATGCACTTGAAAATGTTGTACTGATAAAAAGACTTGTCTTTTTTGCCATTAATCCTCGTAACCACAAAAGCAATTTTAACTTTGAGTCGAGGCTTTTACCCGCATCTTAGTAAAAGGTTAACAAGCTTAAATATTAGCATTTACTTGTAAAAAGATGGATAAGTGAGCTCAAATATTTTTTTCTACAAGTCTTTGCAATACAATTTGCTAATACTCAAGTACATTTTATTAGTAGTACTGGTATAGTAACAACTATACTGTTTTTTTCTTCTATATAGATATATACCAATTGAAATTGCCACTATTATCACTTATATAGCAGCTTCTGTTGATTTTTGTAAAAATTTTACTTGAACATTTGGTGATGGAGTTTTAAATTGCTTTTACTGATTAAGAGGAGCTAAAACTTGTGCTTAGATGATTTCATCTTGTTGTTTGCAGGTGCTAGAAGAATTCCCCCCCTCCCCTCCCTCCCTGTATTATTGTTCTTAATTTAGTAATTTGATTATATCTTCATTAAAAATGTAATTTGAGTATACAAATATGTTATTCATAATTGACTTTTCAACAGTGGATGATTTTTATTATGAGCTTTTGTGTCTGTTTGTATGCATCCTTGGTGATTCGAATGGGATGATATCTCGTTTTTAGGGGCTCCATGTGATGTGATTAAATTTTTTTGATGGTTATGTTTTAGGTGACTGTTTTGGTTGGGGAGACTGGATCAGGAAAGAGTACACAATTAGTGCAATTCCTTGCTGATTCAGGAATAGCTGGCGATGGTTCTATAGTTTGTACTCAGCCTCGAAAACTTGCTGCCAACTCTTTAGCAAGTAGGGTTAGAGAGGAAAGCCAGGGGTGCTATGATGATTGTTCGATCTCCTGTAATCCACCACATTCATCCGATCAGCAGTTGGATTCAAAGGTGATTTTTATGACAGATCACTGCCTATTACAGCACTATATGGGCGACAAGAATTTGTCCAACATTTCATGCATCATAGTCGATGAGGCACATGAAAGAAGCCTTAACACCGATCTTCTTTTAGCGTTGATTAAGAAACTACTTCATCAGAGGTTTGATCTGAGGCTTATTATTATGTCTGCCACAGTTGATGCAAACCAGCTTGCAGGCTACTTCTTTGGTTGTGGAACTTTCCATGTGGCTGGTAGGACTTTTCCGGTTGATATAAAGTATGTTCCCTGTGAAGATAACGCCCATTATGCTGTAGGTGCAATTGCCTCTTATGTCCACGATGTTATCAAGATGGTGACCGAGATCGATAGAACTGAGGGAGTGGGGGCTATTTTAGCCTTCTTGACATCTCAGAGTGAAGTTGAGTGGGCTTGTGAGCAGTTTAAAGCACCACTCGCCATTGCTTTACCTTTGCATGGCAAGTTATCCTATGATGACCAAAACCGAGTGTTTCTCTCCTATCCAGGGAAGAGAAAGGTTATATTCACCACCAATCTAGCTGAGACATCACTGACAATCCCCGGTGTCAAATATGTTGTTGATTCTGGCATGGTTAAAGAAAGCAGGTTTGAACCTGGCTCTGGCATGAATGTTCTCAGGATATGCAGTGTGAGCCAAAGTTCTGCTAACCAAAGAGCCGGTCGTGCAGGGAGAACTGAACCTGGAAAGTGTTTCAGGCTGTACTCTCAAAGTGATTTTGAGGATATGCCTCGTCATCAGGAACCTGAAATTCGGAAAGTTCATCTTGGTGTTGCAGTGCTGAGGATTCTTGCTTTAGGTATCAAGAATGTGCAGGATTTTGATTTTATTGATGCACCGAGCCCCAAAGCTATTGAGATGGCCACCAGAAATCTGGTTCAACTAGGAGCTGTTACACAAAGAGATGATGCATCATATGAATTAACTGAAGGAGGACTAAAACTGGTGAAGTTGGGTATTGAACCTCGGTTGGGAAAAATGATCCTTAGTTGCTTTGATCAACGTTTGGGTAAAGAAGGTGTTGTGCTTGCAGCCGTTATGGCAAATTCCAGCAGCATTTTCTGTAGGGTTGGTTCTGAAGGAGACAAGCTTAAATCTGATTGCCACAAGGTGCAATTTTGCCATCCAAGTGGGGACCTCTTTACTTTACTATCTGTTTACAGGGAATGGGAGATTGTGCCTAGGGAAAAGAAGAATAGCTGGTGTTGGGATAATAGTATCAATGCTAAATCCATGAGAAGATGCCATGAGACAGTGCTGGAAATGGAAGCCTGTCTTCAGAATGATCTCAATATGATCTTAGCCAGTTACTGGTGCTGGCATCCTCAAGTGCATAACAAGTGTGACGAAGTATTGCAAAGTATAATTCTTTCTTCACTTGCGGAAAATGTTGCTGTGTACTCAGGTTATGATCAGCTTGGTTATGAGGTTGCACTAACTGGGAAGTGTGTCCAACTACATCCTTCCTGTTCGCTTTTGAATTTTGGCCAACGACCACGTTGGGTAGTCTTTGGGGATGTCCTTGCATCAGCTAACGAGTATCTGGTCTGTGTTACTGCATTTGAGTTTAGTTCTCTTGTTAGCCTCACTCCTGCTCCTTTGTTTGATTTTCTGAAGATGGATGCACGAAAGTTAGAAAAAAAAGTTTTGACAGGCTTTGGAGTCTTGCTACTCAAAAGATTTTGTGGGAAATTTAACAGTAGCATTAATAATCTTGTCTCGCGCATTAGAACTTCTTGTAAGGATGAAAGAATAGGCATTCAAGTTAATGTTGATGAGAATGAGGTTCTTTTATATGCTTCTTCAAGAGATATGGAGTGTGTTACATTCCAGGTAAATGATGCTCTAGAGTATGAAAGTAAGCTGTTGCGGAACGAATGCTTAGAGAAATGTCTATTCAATGGAGGATCGGCCTCTGTTGCTCTCTTTGGAGCTGGAGCTGTGATAAAGCATTTGGAGCTTGAGAAGAGATGTTTGACTGTGGACATATTTCCTTCAAATGGAAATGCCATTGATGACAAGGAATTGCTGATGTGTTTGGAGAGAGCAACATCTGGTAATATTTGTATGGTGCACAAGTACTATGGAATGGGCCAGGACAAATTGGAGACCAAGTGGGGCACAGTAAAATTTCTTACCCCTGATGCTGCAGAACAGGCTACATCCTTAAATAAAGTGGAATTTAATGGTGGCTTTCTGAAAATGGTTCCATCCAGGAGCATAAATTGTAGTGATCAAAAAATGTTTCGCTCAGTTCTCAAAGCTAAAGTTTCTTGGCCTCGTAGGTACAGTAAAGGAGTAGGCTTTCTGAGATGTGATCCTATGGATGTTCCTTTAATTTTAGATGACCTCTCTGATCTTATGATTGGTGGAAATGTCATCCGTTGTGAGGCAAGCGATAAGAACCCTAATAACATAGTCATTGCTAGACTTGATAAGGACATGGCTGAGACAGAGATACTTGAGGTGTTAAGGGCAACAACAAATAGGAGAGTTCTGGATTTCTTCTTGGTGAGAGGAGATTCTGTAGAGGATCCTCCCATAGCTACTTGTGAAGAAGCACTTCGGAAAGAAATATCTCCCTTCATGCCTAAAAAGGTTCCATTTGTTAACTCTGTTCGTGTCCAGGTCTTCCAGCCGAAACTAACTGAGTATTTCGCAAAAGCAACTATAACATTTGATGGATCTCTTCATCTTGAAGCAGCCAAGGCCTTGGAGCAAATCGACGGCATGGTTTTGCCTGGATGCCTTCCCTGGCAGAAAATAAGATGTGAGCGACTGTTTCACAGCTCTGTTTCCTGTCCTGCAGCAGTTTATCATGTCATCAGGAACCAGCTGGATTTTTTACTTGCTAGCCTCCGCCAAAGAAAGGGTATCTTGTGCTTACTTTTTTTTATATATCTTCTTTACAATTACGTCTGTGTCAAACTAGGTTGCTTAAGCGAAGTGCCGGATTTTGTTTTAAACTGAACCTGAAATGTTCTGGTCTATATGCTCGGTTTGTTGGCTACTTTATAAATTGTTGTTCACATTCCTATAGCACTATTTTAAATCTTATTTGTGTTCCTCAGATTGGTTAATGTGAAACTCTGTTGTCTTTTATCTCGAAAATTCTCCAAAGATAAAAGATGGGCTTGTTGAATTATGCTCTCTATTTTTGTGTTGGTTGATTGAGGGAGGAGAAAAATTAGAGAATCCATAAGGGTTAGTGAGGGGATTCTTCTGCAACCTTTCGTGTCTCTTCAATGTTATTTATATAGTTTAAGAAGTGACTCTTATTTCAGAAGAAAAAAAATTTCAGTAGTTGTAAATGGATTTATTTAATTGGTAGCTGAGTGAAACTTGTGATTGTCTTGCAGTTGGAAAATGCGAGCTACAGAGAAATGATAACGGTTCCTATACAGTTAGGATATCTGCTACTGCCACCAAAGTTGTGGCAGATTTGAGAAGGCCACTGGAGCAACTTATGAAAGGCAAGATTGTAGATCACGTGGACATTACTCCGAAGGTTGTTCAACTTCTGTTCTCTCGGGAAGGAAACAACATTATGAGGACAATTCAACGGGAGACAGGAACCTATATTTATTTTGACAAGCATAGCTTGCTTGTTAGTATATTTGGTTCTTTAGACAACGTTGATAGGGCTCAACAGAGATTTATTGATTCCCTTCTGGCGCTACATGAAAATAAACAACTTGAGGTGCATCTTCGTGGAGGACATTTGCCTCATGACCTGATGAAAAGAGTTGTTCAGACATTTGGACCAGACCTTAGTGCGCTTAAAGAAAAGGTGCCTGGGGCAGAGTTCTCTCTGAACACAAAGCGCCATTGCATCTATATGAATGGTACAAAAGATATGAAGCAAAATGTTGAGGACATAATCTCTGAAATTGCTCAAAGAAGTTTTCCAACTCAAACGACAGGAGATGATGCTGACTGTCCTGTTTGCTTGTGTGGACTGGAGGATCCTTATAAACTTGAAGCTTGCTGCCATGTATTCTGTCGGACATGCTTGCTAGAGCAGTGTGAGTCTGCAATCAAAAGCCGGGAAGGTTTCCCCATATGCTGTCTTCATCAAGGTTGTGGGGAACCCATCTTGCTTGCTGATTTGAAGTTTTTATTGTCAATTGAGAAGTTGGAAGAACTTTTCAGGTCTTCTTTGGGGGCTTTTGTGGCAGCCAATGGGAGTACCTACCGCTTTTGCCCCTCACCAGACTGCCCTTCAGTTTATCGCATTGCAGATTCCGATACGGTTGGTGCACCTTTTGCCTGTGGTGCATGCTATGTGGAGACATGTACGAGTTGCCACATGGAGTATCATCCTTACCTCTCATGTGAGATGTACCAGAAAGTTAAAAACGACCCAGATTGCTCTCTAGAGGAATGGTCCAAGGGGAAAGAGAACGTAAAGAAATGTCCCGTTTGCAGATGTACAATTGAGAAGGTGGATGGCTGCAATCATATCGAGTGTAAGTGTGGGAATCATGTTTGCTGGGTTTGCTTGCGCTTCTTTGACACCAGTGATAATTGCTATGATCATTTGAGGTCTGTTCACCGATCCATTACATGAGAAATAGGGAACCGTAGTTTATGTAAGCGTGTTCATGTAACATATTTGCACCGAGCATGTAATCAAGAGCTTTTTATGTCTATACATATCTATGTTTGTGTCTTCACAACCCTTTTCTTTGCTATAGTTAAATGTCTCTATTACAAATTGTACAAGGTTTCTGTCTAATTTTGTGGCATTTGGTTAGTTCTGTATATACAACATGACTGATAAAGCTAACCTTCTCAACTACAAAACAATGTGGATGTGAGAAGGAAAAGCAATTCAGAATATGAGAAAATAGAAACAAAAAAGATGAACAAGTCTGGCATAGCCCAAGCCAATGACACGTATTGTCTGCTTTGATATCGTGTGCCTTTTTTTGACCCGTCCTCTGTCAAAGGAGGTATCTGTAACCAATTGCAGCTATGCCTAAACAGAAAGCAACTGCTATGAGCCATGTTACACCATTTGTACCATTTTCATCTTCTTTTGTTCTGTTCCATTGTTCATATTGCTTCTGCTGCTGCTGTTGCTGTTTCTGCTGTTTTTGTTTTCTGAACTGCAGGAGTTGTAGCTCAAGAACTTTGATCCAGTTCCTATAAGCAAGAGCTCGCGCTGATTCATCCAACATCAAATTCGAAAGAGCTTCCTTCTCCTTCTGCAATGCCAGGTACTTCCTCTCTGCCTCTCTTGCTCGTGTCTGTGATCGTCTCAACGCCTTTAGAACCTCCAACCTATCACTCCCTAGTTCTTGTCTAACCTCGATATTCGCCTCCTTAACATTATCATCATTCATATCAGGACCAGAAAACACCTTAAGAGGTGGTGGCAAGTCACAATTCTGCATAAGAAAATCAAGACTTGATTTTTGTTTTTGACCAAACACATAATTCATCTCATCTTTGTTGATCATCAACCCCATAGGACTTAACTTTTGATTATTCATCAACCATCCAGCCATCATCCCAAATTCTTGAAATTTTTTTGGCTAAATTTTGCAATAAAATGATGAAATATGTCAAGAATTCAAAGAAAGTTGGTTGTTGGTAGTTGTTGGATATAAGGGGAGTTTGTCAAAATGATCAAAAGTTTCTGATTGGTTGATAGGATTAGTGGGACCCACATTTCTGATGAATTGGCACAATCTGATTGGTTGGATAACGTTTTAGTTTTCTAACATATATATATATATATTTTTTAATATAAGATGCGTGTAAGCATAGGAAGAAATTCTTTGCTTCTGATTATAAGCAAAGATTAAATTAAAGAAATATTAAGAGTCAATATATTCCATTTGCTTTGAAAAAAAAAAAAGATTCTACTTGTCTTTATCAAGTATTAATTCATATAAAGACAAATTGAAAGTTATAGGATTATGAAATAGGTTTAGCATCGTGTACGTAATTTTATTCCTATCCTATAAAAATAGAGAGATATAATTCTATAGTTTATCGTTTAATATGTATATTCTTATCTATATCTTATTATTTTTTTTTTAAAAGTAACAACTATTAATTTAGACTTAATTTGTTTGGCTAATTAAACGACAAATAATAAGGACCGATAAAAGTTGGAACATATTTTTATAATAATCTAAGATAAAGACAGAATGTGGGGTAACATAAATTAAGTTTGTGAAATAAAGACAGTATTTGAAATCATTGATAAAATAAATTAATTTGAAATTAAAAACTTGTTTGGAGATTCAATTTAGATCTCAAAAATTGTATTTTTTTTCCTAACTTTGACCAAGTAGATCTCTTGATGAATATTAATTTATCTGATAAAAATAATAATCAACTTGCTAGTGCATATATTTAAAATTCACTAATAGTATATAAGAATAATAATTACACTATTGATTTTTGTAACTCATCTTAAATATTAGTGTATGGTGTGGCTTAATAAAAGGGGTGAATTTTTTGAGAAGCCATTTTTTTATGATCGCCGATTGAGTTTTCGCGCATATCAATTAATTTTATAAAATATTTATCATATTTAATTAGTAACAGATACTAGACAACTCTATTCACTAAAATAAATTTTGTTAAAAACCATTTTTATCACCTCCAATACTTGGATCTACAACTTAATTAACTTGAACATTTATTTACCATGGGCCGAAGGTCATGTTAGATAATTTGATAAATTCAATAAATCTTTTGTGTGTGTTTTAAAATACAATTAACTAACATATTAATTTCGATATGTTGATATGACGTGAACATAAAATTTGTGAATGAATGAGTAGGACCACTTCAAATTAAATAGCGTGAAACGCTTATTTTGTTCTAAATCGCTGTACGTCTACTCTCTTTAGATAAGTGACTAAAAGATCGAAATATACAATTTTAGGAGAATTTGGTCACTATGAAGTAAAATAATTTTACTAGAAAAGCTCTTGCAGCAACACTAAATGCAACCACTTGCTCCTTTAATTGCTCTTCTTTTTTTTCCTTCTAAAATTGTGAAAAATATACTCCTTTCGTTTCCTTTTTACTTTTATGTATCGATATTCGATTTGATAGATGATATTTTTGTAATTATATATATATTTTTTTAAAAAATTAATATTTTATATAATTATTAAATAATAATACTATATAATAGAATTTAGACGAGTAAAAAAGTTTAGGGTAACATTTGGACATTTTCTAAGGATTGAAAAAGTAGATAACCTACCATATAAATGGTCCAAACATTTAATTTAATTTAAAATTAAGAAAGATTACCTACTTTAATTAAAGCTTTGAACATTTCACATTTTCACACAGAGTTATCCTTGGTTATTATTATTATTATTATCATTATTATTATTTTAAAAAAGAAATAACGTTGATCATCTATTATAGTTTAAGCGTTTATTTCTTTTTGAAAAGGAGATTCGTAAGCACTATTCTTTAAATGTATACAAAATAAATTTCTTTATTACACATTATATCTAATGGAACTTTTTTTTAACATTTTCCTCATTAATTTTGCTTAACTATCTTCCTAATGAGTGATGGTATTTCATATTCACACCCTTCTACAATAATAATATTATTCAAGTACCGTTTCATAAAAAAAAACTTTCAATGTATATGCATATATTATTTTTACTTGAATTTGCGATTTATAAATAACAATTCAATTCGTATTTAAGGATTAAAGGTTTCACAAATTATAATGACCATATATTATATTTATTTTATGTCAAACAACTTGCTAAATGCTAATGTAATTGAAAACTCATTTATATACTACCTAACTTAAAATCTCTCTTTCCATATTTGCAAATCTTTTTATGTCTGTAATCTTCATTTGTCAAAAATCTACGCATTAATTTGTCTTTCTACTTTCAATAATTGTCCTTAGAGGATGGAATTAAATTTCTATTTATTCAAATTGAAATTAATATACTAGTTAATTATCTAATGTAGCTATAATTTTCATTAGTTACTATTCACAATTTAATTTTAGCTATAATTATATCAACTCTATTCTCTCTTCCTCTCCTTTTTTAATATAATTGTATGACTGATATACAAATAAAATTAATTTCTCGTCAGATATATACACATATATATATAAGTTACATATGTATAATAATAATAAATATATATATACAATTTAATATATATATATATATACAATTCGTCTTTCTCTACTCTTTGTCCTTTCTCGCTCGCTTTTTTGTGCGGCGAGACTTAGGTAGGTTTCATCTTACACGTGTAGTAACACTTACGCTGTGTATAACAAGATATACACAAACATAAAATAATTCAAATCAATTATTTTTGTTTTTTTTTCCAACTTTAGTCATCTCTTGGACTTTTATGTGATGTAAGGCCCCACTATTTTTATTTATTTTTTAATTAACGCGTATAGCACGTTAAAAGTCCTCATTGACTTATCACAAATACTCCAAAATATAGAAATTTCTAGTAAATTTCCTTCGATCCTCAACCAAAAACAAAAATATAGCAAATCTTAGTGTACATGAGATGTAAAAAATCCAAGAAAATGGTTCCAATTTTCTTGTTTTTACACTAAGATACTCTATGCATCTTCTCATGAAAATTCAAGAAAAAAGGTACCATTTTTTTTTCATAGTTTCTTGAAAATCTTGAAGTATTGTAGAATCCAAGAAAAGGGTCATAAGATTCTTGAAAATTTTAAGGTATTATTGTTACCTTAAAAGGTGTTGGTTGTGTTTATGTTCTTCCTTGTTGTTTGATTTGATGGCTTTTTTTAATAGAAAGATGTTAGAAGAACATATATTTGATGTACCAAAAAGTGTTAAATGTTTGAGTTGTACATCATATGTTTGTACAAATGATTGTGGTGATCATTATGATACATATGTTCCAAGTGATGGTCCATTTTTTCCTCCACCTCCTCCTCCTTATGTGACAAGTGAAAAATACCATATGCCCTTTTATTTTATCATAATGCTTTGTGTATTTGGGGCTTTTTTTATGTTCATATGTTATATGATTATACTTAGGAGGAGTAGGTCAAATTCAAGGCCAAATAATGTTTCACAATTTGATGAAACTAGAGAGGATTTTGTTATAGATGAGAATTTGGGCCCAATGTTGGATCATCCGATTTGGTATATTCGCACTGTGGGACTTGGACAAGATGTTATTGATTCGATTACTGTGTTTAAGTATAAAAAAGATGAGTTTTTGATTGATGGGAGTGATTGTTCTGTTTGTTTGACTGAATTTGAGGAGGATGAGAGTTTAAGGTTGTTGCCTAAATGTAGTCATGCTTTTCATATTCCTTGTATTGATACTTGGTTAAGGTCACACAAGAATTGCCCCTTGTGTCGTGCTCCTATCGTCTCCGATAATGATACTTCTCCTCGAATGGATCGTGTTGTGGAAGTTGTAAGTGTAGGTGATGATGGCTCTAGTACGAATGATGTTGATCTTGAATTGGATGAAGAGGGGAGTAATCAAGAAATGAGGTGTGGAGTAGTTGAAAATATTGATGAGGAGGAGGAAGGGAGATCAACGATGGACTTATCGATGAAAATTCCACGAGTTAATGTTGATGGAAGGAGGAAAGGGGGTCGTGCTTTTAGCGATTTGGTTGATCAACATAGAGTAGTGAAGGAGATCAACGATGAACTACAACCTGCACGAAGATCGGTCTCAATGGATTCCTCTGTTGCTCAAGTGATTCACCTCGCGATGATTAATGAGATGAATTCGAAGAAAGTTGATCAAGGGTGTTCGAGTTCAAAGAGAGGAGATAGAAATTCGAGTTTGTATAAAGCAATGAAGAGTTCTTCCTTTGGACGTTCATTGCAAAAAGTTCCTATAATTAGTATGAAAAGGTCTTTTTCTACTAGTGGAAAGTGGTCATTGCCTACAACTAGCAAGATTCAAGATCCAAGACAAACAATGTAACAACACTTCACTTTACTTCTTGAATTCTTCAAGTTGGGTTCAAGATTTACATATATATATATATGAAAATATAAAGTGTAAAAGTTGTGTTCTACATAAAGGACTTGGAAACAAATGAATTTACATATTTCCTCTTCTTGAAGAGATATTTGACTTTATTAGGTTAATAATACAGCAAGAGACGGAGCAAGTTTATTTCGCTCGATGTTTACACTAATCCAATGAAACGTATCTTGCAATGAGATTGTCAATTTGCGCGGAATATTTTGGAGCAATGGTTGTTCATGTTAAACATTTTGATGTGAAAAAGTTGTACACCAATAAAGAAAATGTTACATGATATTAGAATATTTATCGCAGTAGTTAAACTTACAAAAAATTAATGAACTTTGGCTATATTTTAAATAATATTTCTCAGAGCGTTCCTAGCTCAAGTTCATGGCCCAATTAGCTAAAATTGTTTCTGAAATATATTTTAAATGTACGCGGATATATACATTCTGTTTGTGACTTGAAAAAAAAAAAAGAAGAGAAGGAACTTGAAGTTATCGCAAATATATACTAGTTATTTAGCTGACATAGCCATATTTTGAATTGGTTACGGCTCGCAGTTTAATTTTAGGTGTAATTACATCATCTCTACGCCTCTCTCCTTTTTTTTCCCTACATATACAAAAACAAATCAAATACAAATTTTTATATATACACACAATTATATGACAGATAGCTAGATATACCAATATAATTAGCCTTTTTTCACTCTCTGCCTTCTCTCGTTCGCCTCTCTTCTCCCTTCCCCCTTTCCCAATCTCACTCACTAGATATACAATCACATGTATACTGGTTACATATATACAATTATTTGCTACATATACATATACAATTCGTTTCTCTCCACTCTCTTCCCTCTCGCGCTCACCTTTCTTATTCCTCCCCCAATCTCGCTCACTAAATATACGAATATGTATATAAGTTACATATACACAATTATTTGACAAAATATACAATTCGACATATATACACACACAATAAGCCTCTTTGTGCTCTCTGACATCTCTTGCTCGCCTTTCTCCTCCCTCCCCCATTCTCGCTCACCTCCCTCTAACATGTAGCTAAGAATCGTATACTATAGTTGTAGAGCATAATTAAGTTATTCTTTATTGGCTATAAGTGAAAATTCCTGAATTAAAATATGTTATTTGTGTCCTTCACTATCGGCCCGCTAAGTGCATTATTAGGATTATTAAAAGTAGCCCAAATTGTGAACCCAAATGCTATTACAGCCCATGGCCCAATTAGCTAAACCTTTTTTCCAAATTTCATGGTGTTAAAAAGCTAATAATATCTTATTTCTATTAGACACAACCCTTCAAATGTGAAAAATGTCTACTTATACTATAACATAGTACCCCCTCAACCTATGCCCGAAATTCCAGAAACACAATTGTATTATACTAAGGTCCTATTACCCTTTGAACTCATTTTATAAGTAATTTTCTACCCATTTTCGGCCTACGTGACACTAGCTTGAAAAAAAAGAGTCAAAAGCAATATTATGCAATTTGTTGTTCATGTTGGAACCAATTTATAACACAGAAAATTGTATGAAATAACAAGCTATTAATTTAAATTAAATGTTTTAGTTGTAATTTTTTTTTGGTTATTCGCAGCAAATGTCCCTTTTTGTCATATGATCAGTATACAATTAGTCATTAGTCATTTTTTATATATAATTATCAATTCGGTATACAAATGTATAAAATGCGCTTATACTTGTATAAAGCGAGAGAAAAGTATATATACAAATAAAAATACATATATTTTCGTTCTATACACTTACAAATACAGATCTTATTATACAAATTACAATGTATAAATTAATTTATACAAAACTGAACAATTTGTATAAAATCGAATGTAATTAGCGAATCAAAAGCTCTATAGCAAACATAAAATTTGCTATGAAGGGCAATAATGCAAACTATAACTATAACATACAAATATGATTTTTATGTTTGCTATATGTTATTCATTATAATAAACTCACAGGCTATAGTTATATTTTGGCCCACGTATATTCATTAATATTTTCGGATAATATTCACATGTAATTATTTTTAGCTTTTATAAATGGAAAATAACAATTATATATCATGAAGTTTTAAATTTTACATGTAAAATTCGAAAATATGATCATGAAGTTTTATTTGTAAATATGAAACTCCAATACCAAAAAGTGGCTGATAAATGTTATTTTCGATTAGATTTCACCTTTTGAGTGTTTGGATAAGGACAATCTTTTATATTCCAGGCATGTTTGATATAAATGACAACATTTTCAATGAAAATATTCTTTCTCAAGAATAATTTTTACAAAAATAAATGTATTTTTACTATCGAAAATAATATTTCTATCTGAATAAGATAAGAATAAGATTTGTGCACACATATTATCCTCTTCAGATTTATTTATGAAATTATATTAATTATGTTATTGTTGTTATTTATATTATATTTAAGGAAATGGTATGACTGGACTTGATAACGTAAAAAGCTTGAATAGATTCAACTCAGACTCGACTCAACTCAATAAGGGAGTGAACTCGATTGGGTTCGACTCGATGGCTAGGCCTAGTACATTGGCAACAAGCTAAAACTCATGAACATACACGTCCTATTGGTATAATTGCTCGACGTCTTCGGTTCAAGTCTCTCCAGGTACAGAGTCACCTTTATTAGATAGCCTTTACTTCCTAATGTGGAACTTTTCAGAGTGAATCCAAATCTAATCGAACTTCAATGTAGATACAGAGTGAATCCAAATCTAATCGAACTTCAATGTAGATAAGGATCGGAAAAAAAAATTATTAGTCAAAAGAAAAGCAAGATTTTCAAATCATATATAGTAGGTAAATATAAGGAAGCTTTTGTAGCTTTATTTTTAACCTATATGGATTCTCAACTTCTTGTGTGACAACAAATCTTCCCAAATATGTTCAGTTCTTATTTCAGCTTTTTTACTTTGGTCACATCACTTCTTAAACTTTAGGATACACAGTGAATAATTGAGAAATAAAAATGTTTTTTTTATAACTTTAGTGTCTGTACCTGCTTTTCGTGCACCTCGAATAATTTTTCATAAAATATATGTCACATTTCACCAGTAATAGGTACCAGATAACTTCGTCCAACAAGGTTAGGACTAATGGGAAATAGGTAATCCTTAGCGTTTCCTTTTACGATATGCTGTTACTATTTAATTTGGAGAGTCAAAGTAGTATATTTTGTTTCTTACCGCAATGTTTTCATATATTTTTTTAAGTTAACTATTGCGACTTATAATCCTTTTATATTATTAAGTATATGTATAATTTTTAATCAATCTTATAAGAAAAACTCTATGTCTGATGATTTCACTCCAAAAAATTCAATAATTTGATTCTCATACACTTAATCATCTCACAATAAAGTTGTACATATATGTTGTTTAGTATTTTTGCACTATAATATTAAGTTGACTATAGTATAAAGTCCTTTTTAATTTGCTTTTGATAGCCAAATTACTCTTATCTTTTGATGTGAAAAAAGGCTGACAAAATATCATATTTTGGATATTCAATTTTTATTTAGTAAACTTTCTCATGAACCAATAATTGATTTGTCCAGAGAAATTTCACCTCAAGGTTCTTTTTTGAATATGTCTTTTAGCTAATGTCATTGCTCAAAGATTCAACATATAGGACTACACATAAAGCAAAGAATAAAAAGTACACATGTTTTTCTTTTCTTTTTTGTTTCTCATACGTTACGTTTGATATTCGTATTGACGTTTATGAATTCACACAATATATTACTATATACTGAAAGACTCTTTATAAAAATGAAGAAATCTTAACAATTTCATCACAATCCATGTCGATTAGTGTTACACACGTTATAATAAAAAATATTTTTAGCAAAAATAAATATACATACAAAGATATCAGAAATAATAAATGCCTGATATTTTTTATTATTGTCAATGAAGGTATTATAATATATTTCCGAATAATTAATGGGTTATTAACATGAAACCTTTTATTATTTCAAAGAAATTTTAGGCAGTTGCTATTGAATATATTTTTTATATATAAAATTTTGTCTTTAAACCTTATTCTACATAGTCTATAAGGTATAAGAAAAAGAATGATCATTTACTCTACAATAGTCCCAAAAAGGAATAACTAGCAAAAGTTTTGATCATTCTTTTTAATTTTTTATTCCATGATTATATTCACTTAGAAATTGATTAATTCATAATAAAAATCGAAGTACAACTCTTTTATTAAAACTAATTTTATAATTAAATTTAAATTCAAAATTTGTGATTATTTCACGATTGAAATTTAGTACTAATAGTCTTGTCATCTCTATATGAACTTTCCTAGAAATTGAAAAGAACAACAAATTATTTGATGAGAAGGTGCATAATTAATAATTGTTTATGAATTTTGTATCTTTATATTGATTTAGATAAGGGAAAGGGGAACATATTTAGGACCACCACATAAATAAAATTAATTGAATCAATAAACATAATAATGATTAAATATATTGCATGGCCAATTATAATCAAACATTATCGAGATGGGTAACCTATCTTTAATGGATTTATTAACTAAAAGATAATACAATTATTACTTTTTTATTCTTACTGTATGAATGGAAGAATTGGTTTATAATGATGAAGAAATTGCTTGGCCAATTGTAGAGAAACATTAATTATCGAATTGAACTTACCTAATGTGATTTATATATCATATGTGGTTTACTAGTTATCACTCGTAACTTTTAAATAACATTAAACGTGTTATTTATTGTATGCACTAGTTTTGATACTCCAGAATAATAACCCGCAGTCGCTATAATATCTGTCACATCCTTTATCCTTTTGGTGAACACTTTGTACGCACTGGATAAACCCTTGATTCACTGTGTGATAGCCTACAAGTTATTCGAAAAATATAAAACCACACTAGACAAGTCTTATGAGATAAACTCAACTCAAAAAATATTGAGAGGAAATCGATTTCGGTCATGATATGCACTATTAGTGTAAAAGATTTACTAATATTTCAAGAATGAAGCAAAGAATCTAAGGAAAGTTCCCACAAATATATAAAATCACATCGTGGGACATGTATAATATAATGTATAATAATTGTTAGAAAACATTCTCAAAATTAATTAGTATTCGACACTTCCGGTACCAAAGCCCATGTGGCATGTGTTGGTGTGGGGTGGGTGGGGGATTTATATATATATATATATATCTATATATATATATATATATTATGCAATCAATTGGCTTTAACATAGACAATTAAAAAATATATGTATTACACGTATTTTATAGTGTTAAGAGTTAATTATATGTATTTTCTAATTCTTTTATTTAAATTATAAAATTTCTTAAATTTGATGGAATCTGGATACATTTCAAATGTACTGACACATCATATTTCAATTTTAGATACATCCCTCAACGTCTTGATATATTTTGTCTCTATTTTAGATATATCACTCAGTATTCCGATACATCTCGTAAAGTAACATTTCGATACATTTTCTACTACCTAAAACATCGTAAAGTGATGTATCCAACAAATATATCGCGTAAAATGACGTGTTCAACTAATACATAGCGTAAAATAAAGATTTTTAAAGAATTTTTTTAAATAGGGAATTTTAGAGAATACAGTAAAATAAATTATGTATTTAGTTAATTCGACTGATATAACACGTAAAGCGATGTACAGTTGATATATCGCGTAAAATAAAATTTTTTATAATTTTTTAAAAAATTTTAAACAATATAATAAAATAAGTTATATAGTTGAATAATTTTTCTGTTTAAAAAAAATCAAGATTCATTACAAAAGTCAGGATATTTTCAAAAAATAAATTTCTATTCAATTAGGAGTAAATAACTACATGAATAAACTAACTCTAATCTATTAATTTCATATCCAAATTCCTGACTTTTGTTAAGAGGTATTGAAAACGGTTTGAAATTGAATAATATTGATTGTTTAAAAAAATAATAATATTGATTCAAATATTATCCATATAAATATAGATCAAGAAAAGGGAAAAACCCAAAGTTCAATAATTTGAAGATTTGTATCTTAATAACTTTATCTTTACATTTTTATAAACTATATCACGTAAAGCAAAACAAATACAAAACAAATAAGATAAACATTTTCATAAATAATCTAAAAAAAACAATGATTTGATCATGACAATAATATANGGGGGTGGGGGTGGGGGGGTCATCTCAACAAGACATAGCCTCCTCCTTAATCATGGCCACCATTTCATGTACAGCACTTGCTATCTCACTCACTGTATTTAGCTCACAATTTTCTTCCACCTGTCTCATGTAAAAATAGAAAAATAATTAGACCCCTTTATAAATTCATCTTTTTTTTTTGCCAATATAATTAAAATAATTAGCAATGAACAATTTTATTGTTAATTAATTTAAAAAACAAGTAATTATATCTTAAAAACACTCCTTTCTTTCTTTTAATGAAACTCTTTTAGGTTGTTTGGTAACTCTTTTAGGTTGTTTGGTAGCTGATTAGAGTTATTTACGTATTAATTATATAATTTTAGCGATATTTGGTGAGTAAATAAAAATAAGTAATTCATGTCTTTTAGGTTGTTTGGTAGCTGATTAGAGTTATTTACGTATTAATTATATAATTTTAGCGATATTTGATGAGTAAATAAAAATAAGTTATTCATGTATAAAATTAATATGATGTTTAATTGATAATTTGGAAAGTCAAATAACTAATATATGTATATATAGGTTATTTTATGTATTAAAAGGTTGAATAATTAATACATAATTTATGTATTAATTATTTCACCTTTTAATACATAAAATAACTTACATATGCATATATTAGTTACTGTCAATTAAACGCCATATTAACTTTATACATAAATAACTTGTGTATTATCTAGCTACCAAATGATCCCCTTAAGTTTGTCAATTAAACGCCATATTAACTTTATACATAAATAACTTGTGTATTATCTAGCTACCAAATGATCCCCTTAAGTTTTGACTTTTCAGTACGTAACACGCATGCTCTTATAGTCATACAAATGGCCTAGACAACAAGTCTAATAACGATATTTTCGTATTAAAGGAGTCTGATACGTCTTTATTTTTTAAATTTCATGAAATAATTTTAGAAAATTGAGCATATATACTAACCTTGACACTAAATGTGTAAAGTACCATATGATCAGCTGTTGTAACACTAAGGTGAAGTATAGTAAGGCACATTGCTTGTAACCAATTAACAATTTTCAACAATTGTTTTGGTCTTCTTCTTGATAACACCTTTACATTTGCATGACTTTCCACCATGGTCACCTCGATATCCGCGACCGCCGACCGTCTCTCCTCCGACCCCTCGTTGCTGGTGGCGGCCGCCAACGGGTGATTGTTATTACTCGTAAAATATTGAGGGAACGTGAAAAATTTAGAGAACGGACTATACTGAATATGTCGCTGATGTGTTGTTATGACTTGTTTATGTGCTTCCAAAAATTGGAGGAGTTGTTCAAGTTCTTTAACAAAATTAATTGCGCCTCCAACAATTGATGCTTGGTCACCCTGTTTACATTATGATCACAAATAAACTAAAATATTAATAACAATTAATTAAATAATTGTATCAATTATTTTATTTAAAATAAATGTTTTACTACTTTATACTTAATTTACTTTTAACTACCAACCTGGATGTTTCCTAATCTTTAGGGCAATTTATACGTTGTTTTTTTTTAGATTAATAAACATGACCAACCAATAATTACCAACTCAAATAACACACTTGATTTAATCTAAGAAATTATACAAGAAAAATATAGATATATCCTTAATTAATTATATTAAAAATAATACAATAATTAATAATAATAACTATGCATCAATCTCAATCAAGTTACGATACTTGAAAATAATAGAAATAATAAAAATAACAACAACAATATTTACAATAGCTAGATAATAACCAATCATAGTATAAAAATATATTTAATTGCACTAGTTGTATGAATACTCTTTTAAAAAAATTACATTATTAATGAATTTTAACCCATAATAACACGTTTTAATATACTATTTAAATTTTACCATGTTATTAATTTATGTTTTATCTAAATAACTTTCTATAATGCCAGCTGTATTAGTGTATAACATTTAAACTCAAAAGAAAAATCTCATTATCATTACTCGTGATAAATGACGCTATAATAATATAGTCAGTACAATCTCATAAGTCGCGTGTCTACTAAATATACAAAAATTTTAAAATTGTCAACTTGCTTATTATAAATAAAATGCATGTCGTTACGTACGTATTAGAAAAAAAATAAAAAAATAAAATTACCCGTTGAGCGTAAGACGGCGGCATCAACGACCGGAGTACGGCGAGGTAATCGTTCATTTGCCGTCGACGATTTCTCTCGACGGCAATGTGAGTCATCCTTTGATTATGTATTTCTTCCTCGTTTTTCGCGCATTTTGTCCGCCGCCTTTTTCTCCGCCCTGAAACCACCGTACTCTCCACCGGAAAATATTTATCCGGCGAAGAATTATTATTATTGTTATTGTTGTTGTTATCATCGTCGTTGTAACTTTGTGGTATTGAAGAATTCCAATTATACCCCTCATAGCCAAAATTACCATAATCATGAAAAGTTTCAAGATTGTAAAAATTACAATCTTTGTGGCTATAATTGAAAGGATCTTGTTGGAAAACAACAGTTTCAAGAGCCATTTTTTAAAAATAAATATAGGCTACTATTGTAATTTTTCTTCTTTTTTTTTTTCTCTTGAAGATTTTGGCTAATTTGTGTAAAGAGTTCATGGGGATTGGTTCACTTATATAGGATTGAAAAAATGGAAAAATTTAAGTAAGAAAATGCCAAGTTGTATTTTACCAATTAATTATTTTTTAATACTATATATTAAAAAAAAAAAAACAAGCTACAGAAACTCTTACACGTGAGAAAAACTAGTAGAGGAACATTCTATTATTAGTTCATTAAATTATAAGTAATTAATTAAATATCCTCTTGTTGATGAGGGGTGAGGTAGGGTTGGTGGGGTTGGGGGTGGGGGTGGGGTATACTTGTCTAAACAAGAATTAGTGAAAGTATTTTGAGCTTCTAATATATTAGATTGAGCATATCAATTTCTTTAAAAAGATTTTTTTTACTGAATTTTACGTAAATATAAAGTATTTTGTGTATTAAATGTTTTTTGTTTCGTGAGCTTGTTTGATGCGAAATATTAGAGTGGCTATTGGCTAGTATATAATTTAGATATACTGAATGGCAAAAGAAATAAAATGATACTATATATAAGCTTTGACGATAGCTATAATGACGAATACATTTTTTTTAGCCATTAGGAGTACTTCTTTGTATCGTGTATTGTTTAGTTTATGTTATATAAATTGTGGATTTTAGTTTCTTATAGGATCATAAAGAATTTTTATTTCATAAACTAATTTTTGAAATTAAGTCAGACTAAATTTATTTCGTTCCATGTTTACTTCATACAAATATTATTATGTCAAAATTACTATAAACAACAATATTTTCATGAGTACTTAAATTCTTATTATAAATCTCACCCACCCCATACACAGAGCAAGCCACCCAATTACACAAAGTTTCTTCCTTTATAAGAGAAAAGATGCTGGAGAATATTTTTTTACGTATTTTGATATGGCATTGTTTTGTCTTTGTTTGGTTGATAACATTTATATCTTATTAGTATGACATGCATAGTGAATCTTTTTATTAGCTTTGACTAGAAAAAGTGATCACAGATTTAATTTGAGTCAGTGTGGATGCTGTCTAGTAGGAGCAAATGAATATATTCATGTGACTTATCGTTAATGGTGGAGTCAGAAATTTCACAAAAGGTATCTAGAAATAGTATAATTAATGCTCTTAGCTCTTCTCAAAAAGTAGAATTAGTGAGATTTAAACCCACGAGCACTTCCTCATTCCAAGGAGGTAAAACGACTAGGCTATAACAACTTGTTATGTTAAAGGTGTGTAAAATATGTTATTTAATCATTTTGTGTATCATATTATTACTTGTATATACAGTATCTTTTTACGACGAAGAGTGTCCAATTAGACACCCTAACCACCATGTGGCTACGTTACTGCTTACCGTTCAAAAAAACAAATTGCATCTCAGTTAAAGATCTCGAATTTAAATCATGTTGATACATAATCATATATATCTTTATTATGAAATGATTTATCTTTTAATCTGAGACTTTTCAATGCGAAATTGATCCAATAAATTTTTTATATAAATATCAAATATTAAACGAGGAATAAAAATAAAAAGGGTAATTGTATACATAGCAATTATATAACCTGAAAAATAAATTATCATATCCAAGATGTTTTATAATAGATGGAAGGTATTGGTTGAAGCTTTGTCCCAACCAAGTGAAACTATTAGTATAAACTAAGAATTTTCTTTCTCGAAAAATTATATTATATACATAATTTTAAAAGTATTTTGTTATGCATGTTAGTATGTGTGTATTTATGGTAAAAGTTCGATATCCTTGCTTATTTTTGTGTCTATTTTTAAATTATTTTTTTTAGTGAATATTAATCTATATCCTAAAGTTTAAAAACAAGAAAATAACAAAAAGACAAAAGGTTTTTCCTATTTCCAAAGACACTTGGTCTCTGCTTGCAATTACCCCAACATCTGCTTTCTAGGTTGTAGCTTTTTAACTATCAACCTTTTAGTGTTAAACTCCAATTTCAATGTAACTTTTCACCTATATATATATATCTAAAGACTAGCTAGGAGCTAGCTAATAAAGTGTTGTATGTATTTCATAGACTATAGTTATCGTTGTTATGTTGGGTGTGCGAATAAAGCCTCATAATAATATAACAAAAAAGATATTAGAAAAATACGTAACTTAGCTTGTATAGTGATATTATTAAATGTATAAGGTCTGGTGGGAAAGTGATGAGAGATTGATTCGAAACATAATATTATATTACACCATACATTAGTTACTAGATTGTTTTAATCTAATAACTAATATTAGAGTCCATAGTTCGACGAAACAAGTATACATGATGATGATGACGACAAAGTAATACTGTGAAGCCGGACTTAGTATCTTTATTTGTATATCGGTTGAATTGCTATTATTATGCATACTTTACTCGAGTTTGAAGCTTAAAGGGCAAAAATAATTGTCAAAAATTTTAAAGGGGTACATCAATTTCTTTTTTAATCAAAAGGGTTCCAAACTTTTTTCACTTTTAAAAAAAATCGCTGCCCGTACAGTATTTTCATAATTATCTTTTTAAATCGTTGCCTAGGCAGCAAATTTAAAGGGGAATTTAATTTTATTTTTTTGAAAAATCGCTGTCAAGGCAGCGATTTATGTGGAACTCTTTTTCTTTTTTAAAAAAATTTGGTGCCATGGGCAACTATTTTAGTTAATTAATTATTTCTTTAAAAATATTGCTACCATTTTATTTCTTATAATCATATTAAGTAAAATCTTTATTAACAACTGTAATGTGATTTTTATTTTGACCAAAAAAAATTTGCCAATATTTAATTCAATTTTTTTTTAAAAAATAATTGGCAGAAAATTAAAAAAAAACAAATCACTTTAATAGATGCCTTGATTTTAAAAAAGATAGAACAAAAAAAAGTGCAGAAATCGCTGTCAACACAGCGATTTTCCAAAAAAAATAAATTTTACCCACTAAAATTGCTATCTATATAGCGATTTTCAAAAAAAGAAAATTTTTATAAAAACGCTGCTGTTGCAGCGGTTTTAATTTTTTTTAAAAAAAGAATTCGCCAAAAACACTGTCAATTTCTTTTTAAAAAAAGAAAAAAATTATGGACAAAATCGCTGATAGATCAGCTATTTTGAAAAGAAATCATTGGGTCAATAGCAATTTTACTTTTTTTGTTAGAAAAAAATTAATATATCCATTTAAAATTTTTGACAATTTTTTTGGCCTTAAAATTTCGAACTCAACTTTACTCAAAGTGAACAATGTCACATCATATTACGAGTATCATTAGTACGTACTAAACCTCCACTTCCTCCCCACTAATCTATAGTTTCTGTCGTGCCTTAATTTAATTTAAAACCAGACAACTATATATTGTAAATTTGTTTAATTATTTACCTTATAGATAATAAACTAATTGAATCTAAAAGTAAACTAAAATGATTTAACTCTGTACGTGTGGACAAAATTATAGCACCAATTCCTATTGATTTGGAGAAGGATCGATTATTATATAATTGAAGGACCACACATTAATTACTTAATTAAAAATTTGGTGTATATATTATTATTATTATTATTAAATTAGACATTAAGAGGAATATTAGGAGTTTAATTTAAAGCTTATTTCAAAGATTTTGTATCTCTATATCTTAGTCAGTAATTAGACCGTGGACTGTGGACTAATCATACTTTTTGGTTTGGATTATATTACCAAATTAATAGACTTGCAATTTAGAATATGAGATGAAGAATCCTTTCACAAGTAATAATAATTAGGAAAATAATTGCTGGTTATTTTAAAAAAAAATAAATAAATGAATGAATAAACCAAAATAATAGTCAATCTTTTAATTAATAATTATGATAATTGAACTTTGATAAAAAAAAAATTGGAGTTTATAATCTTTCAAATTATTTATCTCTTTGATTTGATAATTGTTCAATTAATATCACAAGGTGTACCAAACGGTCCTTAATTGTTGCAAATGTGCAAGAGTATATTTCATATAGCTAAAACTTTGGGTAGTAAGACTAGGTTTAACTGTTAAGATATTATCTATTCGATATAATTTAAGGATATCATGATTTTTTTTTTCAATTTTATTGAATATAAACAACATTCAACTGTTAACTTATTCTTTTATAATCTCATCCTTCACGATCATTTAACTTTTCCTTTCCTTTTTGAGATTTTTAATAAAAACAAGCATTCACAAATCATAGTGACTTAGATTCGTTACAAATATTATCTATGAGATCGATAATTATAATCTCTTATTTAAGTTTAAGACTTAATAATATATAGTTTTAACATGCATTATCATCTTCTTACCAAAATAATAGTTTTAGGGAATAATTTAAGATTTAAGCCAAACTCGTGATACATGAAAATTTACATCCATACATTTAGCGACTTGTTATGATTTTTCAATTTTATAATTCATTCACTGACTTAAAATTCTAAAATTGCCTTGCGATAAAGGGAAAATACCTCATTTTTTTTGTCTCTTGTGTGCCTAGCTGGTTACAGAACAAGATTAATTAACTAGTTATTAATAGGTGTTTAACAACAAAAATTGACTAACTAAACTAGTTACTACTATTAATTAGGGGTTTAGTAAACCTTCTTAATTAATATTAAACAAAACCAAACAACGTACGAGATGTGTCCCTTAATGGACCTCACATTGAACTATTAATGAATATTTTAAATAAAAACAATAACAATTTGAAGATTAAAAAAAATAAAACAAGCTTAACTGGCAAAACTTTGAATGTATCAAAATTAATCATAGTTTAAGAGATTTGATGCCAATTAAATCTTGATAATTAAAGGATGATTATTCCCCAAGACTTTCTTACGTTAAGTAATTACGTACTATCATTAAGAATTTTAATTATTGTTCTTCTAAAGAGACTTCCAAAATGTCTCTAGCAAATGATACTAAATAGTACAAATTAATTTTTTTTACAAATTAATTTTTAAAAACTAATTAAATTTATAAATTTTAAATTTTGATTTCGCCTCTATCCACCCAGTCTCTAACCTAATAAAATCGAAAATAATTAATCTGAGGTGATTTCTCTAAAATTAATAGTTAAAGAGAATAAGAGTGTCACTTCTAATTATTGGCCCCTACTCTAATTGAACCACTTGGATGTTTATATGTCCTTTTACTTATAAATGTATGTTATGACAAAAATTTAAATGTATTTACATCCTTTATTTTAATTAGCATAACTCTCTATTTCAATCGAGAGTCAATTAGAAATAACCTTTCTAACTTGTAAATAGAGATAGATTATCATATATTCAATCCTTGCTATGTTCTATTTATAAAATTATTTTAGATATCTCGTTGTAATGTTAGTTAACATAAATGTTTGATTTTTATTATTTTGCAATTTTAGAATTACCCGTAATCGTTATAATTTTTGTCACAATTTCTACAATTTGAGTAAACAGTATGTGAATAACATGTATATCATACACGAGATGTAAACTGCATTAAACAAGTTCTATAAGACCGGACTCAAAAGACATTGAAGAGGCTGGAGGACCGATCCCAATTTATATACGTGGATGACCATCCAACAAACCAATTGAGCTGAGTCATCCGAAGGACATATGAATGTTTAATTGTCTCAATAGAAATTGAAGAAAAATGATTAAATGCATGCATGCATAAGAAAACTATCTAACTATACAATTAGTGATTGATAGTTTGTGTTTAGTTTTATATCGTGGTGGATTCACAATTTTCATTTAGGGATTCGATAAAAAAAAGAGAGTAGTGGTTTGAATTCCTAAACTATCAACCTAACCTCTAATTTTATATTCAGGAGGTTCAAAATCAATATGTAAACATAAAAATTCTTTAAAATGCCTTAAATATACAACGTGATTTTTTGCCGAGGAGGTTCGGGTCTAGGTCCGCCCCTGGCTTGATATGTACAAGTGTGTCTCCCACTTGTCTCCAATTTGCAGTATAAGAATTTTAATCAAACATTAATAATTCTAAATAGAATTTAGAAATGAGCTTTCAAGTAATTTTCTCAGTATTAAATGAGCTATTAGATCAATTTTTTTCTACTTGCTTTAACATTTTTGTTTGATGATCTCATGATCACAATGCATTTGTCTTCTTACTAGATTTTTTTTATTAAGTAGGAGACATAATCATTGGTATATATATATATATATATATATATATATAGTCTCTATGTGTTCTCATTTTTGCAACATCATTAAGTTGAACATGAGTTTGAAATATTAATTTGACTTGTATAGTATGTGCATGTTGTAATCAGGGTCGGAGATCGAGATAGAAGTCTAAATATGAATTTAACGCAAACTAAGTAAATTTTACTTTTGGAATCCAATTATCATTTAAGGTCGATCGTTCAAAAATACATAACTCATTAAGCTGAAATTCTAGCTTCCGGTGAATAATTTGACAAGATGATGTCACATCAAATTTTGATTAAATAAATTTGATGAATTACTAAAATCTAAAATTTCGTGTAAAACAAAAATTTTTAATGAAAATTATCACCAATGTTTTGTCTAGAGAGTGTGAAAAAGAAAGGAGATAGGAGGTGAAATGTATCTTCATTTTTAAATTTTTTAAAATTTTGATAAATTATTATCTAGTTAATTGTCTCTGGTCTAGTTAATTATTTTTCAAACAAGTTGTCTTGGAATATTTATCAACTAGCTCACTAATGGAGATTTTTCAAATTAGTTTATAGAGAAAATAAAGCGTATGATTATTAATAATAAAATGTGATTTTTATTCTCCTCTTCTCATGACTTTACAAGATTTATCACTCAATTAGATCAACTCCTCTGGCTTATGGTAGCGTGGTATGTATTTCTCTATTCTTAATTACATGTCTTAACTTCGAATCGTGAATATAAAATTATCTTTAGTGAAGAACACCTTACACATCAGAATGAGACTTTTTGATGCGAATCTAAATTAATCAGTCCCAAAGTACATATTGAACATCGAACAAAAAAAAACCCTTTGATATTGGACTTCAATACAGATACCAGATATCGAATAAAAAAATCTTTAAAAGTGTATGAAGAAAGGAACTAATATTTGATATTGGACTAACATGACTTGGTTAGGGAGGGTATACTCAAGCCCATGCATTTGGTTACTGGACTTGGGCCCCAAACAAGTTTTTTCAGGCCCAAATAGAATCGCAAAATAACACCTTTTACCGGGCATAAAAACATGATGACATGAAATTCGTGAGTTAAAAAATAATAAAAGTCCCATATCGGTGGTTAATGAGATGGGTGGACTCCTTATAAGGCTTGGACAATCTTCCTCCCTTCGAACTAGCTTTTGGGATATGAGTTAGACCTAAGAACTAATTTCACAAAAAAATTATCGTACAATCAAATATCTGATTTTTTCCATAGTCATGATCCCTTTTCTTGAAAATTGTTACATGTAACAACATGTTATTGTACTAGAAAGGTAACAGCGCACTCTGCCATTTCTGTTGGAAAAAATGTATACAATATGTTGATGTGATTAATGTTGAGAGTTTAGTGATCAATTTATATATAGTGATCAAACTTTCAATCAATCTAACTTTTAATACATAACATAGACAAACAATTTGTAAATTACTTTGATCATCAACTATAGTTTATATAATTAAAATTATCGATTGTCAACTTGAATGTTTACATCAATTTGACATTTGATTTGGACACTCAAATGTTTGCAATCATACTTGTGTTGTTTAATTGTTATTTACTAATGAACTTAAAAAGATCAATTCTCACTTAATACGAATCTTATATGTTAGTATCTAGCAAATTTAATCGAGATGCATTCAAACTAACTCGTAGCCAAAAAAAGATTGGTTCTTTTAGTCTGCTCTGTATATTTGTTTCAGTGATTTTTATTATACTAAATAACTGTTGGTTTTGTCCTTATCTAAATACAGATTTTCTGAACCAGTTAAATCTATAATTTAAAAAAAGTTCTCTTTTTTGGTTTTGATTGAGTGAAAAGAAAGGTATTACTCAGATTCTTCTCTTCCAGTGAAAAATAATGGATTTTTAAAGGGTTTCGAGTGTTTTTTACTCATTTTTTTCTCTTCTTTCTTTGCAAGAATGCTTTTTTACTTTCTGGGGTTCAATGATTTTGCTTCTATGATGTGATTTTTTGGTTGTTTTCTCCATGGAACTACTTTTCTCCAAATGGGTCTCTGCTTTCTTGCTCTGTTGTTGGCTTATCTTCTCTGTTGGGCATTCAGGTTTGGTCTTTTTTCTTTGTTTTTGTCTTTATTCAAGATTCTTAACAATGTATTTTGTTACATTAGATAATGTGGATTTTTTTTTGGGTAATTTTAGTGGAGGGGATACATGGAAATGCAAGAGTAAGAGCTGTGAACTTGGGTGGATGGTTAGTTGTGGAGGGGTGGATAAAGCCTTCTCTTTTTGATGATATACCCAATGGAGATATGCTTGTATGTATTGGTTCTCTTTATTATGTTTTAGAATCGAGTTGATTTCTCGTATGGTCACTACACTAATAGTTATTATCTCGTAAAGTTACTTTCATTGTTTGAAGAGTCTATGACTTTCTGAGATAATAACTAGTATTCGTTAAGTGATTGTCGGAGAAATCAGCCCTTCGGAAACTTGTTGAATTATTAGTTTAGATTGAAAAGTTTTGAGCTTTTTGGCAATGCAGGATGGAACACAGGTGCAATTAAAATCTGTGACATTGCAAAAGTATATTTCTGCACAGAATGGTGGAGGAATGAATGTGTCTGTGGATAGAGATAATCCATTAGAATGGGAAACATTTAAGGTGAAATGCATTGTCAAATTGCTTTGTTGCTATCTTTTAGTCTCTCTCTAATTGGTTGATTGTATCATGTATTGTTGATATATGCTTGGATATGCTTTATTTTAAGCCGAGGGTCTATTGGCAATAGCCTCTCTATCTCTACGAGGTAGGGGTAAGGTCTACATAGACTCTACCTTCTCTAGACCGCACTTGTGGGAATACACTTTGTATGTTATTGTATACTATCCCTTTTTATGTGTTAAAGTTGTAGTTACCTAAATTTATAAGTTCTTTAATTCAGAATCAATCAAATCTATACAAGTAGGATTCTAAGCTACGTCGATCTATCAACTAAGCTAATGTGCAACAACAGGAGATTCAATCTTATAGAGTTCGATTCCCGCCCTCAAACCTATATGAGTTCCTTTGTAACTTCCAGAATTTCTTCATAGTGGCTCCGTTATGTCAGCTCTCTGGTTCATATATTTGACCTCCTATATGAATTTGTTCCTATTCAAATTTGATTCCCAATTAGTTTCGATATTGTAATGGATGGAATGTATTTGCAAGAAGCGAAATTGGTATTTTTCAACAACAATAACAATTCAGCCAATGTAATCCGAGAAGTGGAGTCTGGGGATAGTAGTCCTTTGTGGCTCAGGCAGAGACTAGATCAACAGTCCAACAGATTGTTGCTTCTAGTGAACCTCGCGTTGAAGTTCACTAAAACTCAATTACGGAACTTCATACTTTTAAAGTTCATATATGATGAAAAGAGATTCTTTTTAGTAGAGTTTAAGCTAGATATTGTTGATTTTGAGAATAGTACCTGATTAATTTGCTTATTTTTTAACAGTTGTGGAGGATTTCTGAGTCAGTATTTCAGTTTCGAACTTCTGAAGGGCAATTTCTAACATGCAGTGGTGATGGAGATAGTGTGACGGCAACAGCAGAGTCTCCCTCGGATTCAGAAACATTCTATCTCGAAAGGAACTTCAATAATAGAATTCACATCAAACTCAAAAGTGGAACTTATATACAAGTACTTGCTCATTTCCTTTACTTTTGCATTTGGCAGAAGCACTTCTTGCAACTACAGACTTCATTTGACAACACATCTTCATTTTTCTTTATTTCTCTGTCAGTCTCTATTGTGGGATACATCAAGCATATCTGATATAAGAAAATTCTATGCCTTTTTCGTGGTTTATACAATATATACATGAGCGAAGGGTCAAAAACATACCTAAAGTACCTCGGTCTTTTGAGTTTCATACCTGAATTATCATGCGTGCGAATTTCATACCTGACTATCAAAACAACACTTCAACTATCAATTGTTCCCAAAACACACTGAATGATGGTTATATTTCAGGTTGGAAAAGGGAACAATGGATTGTTGAGGTGTGTTTTAAAAAATAGTTGGTGATCGTTCAGGTAGACAACTCGCACACATGATTGTTGTTAGAGGTGTAGTCCTATGGATGGTCAAAATAATGTGATTTCAGTGTTTTTTTATTTTTCTTAAGCTAATATGTATTCTTGTGCACCAGCTTTTGTATGTTGTCGTGCTGACATTCATGTCTATCAAGAGTTCTACTAGAACTGCTGTAATAGTGTTCTACCTCATTCATTTAGGCCTCAAATGATAATGTTCTCACAGCAGACTTTCCGGGGACGCCAGGTTGGGATGATAATCCAGCCACATTTGAGATGACGTTTGTGGCGAAGTTGCAAGGGGATTACCAGCTTGCTAATGGATACGGGCATAACAAGGCAAAAGACGTTCTTAAGGTAAATTGATCACGTTTATTGCTTTTAGTTCACTTATTTATCGAATGTAAGTGAGATGCAAGTTCATTGTATTTCTTTCCGTTTTTGTATGTTGCAGAAGCATAGGAATAGTTTCATCACTGTAGATGACTTCGATTTCTTGTACAGACACGGAATAAATACTGTTAGGATTCCTGTTGGCTGGTGGATAGCTTCCGATTCAAATCCTCCAGCTCCTTTTATTGGTGGAAGCTTAGAATCTCTTGATAATGCATTCTCGTGGGCGCAGTAGGTCTTGATTTCTTCTATTTCATGCCACTCTTCTACGATTTTTCCCTTCTTTCAGTTATTTGATCTCTTTCTATTGGCAGAGCTTATAACATAAAGTGCATAATCGACCTTCACGCTGCCCCAGGTTCCCAAAATGGGATGGAACATAGTGCCAGTAGAGATGGCACAGTAAACTGGCAGACATCTCCAGAACACATCTCACAAACATTGGATGCTATAGAGTTCTTAGCTTCCAGGTTGATTTTAACGAATTCTTCACGAATCTATCAACCGTGCTTTGCCCTGAGCTTTAGTCATATATCTTGTCCACCACTGAGGCTATTCCCACCTCGCCTCATATATCTTCATATCTCTCGTAGTGTGCTCGCACATCTATCTAAGTATCCTCATCTCATTTGCATTCATAACATAGGTATGCCGTGCATCCTGCCTTGCTGGGAATCGAGCTTCTTAACGAGCCATCTGCTGCAGATGTCTCACTGGATATTCTGGTGCCTTTTTATAAACAAGGATATCAAATTGTTCGAAAATATTCTTCAACAGCTTACGTGATATTTTGCCAAAGAATCGGAAACGCAGATCCATTTGAACTTTATCAAGCTAACATAGGCTCATCAAACACAGTTGTTGATTTGCACTACTACAATCTCTTTGACAGATACTTTGATAAACTGACCTCGTCGGAGAACATTCAATTTCTATACAAAAACAGACAATCTCAAATACAGGCTTTGAATAGCGCCAACGGACCATTGGTGTTTGTTGGTAATATATCCAGTTTTCAAATGCCACATTTCGGAACTGTGATATCTTGACATGAATGTAAAACGATTTCAGGTGAATGGGTGAACGAATGGAACGTGACTAATGGCTCGTTAGCAGATTATCAGGATTTCGGAAGAGTTCAGTTAGATATATACAATGCAGCCTCTTTTGGATGGTCTTACTGGACACTAAAGTGTGAAAAAAAGCACTGGGATTTCGAGTGGAGTATTCGGAACAATTATCTTCAGCTGCAACCAGGTATAAAACTAACTTTACTTGCCTCAACGGCTCAGCCTAATCGAAAACATCTACTTCTCAATGTGTAAGTTAAGCATAGAGGCAGAGCTAGGATTTTGCGTTTATGAGTTCTAGAGATGCTACAAAACGCGGCTTGTTGGATTCTGGATAAATTATTTATACGTCTTAAATGGATTTATAAACACAAATTTAGGATTTTGAAAAGGTATGTGTGTATGCAGGTACTTCATCAAGGAATATGATATCTAGAGTTGTATTGTTGCTTGAATTGGCATGCATTTTGAGCTTTATGCATTAGAAGAACCAAAGAAGTCTTTTGAATTCTGCAGTATGAATGATGGAATGGAGAAACGACTATTCTTCGCGAGATATAGTCTACATTCACCTCCAACTATTTTTACAAATATGAAGGTCGCGATAGGATATAGTGTAAAACTCGATAAGAATGTTCATTGATTCGCCAAATATATATATAAGAAAAGATATCGTGAGTTTTTTTAACATTCAGAATCTACTTGTGGGACTATATATGTTGTTTGTATTCATTTGCCAAAAAGATGAGAAATATATTGTTCACTTTTTTAAGTTTTTCATGTGTTACATGCACCTAGACGACTTCACATTATGTATAAAAGCTACAAGTCTACAACAATTGGGATCAGTCGAGGTGTGTGCAAGTTAGTTCTGTTACATCATACATGTTTTCTAAAAATTGTTAGCAAGTATATATTTGCACTACTCAACAAATTTGTCTTAGTTTGCCACAAAGAATTTTATTAAAATATAAGAACGTAACACATGACGTGCTAGCTAAATGAGTTAGAATGTAAGATAACATACATCACGAGTTTAAATTTAGCATGTGGAGAATTAAAAGCCTGTTATTTTTAAGTAGAAAATAATAAAAAGGTGAATTCATTATCCAGAGTTTATTGTGTGCTTAATTATAAATATAAAATAACTTTTGTTAGAGTAATTTTATCATTCTAAGATAATTTTGGACAAAAGATAAGGGACCAACTTAAATATTTAAAACAAAATATATTCTAAATATTTTACCAATAGAACTATAATACAATATCTTGATCTTTTCAACTAACTTTTCCTTCTTTAATTTGTAGCCTCAATTTTATTCTCCCAATTATATACTAATATTCTTTTATTCAACTAAATAATTAGAGAAAAGATCGTACGTGTTATGTCTATTAACCAATTAATATATAATAGTATTAAAAGATTTAATTAATGGAAAGGGAAAAAGCAAATTAAACAATGAAAAAAAGAGGAAATTATTGACCAAAATGAATTGAATTTGTTTGAGCATATGCATCCCTATTCCTATATGACAAATCTAACTTTTTACTCTTTTTTTTTTCTTTAATTTTAACGACAAAAGGAATCAAAACAGCTCATAAAAATAAAAATACAAAAAACAAATCAGAGAAGCACTATCGATCCCAACATTATATTACATCTTTTCACTCTCTTATTTCTCCGAGTTAAAAAATATTTACATTATCAGATCACTTAAAATATATAAACTTCATAATTATTAATAATTAAATAAAATTAGTAATTCAAATAAAAATAATGTAAAACTATTTTCATTTCATTTTTTGTCAGATTGTCACGACCTAAGCCCAAAACGGACAATTGCATGAAATTTTTCCTTGTGCTACGCTATCATCGAGTTCAAAAAATACGTGGTGTGTATCATGTGAACTTGTGTTATAATCTATAAAATTCTTCCGTTTACTCTTGCTTTTTGATTTAGGATTCGTCTAATTAAAATGTCGCTTGTACCCCTTATTCAAAAGCTTATGAACCTACAAATCTGTCATTTTTCTCTTGAACAGCCTTGTATAACTACACGAAAAAGATACTTAGTGATAATATTCTTTTCTTTATATTGCCTCAAAAATATTTAACGGCAGTTCGACTAATGTTATTGTTCCGAATCGCTAAATCCTTTACCAATATTTATATAAAATATTACTATTGATTATAAACACACTTATAATTATTACTACGCTAAATATTTTATTTATTGTATTGTGTCATAAATGACACATTATCCATGCATATGAGATGTATTAATTCTCCAAGATTAGTTAAATTAATTGTTTCAAATATTCAGCCATCCAAACATTGATCTTTATTCTTCATTTTGTTCTCATAACATGTCTATATTCTTTTTTGTTTATCATATATAATTTCTACTATTGGAACTATATATAAGTTAATTAGCTATCACTAATTAATAATATTTATGATCTGTAGATATGAAAAGGATCTTAGGATAATTTGGTAGTTGATCATATTTTTGCCATGTCAAATATGTACCAATTAATTGCAGCATGATCAGATTTTATTCTTTTATGATAATCACAAATTAATGACATCTTGGATATATAAAAATTAAAATATCAAAAAAATTTTACACTATCAGATCAACTTCATCGATCTGTGTGCTATAGTAGATTATTCATTAGAGTATTTGTTATTGTAGGTCAAGCTAACTCGATAGTCTTAAGTAATTTTTTTCATCTTATAGTTATGTTAAAATTATATAATATGTATCACTAATTTATTCAAAATAAAATTAACTATTTTATGAATAAAATAATTTAAAATTACGACTTTATATTTGCCTATTTTTTCTAAAATCCAAAATTTATCGGGACAATATGTTTGCATGCATGAACTTTACCTATTCCAATAAGAATTCAACATTTGTTTTTTTGCTTTTGGATTTAACTTGTTGTATACATTAATAACGATGTAAAAGAATTTTATTCGATCAAATATAATTTATTTTCAAATAATTAATTTCACTTATTATGAACAGTTCCATGTATATAGTTATATTACCTGTGTGAATCTTGAATTTCCACCAATTTTGAGTTAATTATGACATATATTTTATGTAACAATTAAAAAAAATTAATCACGAAGTGAAATAAATAGAAAAAATATATAAACTAAAATGGTCCTCCATTAATTACATTTTTACAAATATTCATCTTTGGTAATTGCATACACCCCATGACAAATTAAATATCCCTATAATAAGGGATATTAAAAAAAAAAGCCATGCCAAAAAACACAGCTCAAAAAACACATGGGGTGTTGCATGGCAACACCAAAGTATAAAACCTATAACCTAGGAGGAAAAAAAAATTAGCAAAAAATTGCACGTGGCTCAAGTTGATTCAGACATCATGATCGGCTTAGCTAGAACGAGAGCGGAGAAAGAAAATGCTCAATTGTTGTTGTCCCATACTTCCTTCAGGATCGATCAAGTGAAATGACTCTGAGTCTGAAGATCCATGAACCCTTTCGAATTTTCCTCTTAGGTACATTATATCATCATCGCGATTAATTTCTTTACCATGAATAGTGCCAGCACCAACAACTACACTTTCCATTTGATTCAACACTTGTACATCGGATTTTGTAGGTTTTTTCTTAACCGCGAACCCTACTTTTTTCCCATTACAATACATCGTCCATACAGGCATGGACAGAAGGGAAGAATTTTCATTATTTCCACTTCCACCCTCGTTATTGGAACTTTCAAGCGCGATTCTTAGTAACCCTCCACGCATTTCACGTGCTAGGGTTGAAGTAGAAACCGCGAGTTCAAGTAGAAGAAGCGGGGTAGAGGAATTAGGGTTTGTTTGGATACAAAAATTGACTTTTCCTTTACGATACCCAAAAATGGTACCCGTAATATTCGTTGTATTCGAGGTAAATGATGGTCTATGATAGTTGAAAGATGGCTTTTTAGTTAGGACGGGTTCTGTAGGTTCAACAAACGTACAGTAACAACTAGGGATGAGTAACTCCACTAGGGAGCGGAGGAGTCGCCACGAACGGACTTGTTTCTCACAATCAACGGTGGTGATGGTGGCGGTGGTGGCGGCGGAGGGGTATGAGGTGATCATTATTGGTAATTATATAAGAAAAAAAATAATGATCGATGGCTCAACGAATTAGTTTAGACTATGGTAGTAGTTTATATAGAGAAGTTTTGAAGGAATATTTGTTATAAAATAATTTAGACTTAAAAAATAATTTTTTTTTTAATTTTAAAAAAAAAACATAAAAGGGGGCAATGGAATCTAAGAACTGTTGTGAAGTGGATATTAATAATGTTACTTTATTATCTCTTTTTGTTGGTGAGGGTTGTAATGAAATAGTTGTTGTCTTGTTTTTGTGTAGGCTAAAATCATGCAAATGTCCAAAAACCTATAAAATTTGTCCAAAGGAATATTATCCTAATTTTTCTAGTCTTATAAGGTGAGTAATAATAGCCTTTTTATTGGAAAACATTCATACATGATGTGAAATGTTTTTTATGATGTGACTAGGATTAAACATTGTGTTACCTTAGAAATTATGTATATTATCGATGCACAAAATTTAAACATATAGTAGATAAATAATGAGTCAACTTACCTTGGAGGCATTGGTGTAGCCATATATGATAAAGAATAGTCAGTTAATAAATATTCTTTGTCAAAAAATATATTTAGTATGACAGATTAAAAAATATTTTTTATACGTTTATTAAAATATTGAATATCTTTATAGGAAGAAATTAAAGTGTATATCACATAAATAAACTTGTTTCAAAATAGAATTGACACGCAGAGATAAATAGAGTTTTAATAATTTATTGAAATGAATAAATATGAAGTTTATCGCTAGATATTCAGTCAAATAGGATCGTCCAATTCATACAGAACCTTCATGATAAGAATAAGCAGACCAAAAAGAAGTTTCCAAACATGGAAAATAGAAATTATTTTCCTCACATAAAATTTATGAATAATTGATATATTGTCTGATAATAATGAGCAACGAATATACATTTTAATTTCTTCGAAATATGATTGTGTTATATATGAATACCACAATAATAAAAAAGTCTTTCCAATTTAACAATGCCCAAAAAAATAGCATGAAATCAAGAAATATTATTTCTTTTTTTTTTCTTTTCATAGTTTTGACTTTTTTTCAAACTTTTCCATATGAAATTAATTACCTTTATAGTTGGATCGCACTTATATAAATGGTATCAATTATATTTTTATTTTTATTTTTATTATTTAGAAAGAAAAATACCGTACAGCCATAACAACCCAAATTCCCCGGACCTTTTAATGATTAAGTCCTTAAAATATAATATTATTATATTTTACAACTATTCAACTGCTACTCTACTACATATTTCTTACTATATATATTTCAGATAATATAATACGATAACATAATTAGTATAATCTCACTAAGTGGGGTTTAGAAAAAGTATAGTATATGCAGATCTTATACATAACTTTGAGGATGTAGAAAGGTTATTTTCAAAAGACTATCGACTTAAATATATCAAATTCAAATAAAATGAGAAGAACAATGAAAAAAGACATATAGTTAATAATAAAAAAGACGATGTATATATAAAATCTACAAACTATATGGCAAGAACTATAAATATATGATTAATAATTCACGAAAAGCATTCGCATGCCTAAGCCTAGGCACGACGACAAGATACCCTTTCACCCCTACTAGTCGTCTATCCTAATACGTAATCTTTAATCGTTCTTATCTAGAGTCATATCCTGAATAATATAAAAATACGTCATATTATTGATGATGTACAAGATTTAAATAAATTTTATTTATAAATAACACATCAGAGTGAACTTTTTGTCGAATATATGGGTCCTGAGTTGGTTAACCACTAGCAAATAGAAACAAAATACATTTTGTGATTAGTTTTATTTACTTTATTATTTTTTTTGGACAAAGAAGAGACTGCATGTTGTATGGGAAAGCAACAAATAAAAAGAGAAAAAAAATTGATTTCATGAGTTGCTTTATAGCCTGGCTTCTCCACTAATGTCCTTCACCTTTTTTTTTTTTTTTTCACAACTTTTATTCATAATATAAGTTGACAAGATAGGAGGATTATAATTTGGTCTTGGAAACAAAAAGGATCACTAAATTAATTGTCTCTTTAATTACTTTAAAATCATCCAAAAAAAAATTTTAAAAAAATTATGAATTAGTTTTTGACACTATGGTTGGAATGTTTAGTAAACTTCACTAGTTATCTTGTCTCATCCTGCTCCAATTGTCATCCCTGTGGATAGAGCCTTCAAAATGTTTTTAGTCTATGGAGTTAGCCCAAACATAATTTGTTATTAGAGTAGGATTCGGACAGGAATTTT
The DNA here is from genome assembly GCF_001406875.1 of Solanum pennellii. NCBI lineage: Eukaryota > Viridiplantae > Streptophyta > Magnoliopsida > Solanales > Solanaceae > Solanum > Solanum pennellii. Next base: position 3,565,509 of record NC_028647.1, read on the forward strand.
CGAATACATTTAAAATTAAGGCTTATAAGTTTGATCCATACAAGTCTTTGGCTTCTGAGACTTGGTCAGGTTGGGGTCGATCTATGGGCTAAAACAATTTATTTTATGGTAACTTACAGAATTCTACTACTGTATGAGTTAATTACTTAGGTTCACAATTTGTTGTAATATATATTATAAATTTTACCAAATTTTGGTGCGTCGAGATACATATATATTGGGATACATGTCCTTAAAATTACGTGTAATTTGTTCTAGATACACTCTATCCGTGTGGATTCACATGTATCTAGGATATATAAACAAATCTCGTGCCCTCGCCCCCTCCCATATTGTTTGCCACTCTCTTATCTCGCTCGAGTATCTAGGATGCATCATACCAAATACATGTATCTCGTGTATTTAGTTCCTAGATACATGCTAGTCACATTAGAGTATTTGATAGTGTTATATTGAAACAACATCATTATTTGGCACATTTTGATTTGAAAATCTTCTCTCTTTTTTTTAAGTTATAGAATTTTAAGTTTGAAAAGAAAAAAATAAAAATAAGAGAAAAAGAAGAGCTAACCCGCCCCAGGCTAGCTCGGGGCACTTCTATGGTTGGGTTGGTTTAACGTTTCGAGGCTCTTTCAAATGAAGGGTCAATCCACCCTAGCCCATCAAATTTCTTGACCCATGAGGCTTGGGCGGGATTGGGCTGGGCTGACCCTTTTTGACAACTCTACCTACCGGTAGAGGCATGCCAAATCAACCAAAATGTCTAGGTGATTATCTATGTCACTATTTCGTCATAAATTTTTGAAGTTGAAAATTTGTAAATTGTATTTCTCAAGTTGTTATTTTTGAAATTTGAAATTCTGTTAGAACGTGCATTTTACTTGAAAGAAACTTGAAGTTTGTGAGTGAAAGTCGCTAAAATCCAAAATCTACTTTAACTTTGTTTGTGAGAAGTTGTAAATATTTGAAATTCAAATTTCATGAATAAACGGATATTGAAAGATAAATATTCAAATCTAAGGTCAAACAATAACTAAATCAGAGGTCGGGTACTGAAAATGAAAAATATGTTATGTGAGAATTAAATGTTAACCCTCCTTAGTGGATTTATTCTCCATGAATTTAAATTAATCAATTTAAATATTGAACACCTAATAGTTTATTTTCTTTTTTAAACAAAAATTAGGGGTAAGTGTATACACTTTTACGATCACCGTTTACTATTTCGATGCTAATAGTACTACTAAATTGAATATGAAAATATAGTCAAACAAAGAGGGCTTCAAGACTTCTTTCTTTTTACTACTCGCTCTAAGTATTCCACTCATTGAATCGGAAGCATCAAATGTTGAAATTGAATCTTTCGCTAACGGTCATAGCTCAGTCTATTCAACCCATTCCTAAAGTAGATGGCACTTAACAAAAGTTGATCGGGCATCACACCAGTTCTAATACGTAATCTATCGTTTAAAAAAATACATCTTTTTTTTATTGTCAATTCTTTAATTTTAATATTCCATATAAAACATTTAAAGTCATAAAATTCAAAAATAAATAACTTTTTTAAACTTAATATCCAATTAGAACAGAACAATTGAATTAAGACAGACAGAGTACTTAGCTGGTATATATTATTTAGAAATTAACAATATAGTGAAGCAGCATGATAAAAAAAAGTTATAATTTTACCTCACATCAAATTTATAATGTTAGAAATAGAGACATAGATAGAAGACAAAAGAGTTGACATATATTCAAAAGATAGGCACTAGACATAAATAAAAGGTAGCACATGTTGTGGTTCAATTTTTTTTTTCTTTTTGTGCTTTGTTCTTGGATCATGTCGGAATCCATATTTGATCTCACTCTTACAAATTTTGCTAATTATAATTGTGACATAACATGATGTGACATCTCAATGTCTGTTTTTTTGATTCATTAACCTTTCATATCCACACGCTCCTTTTTTGGTTGATAGTGTCATTTTGGATCGTGACAGATATGGTGTCGAAATTTGAGTGGATTTCAATGAAGACGTTAAGTCCATGAGGATAAATCGATGACGAATGAGGGTGAGTCAGACCGACAAGCTTCTAAAAGGTTGGGGTGCATATGATATCTTTGATGAGTTTTTCAATGAAATCGGAGAAGACAGTAAAGAGTTTTATAAGGCATAAATAAGTGTACATAGCACGAATGTACGCTTTTGGGGTCAATAAACACATACCGCATACACAAGAAATAAATTTATGAGTTATGTTGAGTCAAAGCAGATAATATATGTCATGAACTTGAATCATGAATTTAAAATAATTACAAGTATAACATTATTTTGATGAGTAAAAAGAATATGTGGTTATTTGAATGTAATATATAGTACCATGAGTTAATAAAACATATGGTTATTTGAATGTACTAGTAAAATCCTAAAAGGAAAAAGGCAAATATGCCAAGCTTCAACAGAAATATAAAAAGGATAAACTACGTAACAACACAGACATCACTATCATATATACTATATTTATCTCTAGTTTAAAATAATTATATTTACTATCATTTTTAATATTTATATCATACATTTTAAAAGATTTTATTAGATACACAAATTTCTTAAATAAGGAATTAAATAATTATCTTAAATCTAAATTCCTTGTCCTTTAATGTTGGATACACATCAGGTGTACATGTATCTGGTTAAGAATTCATGTATCTGAGTTAAGATTATACGTATCTATGGAAAAAAATTCAGATCCTTTGAATTTTGATTTTTTTTTTAAATTTTTTTATTGGATTAATGATAAGACAAATACTCCACAATCATAATTTGTTCCTAAAAAATTCGTGTGTCTCAATTACATTTCATATTTAGATACGCATAATTATATATGTGTTTAGTATGTATTCGAGATACATGCTTTTAAATATAATGTATGGAATTAATACTTGATACATCAAATTAATAAAATGAATACATATAAAAGATATATAAAATTAAAATTAGATCATATAATAGATATATGGAATTAATATTATCTCATATAAATAGATACATGAAATTAATAGTAGATACATATAACAAATACACAAAATTAATATTAGATACTTCTATGATACATGAAATTAGATACATATAACAAACACAAATTAAATTGTTTGTTGGATACATCATATGTTGATAATAGATACATCAAATTAAATGAATTTTATTATTTTAAGAGTAATAAAAGGGAACTAATCAAATTGCATGACCAAGATATACATGTTTTTGTCTTTTATAAATAATATTAACGAATTTATTATTTCAAATGGTAATAAAATAAAATAAAATAAAAATAGATACACTCCTTGATTTCCGCCTTATATTAAGAAAATTGGTTACAATCAATTAATTTAAACAAATAAAATATGTATCTCAATTTAAAAATTTGCAGATACATGTATCTCACGGATTCAAACTCATGTATCCTAAGTATAAAATATAGTAGAGATAGTAATATTTAAAACTATTGAAAATCTAAATAATTAGAATCTAAACTAATGAAATTTATGTAGTTTGCCCATATAAAAAAGAGAAACTATTTTGGGTTAGTCCAATAAAAAAAAGAGTGTTTTAGGCCCAAAAAGAGATAACAAACTTGGCAATATCTTGATATGGGTCACTCACTTGGACCTAAGCCCATTAATCCTATTAGCTAATCCGCAGTAGCTATTCTTTGCAGGGGTGGACCCAAATGTGAGTCAGAGGTTCATTTGAACCCCTTTGATAAAAAAAACACGATATATATAAAGTAAGTTTTTTGTATTTATGTGAATATATATATATATATATATATATATATTTTGAACTCTCTCAATTACAAGGAAAGCGAGATAGCATAGTGGCATGTTCCCTTGCAACTACACATGACGTCCAGGGTTTAAATCCCTTGGCTAGCGTTTTATTTTACACTTTTTTAGTTTTAAAGTTTTTTTTGGTTTCAATTCCGTTTTTTATATGTACAAAACATGCTAAAAATGTGATTTCAAATCTAAAAGAATTCAAGGGTCGCATTCCTTGAAAAAAAAATTATTGACTTATTTACACGTTTATACTTCTATTTTTCGAACCCCCTGAATGAAAAGTCACTGCTTTAGTATGCTCCTCTAGCTTAATAATCTGTAAAACATACAAAAAAAATAAATTATACTAGACAAATCTCGTCCAAAAAGCTCGACTAAGAAAACATGCAAGAGTTTTAAATATGGATCTTGCTATCTTTCATTTCTATTTTCACGAAGTACTTTTTTAAAAATAAAAAAATAAAAAACCAACAATTCAGTATTTGATGTTTACTGTATTTTAATAGAATGAGGAGCCTTTCGATAAAAAAAAAAATGTTTTTACTTCTGAATTATAATTTTTAAGCTACCCGAAAATATGTATTTCAATTCATACATATATATCATAGTACTTTTGTTATTATGGTTTACTTTTATTAATTTTGACTACTTTCGTTCTAATAAATACCAACTTGGACCGTCATAGAAACTATGATGTACTGCCAAATAAATAATTATAATTAGCAAATTGTAATGTGAACAATATGTTAAACCAAAAATAAAATAAAATAATACAGTACGAATGTTCCTTGAAAGTTCCATTTAATCTACCCTGACTTGTTAAATCACCAACTTATATTTGTTAATTGAATTAAAACTCCAAGATAAAAATATTCATCTACTTGATTTGAAAAATCGACATGAGGACCGACAAAAGGTTACGGTGTAATAAATGTCCATTCTTCTTTAATCAGAAGTCTCAAGTTTAAACCTTAAACGTAAAGTCGACAAGTCATCAAATTGAAACTTGCTGGTACAAATTTAAACTAAGTCAATTCTGAAATGACCCTTAACATGCACAATATAGTATTTTCACTTTACGTTACATCATATAAGTGCTAATTAAATTTTTCGAAAGGTACCATACAATTGAGAATTTTCATTGCACCTTAGCTTCTATTTCTTATTTATTTCCAAATGGAAATAACTAGCTTGTAATAGTTTAGAATTTAATTACAAACGTATTTGATAAAATAATATTTCTTTAAATAGATAGGTTGATGATTGTTACAAGTGAAGGATAGATGCTAGCATGGTGGCACTTGAACACCAAAGAAGGTTCGTTATGAGAGGAGAAAGACATGGGCTAAACAAGGGGTAAGTTAAAAGAATTTTACTATGGGCGCGCAACTTTTACATATATCAAACAAAAAAAAAATATATTTTTATGCTATAATAAAGTTTGCATAATTGCTCTACATAGCAAACATATATAATTGTATGATTCGTTGACCTATTTCGCTGTAATTGTATAATTCGCTGGCTATTTCGCTGCAATATTGTATAAATTTGTATTTGTATACAGTTGAATCGAAGTAAAGTGTTTGTATATTGTATAATTAAGTGTATAGGAAGAAGATATATGTTTTTGCATGTGTATATACAATTTTCTCTCGCTTTATACAAAATAAAAACACAATTTATAGACTTCTGTTCTATAAAGCGAGAGAGGCGAGCAGAGGGAGAGTGGCAAGCGAGAATGAGAGAGTGGCGACTAACAAACGTTTGCTACGGGGGACAATTAAATCAAACAGTAGTTATTCCATTTATTTTAAATTATTAGTTTGTTATTCTGTATAATTATCCCTTTCATTATTGAGGCGACTTTTACGTTAAAGCCCAAAGGGACAAATTTGTAAGGCCCATAAGGCTTGAAGTGACTTAGATCGCGATAGAATTAAAGTAAACAATACCTTGATAGTTTACATCTAGATCATAACATATAGACAGTTACATATTTACATTATTTTTAATATAATTCTTAAATATATAAATTTAATCTTTGAAAAATTCTAAATTTAATAATGTATTTTGACCCTCGTACTCCGAATTCCACCATGAAGTTGTTTGAATTTCTTGGCTTTATCTTTAATTTCGTCCATTTTTTTTAATGTGGTCCAAAAGGGGAAAATATAAAAGATGTATAAAAAATTAAAAGTGACAACAAATTAGTAGGGTTCACCATATTAAATGTAACTTTGACATCGTCAAATATTGAGATATATTTCTTTTTTATGGTCTCCCTGTTTTCATCTTCAAATATTTAAATATAAAAAAAGTTTGAAATTAATTAAGAAATTCCTCATTAAACTATTGCTTAATAATCTATGTGATTTTATAATTAAATGAAATGACATGAAAAATTTTAGTACTTTGACTCCGTTTGTAATAATTTTACCTTAATATATATATAATATACTTATCATTTTGTTCAATAAACGATAATTTTTTATTATTTAGTCATAGAAGTTGTTTGTATCTATTTATTTTTTTTATTTTTTGGGATAGTATGTAATTGCATTAATGTTACTTTATCTTTGTTTGTGATTTGATGAACATATTTCGATGAATTTAATTCTAATGTTGTGTCATCAACGTTGTCTCATTACTCAATACGTCATAATTTATTGAAATAAGTTTGAATGTATTTATTGCTTTTGGTTAGAATTATATATTACTATTATAATTTTTATTTAAATAATATTTCATGTAAAGTTCTGAACTATATATGTAATATTTCACACCTAATTATCTTTCATTTCTTGATAGATGAGAATTTCTGGAATTGCTAATATTTAATTAGTGTCTAGAATAATTTATACTCTATAGTTTTTTGTGTTTGGTAATTTTCTAATTTTAGTTATAACATTAATCTTTCAATCTTTTTGAAAGGCAAGACTTATAATGTTATAAAAGATAAAGAGGAAAAATTATGTTCAAAATTTAATTTTGGATACAATCACGCGTGCGCGTATATATATATATATATATATATATATGTATGTATGTATGTATGTATGTATATATAATACACACTTCGTACTATTATATGAAGTGTATAATAGTATATTTTCTCTAAAGTATAACATTATATAGTATTGTATATAAAATATGTTCAAAAACTATAAAAAAAAATTTAAAATTCCCAAAAAAAAGGGAAACATTATAAGGACAATATTTTGAAAATTTAGTAGATTTTGTTCATAATATATATATATATTAAATTTCAAATTTAGAATTTGAGTTTGTTTTTAAGTCGTAATTAGGTATTGAACGTGTTAATAAAAACTATATTTGTTCATTAACAAAGTAATTATTCTTTAGGACTTTTTTAAACGGTCATTGTCTAAAGTTTAATAGGAGAAAAGTCAAAGTTTCTTATCTTTTTTGCTTACACAATTATTCATAAATAAATTTAAAAAAATAGAAAACACCAGAGGAATAATAAGAAAGTAGGTGCACATAATTAATCTTCGTAGATTGTTTAATCTAACACTCTTCATATATATATAAGAAAATGACATTTCATTTAAGAAAAAAAAGGAAATATCTTTAGACTTTATAATATTTCACTATTCTAATTTATGTAACACTTTTAAATAATATATAAGGCATGCATTTTAATTGTTTTACGTTTATCTTGTTACATTTAATTATTTATACTGGGATGATAAATAGTTTAAATAAAAATAAAAAAATGATTAGATCGACTGTACTTAACCCTAACACTATTAATAAGGTGGAGGAATAAGCACTCTTTCATCCTTAACAAAGAGTCTCGGGTTCGAATTCTCTTGGATCGGAATTCTTTTGTTAGGAAATGTTTTATCCTCTCCACCCCACCCACTCCCCACCCCGCAATGTGGGGACTTACCCGCATGAATTCGGATTTAGGCCGGGTGGGAAATCCAAAAGAAGAAAACCTAAACCTGTCCAAAATTAGTTAATTAGATTTTTCTTTTTTAAAAGTTAAATTATTATTAGTCTTGATTAATATTTTAAAATATATCTTTTTATCTAGTTGACACGTGAAAAGTTAAAACTATATATATATACATAATATAACATCAATAAAAAATTAAATTAACTTTCGAAAAATAAAAATCGTAACAATTAATTTGAAATGGAAGAAGACAAAACATGATAACTAAATCAGGATGAAGAGATTATTAGTGGACCAAAGTCTCTTTCATATGTTAACTAGTTAGCAAAAGGGATTATTTTGCGTTTTGTCCATTAATTATTTCCATATAAAAGTATAAACCATTACCATTACTATAAAGTCAACAAAATTATAATATGGTCCCAATAATATTTATAATATCTTATATACTATATGTAAACTTTTGAAACCATAATATTTACACCTTAATCAAGGATTTATTCGAACCATAAAAACAAAACTCTTTTTTTCTCCTTAAATATTTGTCATGTTTAATAATATCGTAGAATAAAAACATGCACTTTCATTGTTGACGTTAAACACGTTACATTAATTACTATTATCAAGCTTTAAAATGATTCAAATTAAATAAAAAAAAAGGTTAAATTAAATGTACTCCTTCCGTCCCAAATGAAAAAATATATATATTAAAATATAAATTAAATGAATTACAATTTATATTTTAATATATATATTTTTTCATCAAATTAACATGAAAAGAGTTGTAACTTATAGAATTTTATCGTATATATATATTAATTATAAATTACATAAAAAATTTTTAAAAACTTATTATCATTTCTTGTGAGTTTTCTTAACTGTCAATAACTATCTATCAAAAATATTTAACTCTAGACGAAATTTTATGAAAACTTAAATTATCCAATGTTTTTTTGACAATTATACTCACACAGTTGATTAAATTGATTTTAAATTATGTTCCAATGAATAGGTGATAGTTCATATATGAGAATAACAAAACAAATATGTAAAACTTACTCGAATCGAATATTTATATCAAGCCAATATATTTATATATATACATTAATTTGATATAAATATTTGATACATCTATATTTTTCCCAAAACAAATACAGTAATACTTTATGCATCTTCTTGATACAATAACATATAGTAATATTATATTTGGAAACTATATAAATTAATCTTTTGAGTGTAAAAAAGTTGACAAAATTATATTTGTGAACTATATAATATGGTCCTAATATAATACAAACTATTTATTTTCTCCATCATTTTTTCTCATTTGTCTCCACTCAACTGCTTTCTCTTTCTCCATCAAATGGGAAAAAAAATAACAACTCTCAGAGATCTCATCGGCGCCATTAAAGACAAAGCTTCACAATCCAAAGCAGCTTTCATCTCTAAACCAAGCAGTTTCTCCCTCCACCTCGCCGTCCTCCGCGCCACCACTCACACGCCGTCATCACCACCCGACGACCACCACATCTCCTCCCTTCTCACCCTCGGTGACAGCTCACGCGCCACCGCTTCTTCACTTATCGTCATAATCATGGACCGACTCCACCGTACCGGCGATTCAACCGTCGCACTCAAATGCCTTTTGATCATACATCAAATTATCAAACGCGGACCGTTCATACTACTAGATCAACTCTCTGTTTTTCCGTCTACCGGCGGACGTAACTACCTCAAACTCTCCGCCTTCCGCGACGGCGCTACCGCATCTAGATTCACAATCTCCGCCTGGATCCGATTTTACTCCAGATACATCGAATCTCTACTCTACACTTCAAGGATTTTAGGCTATTTTCTCTCTTCGTCCTCTTCGTATAACACAGATGAAAAAATCTCCACCTTCTTAAACTCAGATCTAATCAGAGACGTCGATTCGTTAGTTCAACTGATCGAAGAAACAGTAAAATTACCTGATTCTCTACTACTCGACGGCAACAAATTGCTCTACGAAGTTATCGGATTATTGAACTCCGATTACTTATCGACGGTGAACGAGTTGTTAATCCGGCTCAGTGAGTTCAGCGAACGGCTCAGTTGTTTGAGTTTCGGTGATTCGGTTGAGTTGAGTTTTATTTTGAAGAGATTAGAAGAATGTAAAGAGAGATTATCGATTTTATTTTCGATTAAAAAGCCATCGACGGAGTCATTATGGTGTTCAGTATCTGAATTGAGCATAAAAATTAATGATTTGAAGGTTGATTTTTCGAAACGTAAGTTAATTACGTTCGAAAAATTGAGTGAATCGGCTCGATTTAATAATCGAGTCATGAAATTTGGTGATTCGGTTCAGTTTTCGTCCGGGAGATATGAGATGAATAATTTACCTCTTATGATTGTTAAAGGAATAAATTGAATAAATAAAAAAATTGAATGTTTTTTTTTCTTTTGTTATATGTGTGACAATATATTAGAAAGTTTTTTTTGTATGTTCCCACAAACATTTTTGTGTATAGAATATATGGTAGGTGTATACCAATTTGGAATTTTAATTATTATTCATGGTTTTCACTTTTCTCTATAACGTGTATTTATGACACTGTAATTAATTTATACTCGATTTTAGAATAATAAAACGAATCAAAAATTTATGAAAGGAAATCTAAGATTAAGATTAACCGTGTGAAGGAAATTTATTTTCTAAACTCAAAGAGCGATTAAGTCTGATACGTGTTAATGGGTGAAGAGAGCAATTGTGCCTCGTAGATGAATACCGACTCAATCAAGAGTCTTGGTCGGTCTCTAGGACCCTTTCTGAATCTACAAAATCATTTATCTACTTATTTCGAATAAATTTGATATTTAAGATTTTACATATCTAAAGTTTAGACATAAGTTTAAACTTTCATCCATATGTATATGAGCTTCAGATAAAAATACATACAATGAAAATTAAATGTAAAAATAATCAAACTTTAACTACGTAAAAGTTCGACATCGCGCAGGGTAAATTAACTTAAATGGTGGTTCCAACATCAAATATTTATGTTATGAAAAAGGTTAAAGCATACATGTAATTACTTTCTTGATGAATTTTCCATTCTAAATTATATATTTGCCTATGTTTTTGTGCTATGGAGAAATGATGAAAAAATGAACCGTTAAATTGCCACTTTATAAAGAGAATGTTTTTGTCAGTGTATATTATATTATTGCATGGGAATTGTTTCTACTATTGGAACAACATGGTCCCCTTGACGTTTTTACCGTTGGAAGAACTTTGTCTTGTACAAAAAATATATCTTTTTTATGTAAAAAAAATAATCTGAATTAATTTATTGATTGTCTCTCTATAAAAACATTTCATTTTTATTTGTATATTTTAAGAAAATCTTTATGGAATGATATGATCAACTAGTACTTGATGGTATGTTAGCAAAGTTACAATGTCAGATATTCATTGAATCAAAAATTTTTAAAGCTTCGATCTAGCAAAAAGATTTTTAAATCTTTACATAAATTAACGCCGCAAAGGTAGACCCATATCAAAGAGCGATAGTGTACATATGCATATACTTTTTTGAATTACGTCAGGGTGGTGTGTCTCTAGCCATTGCTTTGACTAATATACATCGTGTCATCTTTAAATTTTAGATTCATCATAACTCCCATGATTAAAATATAATATCGTGACCTACTTTGATTTTTTTATAATTAAAATATAACATTGTGACCGACTTTGAATTTTTTAAAGAAAAAAATAATAAAAGTCTAAGTAGCATAATGTGCATATATTGTATAAATTTGTGAAAGAGGAAGCTTATTTATTTGTCATGATTGAGACATCAGTTACTATATATTTGCAATTATACATTTAGTCAGATTATATTATGAAAACCTAGTGGTACTATTGAAGTACATATTAATATGGTCCAATTGCTCAAAATATTTAGCATATAGCACCTTATAATATATATAAAAAAAAAGCAATTTTCCAACTTGTGTATGATTTATATTAATCTAATTTTGATGTCAAAGCAAGTTAAATATTACTCTGGTACTTACCCCAGAAAAATTAATAATATAAGTGGCTATTAAAAATGATAAAATACATACGTTTTAATATGAACAGAGATTTAAAAAGAAAAAAAAACTAGGCGATATTTGCATATCTACCTTAAATTTAACGAACAAAATCACTTAGCACCTGTTACTTGTGGTAGGCGATTTCTTCAGATTTATCCTAATATTGATAAACAAAATTATTTAATACCTATTACCAATTAGAAGGAACATAATATTTCGTAAAATTAAACGATAAATATGATTATACTAATAATTATCAGAAATTAATAAATAAATAACACTGCACAACTTGATGTCTCTAGATTCCCAGTACAACTAACTATTTTTTTTTTAATAACAAACAAACAAATATTCCTTTTCCTCTCTTACTGACTCTAAAATAACTTAGGAAAACCAATTAATTAATTAAGGAATAAGAAAAAAATATAATTTATTTCTGTACCTCAAAAGTCAAAAGGTTGAATTTGTACATAAAGGATAATTACTAGAAAGAATCATTAATTAGGACAAGTAATCAAGATCTGTGAAGTTGCCAAACAAGAATTAATAAAATAATTTTGTTGACATTTTCCAATTAAGAATATAAAATTGGTACATAGTTTTACTAGGTCAAGATTTGAGAAGTTGTCAAATATGACCACTTTATATTTTGACCATTTTTTCTATATTTTGACTATTTTTATAAAGTAATCCTTAACCATTGTGGAAAAAGGCCCAAATGATGTGGGAAACTTATTGGGCCTTAATATTGATGTCCAAAAGCCCTAAGACTTCGCTTGATTGATTAATGACGATTTTCAATAGCATCTGTAAAATATCAAAGCTTACTAGACCATGACCATTTGACGAGTTCTCATAATTCTATTTAAATCGAACGTTTAGACAACTCGTAAGCGTTCTAGAATAAATATTGTGTGCTCTTCAAAAAAATAAACATAATATAGATCGAACCTAACATCTTTCAACTATTTCATAGAATCAAAATCAATCAATTTCTATGTTTACATTTCAACATACAAAAAAATACATACCATCAATTAACTTCATTAAATTTATACATATATTAGTACACTTGTGTAGAAAAGAAAAATTACAACTAGCTTAATTAGACTGAAAATTAAATTAATGCACAAATTTTCGAGATAAAATATTCAATATTCTTGTTATATTTTTCGTCATCATAATAATTTAGCAAAATTCATCGCTAATTCTATGAAGTCAAGTGATCAACATTGTCCCATTTCCTTACATGCATTGAAGCCTTCTCTGCCTGCATTTAGAAAAAAAATATTATTTTTACGTTTAGATCGCTTAAAAATAACTATATCTATACGTCAAAAGAACAAGGTTAGGTTTCTTTTTACTCTATTCACACTTAAACATCATATGCTTGCGTTGATAGGTACTTAAAGGGTTGTAGAGAATGTTTTTACTCACGATAAAGTAGAATTATTTAATGTGAATTCGAATTAGTCAGATTCTCAAAAGTGATACTAAACGTCGACGAATGAGAAATTAGAGGAAAAAAAATGTTACCTCTTTAGTCCAATCACATCTAATTGTGATTATAGCCAATATCAAAGTCTGAATTGCAGTTCCACCAAAGATCATTCCAGCCCATATTCCCTATAAAATAAAATTAAAAAAAAACATTTCCATTAGCTTAAATTCACATTTAATTTCTAGTTAAAATTTAATAATGAAAAAAATATTCAAATTTTAGAAGTTTCACTTTCAAAAACTTCAATTCCATATTTACCAATTTATGCAACACAAAAACCATTTGTAGAAAGAATTTTGTACAACGACAACATATTCAGTATAGTTTCATAGTGTGAGTCTAGAGAGGGTCGAAACATATGTTGACCTTATCCCTACCTTGTAAGACATATTTCGACTTAAATAACGCACATCAATACGTTAAAGGGGTATATGAGGAACATACCATGACACCATAGTGGAAACCCCAGCCCATAATAAAGCCCAAAGGGACTCCAATTAAATAATAACAGCCCAAATTTATATATGCAACATATGCTTGCCATCCAGATCCAACAGCAACCCCTGTTAATATCCAAAAATAAATTGAAAGAAAAAAATTAAATCAAGAAAATAGACATAAAAAAATTGTTAATAAATTCATAATTTCTTTGAATGAGTATGATTCAATTCATGTATACAATTTAATCCCTTCCACCCCCTATAGGTTATTCGATATAAAGGTAATAAGTTCAGTTGATTATCGTCAAAGACAAAATCTATAAGTCATACGTTCAAGCGTTAAGAAAAATCATTAATGCTTGCATTAGGGTAGACTATCTACGTCACATCTTCAGTGGCATCCCTTTCATCAAGTATTTCAATCGAACTTGTAGAACATAATCCTAAATCCGATCACCGATCTAACTAACATAACTTTAATCCCTTCCACGCCCTTAAATATAGTTTAGATCTAAAGGTAATGAATTCAGTCAAACTCGTATAACATAGTCTGATACCACTTAATATCATCAGGGACACATAATCTAAAGTCAGTGGGGGTAGTAAAGTTGTAACCTTCATGTGACCTATGTGACCTATACGTCATAAGGATTCGACTATCTACATCAAACTCGTAAATTGCATCCCTTTCCTCATAATATAATCTTAAATTCGCCTCTGATGACATAACTTTAAAATGAACAAACAAAAAATAACAATAAAATAGTGTCAAAATTTTATAAAATTTACCTGAGAGAATAGGTTGAACACTGTTGAGTAAAACAGTGAAAGCTAATAGAATAGCTAGTTTATGAACAGCTTCAAGAACAGGTTTGCTTGTTGAGAAAATTAGGGCAAATTCATTGTGGAAAAATATGATCAAAATCCAAAAGAATAATCCAATCACTGTTGATTGTATCACTGCTACTGCTGTTGCAAATTTTGCCCCTTTTCCATTTCCAGATCCCAACTCATTTGCTACCCTTACTCTGCGTACGTAACAGGTTCAACTGAATTCAGTATTCTCGACATAAAAATATATTAATGTATTATTGTATGTGATATACAAACTTAAACGATGATAGTAATGTATAAAAATCATTCATTAAGTGTTAAGAAATGTATAAATGTATTATAAAAATTTTGGATCCATCTATATATATGATATACAAACTTAAACGATGATCACATCATATAGTCAAAATCGTGCTTGAGACTGATCAATGAATTTCTTCATTCATAAGTTTAGGCGGAGTTAGGATTTTAAGTTTATAAATTCGAAATCTCACTTTAAAAGAAATGCTAAATTAGTCGTAGTTACCATATTTTTTTAATAATCCATGTAGCTACAAATTTTTATGTTTAGTTAATGATCTTATTGTTTATTGTTAATTTATGCTTCTTTATTAGTGTTTTAGTCCTATAAAATACTAGTTTTGTCATTTCAAGATGAAATACGTATTTTGGATCAAAATATTAATAGTAGTAGGGAAATTTTTTACCAAAGGATATTTTGATTTAATTTCACATGACATTTTTTTTTTATCTCATTCCATTTAATTTTTTTTAATTAATTTTTTTTTATTTCTCCTAATTAGGTAACCATTCAATAATCATGTGTACTTTGGACAAAATCATTGTTGTGGATCTTGTCTTATCAACAACATTAATTTAAAAATTATGTCAGATGCCAGTTTAGCATTTCGAATACGAAAATAATTTTTATTTAAAAAATTAAAATTCAAAATTAAGTAATTTTTAATAATTTTAATTTTGACTTTGATTTAAATAGTTATACGTAAAAATAAACTAATAGCTAAATACTTAAAATTTATGGATTCTGAATTTGTCACTAAATTCATAACTATAAGGTTCGCGATTATATATAAGACGTAACCAATAACACCCACATATTTTCATAAATTATTTAAATGATTTTTTTTATTTAAATGGAAAAATAAATTGAACTTACCCAGTTCCAGCAAAAAATCCAAGAGGAATCATCAATTCCCAGGCATTTATACTCATGCTACAAAAATTAAAATTAAAATAAGATAATGACATATATACATACAGAATTAATATTTTTGTGTGGGACAAGTTTTTTTTAAAAAAATAACTTAGTCATTTTCTTTTCTTTTTTTGTAATAATAATAAGTGATTATGTTCTTGTATGTGACAAGTTGAAAAATACTTGGCCATTTAATTTGATTCTTTTTTGTAATAATAATAAGTGATTAGGTTCTTGTATGTGACAGGTTGAAAAATACTTGGCCATTAAATTTGATTTTAATAGAACCACGAGACTTGTGATAATAATATTCAATAAATGTCAAAGACAATAATAATGAGAAGATATCAAAAATTCTTTCTTTTTTTGGTACATATATTAAATTTAAATTTGTTAGTGTTATCATTAATAGTTATAGTCATTAACGTAACCATATACAATGAATGGTTGTTAACAATAGCGGAGTCAGAATTTTAATAAAAATTTTAAAAAATAGATTTATGAAATAGTCGAAGGGAATTACCAGATGGATAATGCATCCAAAGCAAGTTTAGCATTCTCCAAATTACCAGTCATCACAATTAGCACCTTGTAGTACCAGTTCTCCAAGCTGTTCCATTTACACCAAAAATGAAAAAAAAAATTAAAATCATTAAGCATAATAAATAAATTATGATAATTTGACGTTTCAAATTTGAATCATATATATATATATATATATGTGGAATTTGAATCATAAAACTATATCATATTGATTAATTGATTGTCTTTAAAAAAAAGTCACTATCACAGAGTTTCAAATTTTGTGAAATTTCATGACATGTCTTGAATTCATACGTGGAATCTGAAACTTTATCCCATTGATTATTAGACTCTATCTATGAAAAATAGCCAGTGTCACAAAATTCTTAACTCCATAACTGAAATTTCATAACATGTCCTGAAATTCACACATGAAATTTGAAATTCTGTCGCGATAATTATTAGATTATGTCTTTCAAAAAATAGCCAGTGTCACAAAATTCCAAAACTCCATAAATGAGATTTCATGAGATGTCCTCAAATTCACACATAGAATTTGAAACTCCGTCACGATAATTATTGGACTATGTCTTTCAAAAAGTAGCCAGTGTCACAAAATTCCAAACTCCATAAGTGAAATTTCATGACATGTCATCAAATTCACAAATAGAATTTGAAACTCCGTCACAGTAATTATTAGACTATGTCTTTTAAAAAAATAGCCAGTGTCACAAAATTCCAAACTCCATAAGTGAAATTTCATGACATGTCCTGAAATTCACGCATGGAATTTGAAACTCCGTTACGATAACTACTAGACTCTATCTTTAAAAAAAAAATAGCCAGTGTCACAAAACTCCTAACTCCATAAGTGAAATTCCATTCCATGACATGTCCCGGAGTTCTTTCACACGTGGAATCTGAAACTCCGTGATAGTAACTATTACTATTTACAAAATTTAGCCAAAGTTAGAAATTGTTACCATAGCATGACCCCAGAAGAAGCAGAAAGTTTGAAGAAGTCCCAAAGTCCAGAAAAAGCCTCCACACTAAATCCATTCCAAGAAAGTGGACATCCACCACAAGTAGTATAACAAAACAACACCAAAAACACCAACCACCAAGATAAATTCAAAGTAAATGTTGTCCCAATAATTCCCAATTGAAACTTGTACACAATTAACCAACTTATCAACACATGGACTACAAATGCCACAAAATTAGCCCAAGCAATCACATTGTTTTTCAATTGGCTTTGCAAGAACCTTTGCAATGGAAATTGAAATGCAAAGCAAAAGTGTAATGGTATAAAGGCTAAAACTACAACTCCAGAGAGTTGTGCCACATCTTTTGGTTGCCCTAAAAATATCAAGACTGGTGTTGCAAAGAAAAATATTGGTAACATTATGATGCAACATAAGAATAGTACTATCCATGAACGTTGCAAATATACACCTAACATATAGTATTTTTTGGCACCAAATGCTTGTCCACATAGTGTTTCCAATGCACTTGCCATACCTAGCTGCATAACAATATAATTTTTATTATGATTTGTGTGGTGAGAAACAAATTTCGTTAAAAAGTTTGAATAACTTCAATGAAAAACTTTCCTTTTTGATTCAATTAAAATATTAATAAAAGTAGCCGCTGAACATTTCTCGATGTGTAATGAAAAGAGTTTAATAAAATTTCTAACAAGTACGATTATAGAAAGATTGTTCATAACTCATGTAACAACAACCACTTATCACTATATATCAATCGAATAAAAAGGGTTCAGTCGAATCTCTTTTATTGAAAAATTATATTGTAAAAGCATTGTTTTTATATAATACATAAAACAAAATATTGGAATTTGGAATTTCCTAGACATTAGTGGTCCAAGAATCTTTTTTAGGTTGCGTTCGAATTCCAAGAAGTTGACACTTTTACATATTTCAAAGAAAATTTATCTATACACACGTATCAACTATATAATTGAAACGTAGTCGATTGATTGATTGATTCAGTAAAAGCACGTTATAAAAGAGAAAAAACAACATACCATGAGTCCGAAATCGAAACCAAGAACAACATTACTAGCAATGGACATAGCTGCAAGTTCAAGATCACCAAGATGGCCAGCAAAAGCTTGAGTGATAACAAACATTGAATAAGAAACTATTCTACTAAAGATGGCTGGCCCAACTATGTGCCATAGCTTCTTTGTTTCTATCCAAAATCTTAAACCAAAACTTTGATCATTTTGTTCTAAATAATTAATATTATTTGTTGAAACATAATCTAATAAGGGTACTTTATTTTCATCTATTAATTTCCCATTGCTAGACATTTTTTCCTTTATTCTCTCTTTAGGCAAAAGAAGAGAGAGAGAGAGAGAGAAAAGATGAGGAAATGATAGCAAGAGGAATTCATTTGTGTTAATGAATATATATATATAGTAGTAGTCTACAAGGAGAACTCAAAAGAAAAACATCTTTTATATAGTTACAATAATATAAGAAAATTAAAATTGAAATTTTCTTCTTATTTATTATCTATTATTGGAGTAATCATTTGTTCCTTTTCCTTTCACCTTTGGTCTTTTAAGAGGTTCGTGGAAAAATTACGCCATCTTATTGAGGACATGATTACGAATAGAAAATATAGATATCAAAAATAGATAAATAACTAATAAATTAAACGTTGTCTAATATATATATTATATTTTTATTATTTTTTAAATTTTTGTGTTATATATAGTGTTTTTTGTGTAGTTATTGAATTATTCAGTTGTTATTTTTGTATGACTATCTTTGCTATTGTATTTGTGTTAGATATTATTCTGAAATATTTTACTCTAAGTCATAAATCTTTTAAAAATGATATATTTACCTTTACAAAATAGAAGTGAAGCTATACGTACAAACCTATAAATTAACTTTATTGTCAAATTTAATTTAAATTTTGAATCTGTCTCAACTCTCGATAAATCGGGCATAAGTTGTATATAAGATTGAAGTTCATGATTGGAAGATTGGGATCAAGAAATCAAGTTGTCCACGTATTTTTGGAAGATAGTACATCAATTTTGACAAGTGGTATATGACGGTTCAGCCCTTTTTATTCATTTCATTTATTTATAAAAAAATATTTTAATCATTTTCTTTTTGTGTGGTGAGTTCACGAGATGATGTTTCTTTCTATCCACGTCTTTTTTTTTAACCATATTTATAAAAACAAGACACCAAATAAGACCAAAAGGATGTCTACCTTAAAAAATAGTAGAAATATAAAAAAAATTATTAAATACTTATATCAAATTATTTTTTAGTAACTTAAAAAATTTAAAATTCTAAATCTACAAGTTCTAAATACTTATTTCACCGCTAAATTTATCAACTTCGTTAGTCATGATAATATGTTTATTTTTCCAAATATAGGATCGATATATAGTACACTCTTTTCGTTTAAAAAAAATTGATCTAATTTAACTTAACACGAAGTTTAAGAAAATAAGGAAGATTTTTGAATTTTGTGATTCTAAATTAAAGTTACATGAAATGTACAAAGTTGTTCTTTAATCTCGTGACCTTAAATACGTCTCGTGAGAAATTAAAATTAAAATATTACAAAAAAAAGTAATCTTTTTTAAATAAACTAAAAAAGAAAGGAAATTATTTTTTAAAAACGAATAAGGTATTATTTATATAAAATTATTTAATATCAACCTACCTTTAAATTTAATATACTTTTTAAAAATTATATTAATAGACACTTAAAGTTGATAACAATTCTAAAATTAACATTTTAAAATAAAAATATTTCCAAAAACAGCTCGTGTTCAAAACTTCAAATTCTAGGCATGTGCATTACTATATTTTTGGCTCAGTTTGTGACCAATAAATTTTATACATTCGACTTTATGGGTTGTTAATGTTGAATTTATTATAATTTAAAGTTATGAATTCATATTTATTATGTATTATTTCTTTGTGCATTTTTACGCATAAGAACTATAAAGTTATGAATTTGTGTTTATATTTTTTATACATAAAACTATGCTCTACTATGAAAAGTATCAAGTTCGATTGAATTCTATATTCATAGTTCTCTTCTAACAATATTATATAATCAACAATCAGATTGGAGATATATCAAATTTAAAAATTATATCAATGACAAAATTATATAGAAAAGATTGATATATATAAATTTCATCATGTATTATCTCATGATAAAATCGTGTTATCCATACAAAGGTATAAAGCCAAAAAAATCATTTAAAGAATCGTCAGCTTTTTTAACAATTTGAAAGAGAATTTTGTAGGGATTATAGCTATCTCTTTGGTTCATAAATGAAGACAAATAATTGCCATTAAAATGGACCTATCATACAATTTTTGTATATTAATCATATGAAATAAAAATTGTTATCGATATCGAATTTGATAAATAAATGGGCCAAATATTTATTTTTAGAATCGTAACAACATTGTGAGGTCCCATCACCTCAGAGTATAGTACACTTGGTGGGTATTTTTTGTTATTGATGTCATTGCTTACACATGAACTAATAAATTAATATCACATAAAAAATTAACATAGATTTCGATAAGTAAAAAGGAGGATAAATTTGCATTATGTCAATAGATTGAAAATATTTTTGACTAATTTTTGTATATATTATTGTTGTAGATCTCGTGCCACGTGATTTTTAGATAGTATAATCAGTATGTTTTATTATTAGAATTTTTTTATTTCAAATTAATTAGAAATTTGGGTATAGAGATGGATTTTTTCACTCGTTTTCTATTGAACCAACTCACTGAAAAACACATGGTTAAAAACAAATTAGACCACAAATAATGAAAAACTTCTCAATTTTTCTATAAAAAATTATTATTATTATTTTTCTTTTCACACTGTTTCAATTGAAATACATATATGCAAATAGAAACATGACGTTTTTCAATGAAAAAATTAGTGAAAAATAGCAATTTTTTATAATGAGAGAAGGATTATAACTATCACTTTAGAGGTAGCACTTCACTAGCATAACCTTTTATACATTTAATATAATTTAATATATAATAATGGTCTATTTATATTTCTTAATCAATAATAAATGCTATTAGTCAGTTTTATAATCACATTTATCTAATTGTTTTTCATAGCTGCATATTATTGACCTAAAGGGGTCAATTTACTTGTTTCCAAAGAGAATAGACAATTATTCCAACAATAACTATTTTAGCCTCTCTTTTTTTTTTCCAATTATTTATTAGCATCTTAATATTTTTGGTCCACATATTAGTAGCCTCTCTTTTTTGTGTCCAATTATTTAGTAGAGTTTTCCATTATCTTTTAGAGTTAAATTATATAAAGTTTAGATGATATTTAAAAATATATGTTTTTATCATGTTGAGATAAAAATAATTATATTGACAGTATCTTTATACGTTTTGAGTATTTAAGTTTTACTTTTAAAATATTTAATTTAATTTAAAATTAGTTAAATTAATTATTTAAAAATAAAATAATAATAACTATCACATATTTACTGCAATTCCACAAATGAAGTCAGAAAAAGGTGATATGTACACAACTGTTCTACCTTATAAAGGTAAAAAGATGATACTCAATAAATCACCAACTTAAATATAACATAATAAAATTAATTAAATACAAAAAGAAAATACATTTATTACGATATAGGAATTAGAGGTTACAATCCATAAAGCCTTTCTGATCGCTCCCGCCCTAAAATCTCTTAATTAAAGATATATATAGACTCTTTACTGAGTCTTTCGTATGTTAGAAATCGTACACTGATATATTTTTTCCCTTAGCTATTCAAATTTTTTTGAAAATTGATAGGTTGAAATGTAATAAATATTTTAAAACGAATAAAATATTTAACTATTTAATTAAGCACAAAATATATATTTTTCTACTATGAAAGGGACCCCATTGACAGATGAAATGTACCCTTTTTTTTTTTTTTTGAATTATTGAGTCACCTTTGAGTGAACCCAAAGTATATAACATGAAATTAACCCATGAAATTAATTCTTTGGGGGCCAAGAATTTATTTAGACTCATGTACGTGAGCAAAATCGTAAGCAATGATGTCTTCAGTTTTGTTTTTCTTTTACAAAAAATACAAAGAAGCAAATTCAAAATTTGAATATTTTAGTTATAAAATTTTTTAGTGCATATATAATTAGTGATGGATTTTTATCAAGGAGTTTCAAAAATAAAATGAAATGTAGTATATAAAGTTTGAATTTAGAACCTTAAGATAGAATCTCATTTCCTTAAATTAGTGAGTCAATCTGAAATCTTATGTTAATGAAATTCATACGATTTAAATATATGCGTAAAAGTAAAAAAATATCACCTTATATATATGAAAAATAATTGCCAGATAAATATCAT
Source organism: Solanum pennellii (assembly GCF_001406875.1). NCBI lineage: Eukaryota > Viridiplantae > Streptophyta > Magnoliopsida > Solanales > Solanaceae > Solanum > Solanum pennellii. The sequence goes on from NC_028647.1 coordinate 3,588,290, forward strand.
GACAACTGTTAAATATATTGTAAATATCTTGTATTATGATAAATATTTACCATAATACAAGATATTTACCATAATACAAGATATTTACAATATATTTAACAACCTCCTAGATCCGCCCTCTCTATATGAGGTCTGAAATTGTTTTTAATTAAGTTTATATGAATCGATATGTTACATGATGCGCACAAAAACAAATCGCTAGGAAAAAGTTTTTTTGATCAAAAAAGTTCGTCAGAATTTGATCAGAATAGTAAAATAATATATTTTATATTATTTTATTTTATTCTTTTAAATACTTTTATCCTTTTAATTTTAATATCTTTTAATTAAAAAAAATCAATCCATTATAAAATAAAAAAATACTATAAATTTTTTAAATTTTTGATCAAATTTCCTGATCATATAATATTACCCATCAAATAAATAAAAAGCGGAAGGTATTGTTTTTTTCTTGGATTTTTTTCACTTTATTAGGTTAAGGTCATGTATTTTGTGCATAAAGTTCCTGGCTAGAAGTCAAGAGGCTATTAATTAAAGGAAAAAAGACAAATCACCTTTTCGATATGTTTAAAATAAGTAGAAAAATTGTAAAGTGATTCTAGTGGGCTTAAATTATTCTTGAATAGTCAATGAAATCTTTGTCTTAATTGTTTGTCAAAAAAAAGAACAATGTATTGTTTATATGATAAAATATTAATAGTGCATGTTCATATTCGAACTCGACTATTTTAAATTTATACAATAGAAAAGTTTATTAAGGGGGAAAGCGCTTAGTATCAAGAATTTTTTGATATATAGGGCTTAAAATCGAGACTTCTAATTAAGGAAGGAACAATCATATATATTAAAGAGAAGCGTTTGGCCATGAATGTATAAACGACTTGATATACTTAAATTTGGTCTGATTAAAAATTAGCTATAAATATAGAATTTGAATTTATAAATTTTATTTAGAACGTACAATTTTAAAATTTATCATGAATGTTTGAAAAATTTAATTGAGGAGGGTTACTACAATGTCTATGTCAATAATTACGACACATGATTAAAATATCGAAGTCACCATAGAGAAGAGTGTGTCATCAAATTTTCTACTTAGTTCGTCCCTTTTTATTAGTCCACTTTTGAATTGACACACTTATTTTAAAAAATAATTAATTACATAGTAAATTTATTATTTTATCCCTATAAATTATGAAGTGGATGAAAATTCTACATTTTAAAAAATAATTAATCATTTAATTGAGAGTATAATAGGTAAAAAAATATATACTGTCTTGATTTGTCAAAATAGATGAGTAATTAGAAACAATTATAAAAGAAAAAATAAACAAATAATTAGAAACGAAGAAAGTAATAAATAAAAGACTTTGTGGAAATTTAAAAATCAAATTCAAGCATACTTGGAAAGCACTTGCATCGAGGACGTAGCACCAAGAAGTATAGGCCATAAACATGTATTATTGAGCAAAGTGTATAAATATTTGATTTTGACATTGTTATTTAATTTGTGACTATTACTTATAAAAGAAAAACTACACATATATGACTAACTTCAAATATACTTTTTAAGTTAGTCTTAATAAATTCTTGAAGTTTCATATAAATAAAATACAAGTACATGTGACTGAAGTTCATTCAATTTTTACCTGAATTTCAACTAGGTTAAAAATTGGTCCTTTTTTCCTTATTTCACTTTTACTTTAACTTAGAGTCGTATATGGCTAAAGTTCAATTGATTGAACTTCGTCATATATGACTGAAAAGTTAAGCCATTTTTGTTTTACTTTTTCGTTTGAAATGACTCAAGTCAACTAAAATTGACGAAAGTGTAACCATTTTTGGCAAAACTTCATGTTAAAAGGATTGAACATCAGTAATATATAACATATATAACTTGAGATATCATATATATGAAGTGATATACATGCAAAAGAGTTAAAAAAACCGAATACATATTAGATGCTGATATCAAAATAGACTGCCTCGTGAAATTTTTATGGGCAACTTTCACATATAGCAAATAAAAAATTCATATTTGTATGCTATAGCAAAGTTTGCATAATTGCGCTCCATAGCAAACATAGAAACTGTATAATTCGCTATACATATATAGTTGAAGCGAATTGTATAAAACGAAGTGTATAAAACGAGAAAAAGAAAGACACTTGGGCAGAGAATTGTATAAACGAAGTATATAAAATGAATTGTATGATTATAACTGTATAGAACGATTATATACAATTTGAATTTGTATAAAATGAGAAAGAGAAAGATAAAAGAGACTTGGACAGGGAATATACAATTGAATCGAATTGTATAAAACGAGAAAGAGAGAAATTAGATACAATTTGAATTTGTATATAATGAGAAAGAGAGAAAGGCAAAAGAAACTGGGCAGTGGAGTATTTTTATTGTATAATTATAAGTGTATAGGACGAAAATATATGTACTTGCATGTGTATATATAATTTTCTCACGCTTTATACAAACAGAAACGCAATTTATACATTTCGCTTCTGTTTGTATAAGTGAGAAAGGCGAGGGTTGCGAGCGAGATCTGGAAGAGGGGAGAAAGGGGAACAAAAATATATGTATTTATACAATTTTCTCTGCTTTATACAAATAGAAACAGTTTTTATACACTTGTGTTTGTATAAAAAGTGAGGAAGCGAGCGAAAGATTGGAGCGAGAATGGGAGAGTGGTGAGCGAGATTTTCGAGAGAGAGGCGACTGGCAAATTTTGGAAAACGTTTGCTATGGAGAACAATTAAATCAAACCCTAGCTACTCCATTTATTTTATGTTATTAGTTTGCTATTATATACAATTATCCCTAACTTTTATTGTATACTTGATGAACTGGGTCCAGTAGATATATTACTGAATCGGCCCAATACTTTTTGAGTTTCAATTGGGCTATTCAACTAATAATGAAATATTTAAAAAATAGCCACCTTTGAAACAACTGGCTAATATTTCCATAAGTAGCTATGTTTTCCATGAAATATTTGACAAATAGCCACTTTGAAAATTTGGAACTCTATTATGTTGTATTGAAGTTTCATATGCTTCGTTAGCTATGTTTACCTTGCTAAACCGAGAGTCTATCAAAAACAACCTAATTCTCTGTGCGCTACATAAGTAAAAGTTAAGTTTGTGCACATAGAACCTACCTTTTTTAGATCCCTCTTATTAAATTACATCGAATATATTTATAAATATCACCTCATTTTAAAAGAATCTTTTACATCTAATACCCCTTAAAAGTATTGGCAGAGTCACCTTATCGAATTTTTACTATTTTTCCAAAAAAGGAATCTATCATGTTTTCTACCATCAGATAACTTAAATTTAAATTTTAAATATAATATTTTTTTTATGAAAATAATTTCTTTAAGTAAAATTTTATGCGATATAAATTCAAAATAGTCAGACTCAGTTAATTTTGTTTATAGGGAAATAAACAACGAAGCAAAACGAGTAGTACTATTTTTTTTTCTTCATAAGTTTACTTGATAAAAATGTACGACTATAGAGATTCATAATTATTTTTTATATTTACTTTTGAAAATGCCAGTCCATTGAAAAACACCAATTTGCATTAATTTATTTGCTAACAAACAAAACTTTTAAATATATTTTAATTGGTAATTATCGGCGCTTCATGTGCAAAGTTTGCTGACAAAATTGACTTTAACGTTCCAAAGTCTACGATTTGCTTTAAATTACCTTTCAAATAAATTAATAATTACTCAAATACGAAACTTACAAAATTGAAATACTTAAAAAAATGTAATTTTGACCTCAACTCATTATTAAATTACATGTAATTGTTAAATTAAAGTTGTATTTATATCAAGGTAATGAAATTACCCCCTTTTTTTATAGCTATTAAATTTGCATAATTAAAACTATATTGACATCGAGCGAACATAGCTTCATAGACATTTAATTTGTACGTGTTAGAACATAATTAGCGTATCTTTGTAAATCTTCAAATTTCGCCCTATATTAAAAAATTTCGAATTTCATTTAAGTTAAAATTATATCAACATCTTCAAATTTCGCCCTAAATTAAAAAAATTCGAATTTCATTTAAGTTAAGATTATATCAACATCACGCGAATAAAAGAGGAGCGTGTTGACCTCACCATGAAATCTTGCGTAATATTGTTAATTATTATATTTTTTATTTTAATTTTGTTTTAATTTATGTGCTTTTTTTTTTCAATATAAGTATCGCTTTTATGTTTAAATATAATTTTCATTTTAATTTCTCTTAAATAAAATAATTTATATCCATCCACCGTAATCCAATTAAGTAACGTAATATTATAAGTAGAGTCTGATTAACCAGTATTAATTAACTAATTTTTATAAGAAGAGTAAAAAAGGTATAAAATGTTATTTATAAAAGACCCCAACAATAAATTAACAGTGTTTATAGATGATTATATAATAAAAAGGGAAAAGAAAAAAAGTAATTAATGATTGAAAATACTCGTAACAAAAAGAATAAAAACTCAAATTTATTTCACTTAAAATGTACATAAGGATGATGAATGATTCACTCTAAAATGAAAAATATAATTAACAAAATAAAAATAAAAAACCCACAATGTACCAAACAAATAAATCACAAAATTACAAAAAGTAATTTAAAGTATTAGAAAAAACAAATCTCGTCCGTCCATCAAAAGAACAAGACACGTGTTAGTACACGTGTCACCTCTACATCAAAGCAGCAGCGATGATCACGCCAGCGAACGCAGCACCGCCAATGACGGCTCTGTTACCGGCGTTAGGCGACGACGGTGTGTTGTCGGCGGAAGGCTGATCCGCCGGTGCACTACCTGTAGGAGTAGGTGCCGGTGGTGAAACGAAGCCGGCACCGGATGGCCCTGGCGATGGAGAAGTTGCGGAAGCTGCCGGAGATGGAGTCGGTGAAGTAGTAGGAGCTGTAGAAGGTGCCGGAGTTGGAGTTGCAGTCGGCGGTGATAATACTGGTGCCGGCGCCGGAGTTGGAGTTGCTGCCGGAGAAATTTTAGGTGCCGGAGCCGGAGATTGAGCTATAGAAGAAGCAACAAAAAAGGCTAAGAAAAGAAAAACTCTAAAATAAGAAGCCATTTTTTTGCTCTGTTTTTCTCTCTTTTTTTTGGCTGAAAAGTGAATAGAAAAGAGACTGTGAAGAAGAAATATATATAAGAGAAAAAAAGGAAGGTTCCTTTGATCGAAATATTCGTATTGAGATCGATTAAATTTAAAATCACAAATTTATAGAGTTGGGAATATGATTCGAATGTAGCTAAAGTTTCGTAGTTTATGACATTTATATTTAAATCTGATTAAATTTATATTTATACATTATGAGATTCGTTTTTTGAGGATCATATTTTTAATAAGACGAAGATCCTATATATAATCTATCACACCATAATTAATGTTTATATTCAGATCAGATTAAATTTGAAAACTTTGATAAATAATAAGTAATTATAATATTTACAAGAAAAATCATGTTGGTCTTGAAGGAAAATATTTGTATAATATTATAATTAGTTTTATAATCAATTGTTTAGTTTAAAATACAGATAAATTATAGGTGTATGTCTGTTGGTAATGTTATAGTATAATGCATTAGTGTGCATGTACAGCTAAAAATGACTCATAATTCAACACCTAAATTTGTGGTAGATATTATTTATACATGATATTAATTAGAAAATTTGATTTTAAATTTATAGTATAAAAATATTAAATAAAAGGATTTAAAGACTCTAGTCAATTGACTCAATTGTATAGTTAATGATCTTATATAGTTAGAATTTAAAATTTATATTCCATTACATTTAAGTTGGTATAATTGAGTCAATTTTACTTTTTAAAATATAAATAATTAAGTTAATATAATTGAGTCAATTTTACTTTAAAAAATAAATAAAATAATTTTGAGAACAAAACAAAACTTTACAACTATGCAACACGTAACCTTTTTCTAATTTTATTTTTCAAAGCACTTTCTCAGAAACTTGTTGGAACAAACTTTTAAACCTCCAAAAGTTTTTAGAATATTTATGGCAAATATAATTGTCAGAGTAATATGGTTTTTCTCATATATCTTATCAATGAAATAATCAGAAAAAGAATAATAATTTTGAGATGAATTATTTCAAAAAATATTTATTTGAAAAAGTCGTTATTTTTCAAATTAAAAAATTTAACTCAAAATTGAAACGGAAAAAATTGAGTATAATATATTATCGAAGTAAAAATAGTATGAATATATTTTTATTATATTCAGACCTTTATTTGAAATAGAAAAAATTGACTATAATATATTATCGAAGTAAAATAGTATGAAAATATTTTTATTAAATTCAGACCTTTATTGAGAATATTCAACGCTTTATTGATTTTTTTCTTTCTTTCTATATTTCATGTGTGATCGACTTTGTTCACATACACCAAACAATCCTCCATCCTTACCCCGCCCTAAATCGATATATCATCTAGTTTAATGATATTTTAGGTTATGAAAGCTCAATTATTTATCTTAAATATATGTGTGTGTTTTCAAAACTTTGATAAAAATAGCAAATTGATTTATAAATGGATAAAGATGTTCAGTCAGATTTAATATCGTCAGATTGTCATCTCCATACTTATTTTACTAGACTATTCACTCTAAAGTTAATTGTTAAATCGAAACAATGTAGAAACATGATACGATATTATATGTTACTCAAATTGATGTGATTTATTTCCGAAACATCTCACACACAACATATATAACCAAATATGGTTGGGACCATTTTCTTTATATTTCGTGAAAATGCACCTAAAAGCCACCATAGAAAATGAAACAATTAGGTGGTCATTTTCTCATGTTAAGTAAAATGTCATTATCTACAATTAGTTGTAATTTACTTGTATCTATAATTTTCTCAATCATTTTCCCAATATATTTTCATATTTATCTAATCTTAACGTTAAACTTTCAAAATCATACTAATCCATTCCTTCAAGAACTAATTAATTTTAATTAACAAAGAGCCTATAGGTGATTATATGTGTTTTCCTCCCTTCACGCAATTTCCTGTTCGAGGGACAACGATTTTTATAAGATAAGATAATAAAAACGATTTTCTCATGTAAGTTCTTTGTTTTTTTTTTTTTTGGTGTTCAATACTCATTTTAGGACCTTTAATTAATTCAAAATGAAAAATAAATATTTTTCATTCGCATGACTCGTACTAAAATCACTTGAAAAAAATTCAAAAATAACGTAAATCTAATTAGTCAAATTAATAGATCTTCTATATCGAACCGCTTTAAAAAAAAATTAAATTCGATATCAACACCAAGACCTAATTCCAACCAACATTGGCGTGGTCGGCAAATTTCTACTCTCAAAATCTAAAAGTTTCAACATTCATACCATTAATCTCAAATAATTTAATTAGATTCTAATTATTTCTTAGTAACTAATACTTAATACTTAATCTTAGTGTTACAATACGTGGTAAGTACTTATTTCATCATTTCAATTTAAACTAGTGTACTTATTGCTTCAAAAGTCTTTGTTTATCTTGCTATTTTTGGTGTTACTATTTGATTCTGATTATAATTCTATTAAGCCTATTGTCTATCATAAATAATATTTTTACACAAAAAATAGATATATTTTTTTAGTCCACAATTAATTAGAGTTAATATTTTAAAAGATCACTCAACTTTAGGAATTGGTCTAGGAAAATCATTATAGTTTGTTTTGTATCAAAATAATGACTCAACTTAAATTTTTATATCAATAAAATTACTCAACTTTAGGAATTGATCTAACAAAGTCATTAAAGTTTGTTAGATATCAAAAAAATCACTCAACTTAGATTTTTATATCAATAAAATCACTCAACTTAGACATTTGTATTAGTAAAATCATTAAAAAAAATTTATCATTATTTTTGTTTGTTTCATATAAAATAGACCCTACAAATAAATAAAATTAAGAAAACTAATTTAATTTTTTTTATGGAAAACCAAATTATTTGTTTAAATTTACTAGTTAAAACCAAAGTAATCAATAAAATCATTCAAGTAAATTTATCACTAAAAACATTTGATATAGCAAAAAAAAATTATTTTTTATGTCATATAAATATGAACCCTATGAATGAATAAAAAAATTTAAAAAATTGTTATTTAACTTTTACGAACAAACTTAATTAATAAATACATACTTTTATTAAAGTATGTAAGCATTATGATATTATTATTATCATTTCAAAAAAAAATATTTACACAAAATTGACTAGTTAAAGCAAAAATTAAGTTGAAAAATTAAAGTTATAAAAAAGATCAAGATTAACAGTGCCAAATAATTTTAAGGTTCAATGAAGAAGTCCAACAATATATAACATTATTTTTTATTTTTTTTAAAAAAAAGTTACAAAACAAAAAAGACAAATTTTATTAGAGCACTGTTGTTTAATTTTTGCATTATTAACGAAAAACTGTCAGTTTTAACATATTTGGACAGTTAATTGAGGTCACAATTTTAAATATTATTTTAGTATTCTTATTCTCTAATGAGTCCTAATTAGATTTGTGAATACAAATTTTATCGATAATTTATTTGTGTTAATTCTCAAAAACATACACTAGTGAAGTTACAATCTTACCCTTATTAAATATGATTTCAAAGAGGATAAATTAAAACTATGAAATTTTCAAAAAGTTTAAATGAGAGTATAATAGGAATTTTTTTTTGTTCTTTCTTGACTTATCAAAATGGACAAGTAAATAGGGATATCTAAAAGAAGAAATATGGACAAGTAAATAGGGACAGAGGGAATATATTAAGATAAAAGTAATTGTTTCACTAGAGAAGTTTCCCATAAAAAAAATTAAATTAGTTTTCTTAATTTTATTTATTTGTAGGGTCTATTTTATATGAAACAAACAAATATAATGAGAAATTTTGTTTAATGATTTTACTAACACAAATGTCTAAGTTGAGTGATTTTATTGATATAAAAATCTAAATTGAGTGATTTTTTGATACCTAACAAACTTTAATGACTTTGTTAGATCAGTTCCTAAAGTTAAGTGATCTTTTAAGTTATCAACTCCAATTAATTGTCATGATTTTTTTAAAGTCAAATTATAAGAATTTTGATCAACATTTTAGATATATATTTTCATCATTTTGATATGCAAAAAATACAATTCATAGAACTTTTTATATATTTTTAAATATTTTTTTAAAAAAAAATTAAATTAACATAATCTAATATAACTTAAAAAATAGTCAAATTAAATTTAAAAAGTAGAACATCACAAATAAAAATAAAAAAAAGTAATATCTGCATATATCATATCCTTTTGGACCCCTCGTATATTAGTGTTAGAATATGTGGCAAGTAATTATTTGATCATTTTAAATTTAAACCAAACTTTAATTAATATCTGCATTATTTTCTTAATGTGGGACTAAATGATGAAAGAGACATATTAACTTTGGCTTATAAAATTATTTCTTATTATATCTTCCTCAGTGTGGTTTGTTTAGCTGTATTTTATTATATATAATATAGCCGTTTAACAGGTAGCTAGATTATTGGAGATAGGAATATTAAATTAATTTTATTTAAAAAATATTTTTCTATTAAATTAAGCAGAACAAGTAAACAACCTACATTTTAATTTCATAATGTGTTGCTGTCGGTGCTCTGAACATTAAAACTTTAATTAATTCAAATATACATTTTTAATTTTGTATCCGTTTGATTGTTAATATTCATAAATTTAATTACAATTATTAATTGTTCAACCATTTATTATTAAAAAATTAGATTATTTTATTTCATATTTGAGATTAATGTAATTCTACATTCAAATAAATCTACATGACATTGTAAAATAAAAAAAACACTTATTTTAATTAATTAAAAGTTAAATATTATAAATCATATATGAAGAGAGGGGTATATACCAACAACTCAGGGACTAAAAATGCTATTATTTGATCTTTTGTATGAGACTAAAGATTTTTTAATATGAAGATAATAAATTGATACAAGTCTTGAAATTATTTTATTATTTTTTGTAAGTAAAGAATTAATATTCACTATCTTTTAAATGTTCATAAGATAAATTTTGTTTTTATACGATAAATTTGATGAAAATATGCCCAACCAATGTCAATCACCCTCACAAAGGGTATTTTTTTTAATAATAAATATAAAATCAAAGTTTGAGGAATTTATTTCAATTATTATTGGCCAATATATGGCTTTATAAGTGTTTAATCAATTTACTTGTGTCTCGACTGAACTCATGAACACATGTTATGTGCTATGGAAAAAGACATTTAAGTAACTGGCAAATAGTTGTCAGGTATATATATATATATATATAATAATAATTAATAATAATAACATCTTTTTGGCTCAAGGGAAATATCGATTTATCGGAACTTCAAACAGAAGAGATAGGCTTGAATTTCTGATATAGATATAAAAGAGCTAGTAGAGCTAATGGAGGTAGTCAGGTAGACTGTACTTCTATGTGTACTGAGCTAAGGTTTTCCCCGCATGGAGAAATTATCTTTGCTATACTTCATAGGTGAGACTTCCACAAAATAATAATACAGATAAAAATTATCTTAATATACAAGGACTGAAAAACTAGTGAAAAACCACTTGACGATAAGGAAAGAAATTTACACCTATTATATTTTTTAAGAAAACTGATATATGGTAAAATGTCTAAGATAACTTGTTGAGATGAAAAAAAGTTTTGAAAAGTAGTTCACTTGAAGACATAGTTTCTTTTCTTTCTAAACTAGGGGTAGGGGAAGAATTAATGGGGGAGAAAAATATAAAATGGAGAATTGAACTTTTACGACGAAAAAATTCATATAATTAATCAGTTGAGCTATTAAAATTTCTTCATAATAATTAATAAACATAGTTATTCAATGTATTTTAGTTGTTTCACAGATAAAATCATTATTATCTATATGTATATATATTTCGAAATGTAACATATTTAAATTTTGATATATGTAATTTTAAACTTCAGACATAAGAGACTTGAAGTTGAAATCGAAAAAGGAGGATCATCAACCTTTTGTCTAAAGTTTTTAAATATCGTCTACAACTTAAATATTATAGAAAATGAGTATATATATATATATAACAAGTTGTAAACTCACTATCAATTTAATTTATTCAATTAGCTTTTTGCCAATAGTTTTTCAATACCAGCTCTTAGGTTCTCGAAGAAAGCTAACTAGCGTGCATTAAATATATGTTGTATGTTATATTAGCGTGTATTATTTGTACGGTAGTGAATATATAATTTCATAACATTTATAGATTAATGTATTATATATTTTCCTTGTTTTTAATATGATTAATCTTAAGAAATTTGAATTCGTTGCACTTAACAGTTTAGACAAGAACTAGGTGTTGAATATTGAAATCTACTTGGATGCTATGGGTCTTAATTAGAGACAATGTTAAGGATGAAAATAAAGTATCAATACAAACTTGTGCTATAGAGCTATGATATTTTTACGTCATTATCTTAATGAAATTATGAAAATTGAACGATTCACACTATGATATATTCAATTTGACACTAATATATCATACCTTTTGCACAAATTTTATTTCGATGCTTTATTTTGGTTCTTGATATCATCCATTCTTAATGGTATTTCTAGAATTCATAGCATCCAATTAAATTTTAGCATTCAATACCTCGAAAAAATAGCTCTTGTCTAAATTATGAAAAGCAATAAACTTAAATTTCATAAGATTGGTCATATTAAAAGATAAAAAATAAATAATACATTAGCCTTCAAATACTTAAACTTCACTTTTTGAGACAATAATGTCTCCTAATAACATATTATAAAACTATATAATAATAAGAACAGTAAAATGGTAGGAAGAAGAGAGAAAACTTCGATAGCCCAAAAGGTAATATTGGGCTGTTTGAAGTGGTTTTGGTGTTAGTTGGAAGTCCTAATAGAGAAGTAGGTATAAGTGGTTTTTATGAAGGAGGGCAATGAAGCCTCACATAGTTAAGGTAAAAAATTCGCGAAAAAAATGATATTTTCTTTATTCAATTTATTTAATACGAGATATAGACTAAATATATATTTAAGTATAATAGAATGGTTAAGTTTCATTTATTCCTAATCAAAGGTTACAGATTTAAGCTTAAATAAATGAAAATAAAAAATTGTTCGGAGTGCTGGCCCAAGAAAATAAACCCTTTAGTATGTGATCCAATTTATTTAATCGTTAATATAAATATCAAATAACGGGTACGAATAATAATTTATTCCTTAGTGAAAACTCTTTTGTTTGTTATTTATACAAATCATCTATGTACAAATAGATTCAAACACACAACAAATTTATGGATATCTTGATTTCAAATTGGTCAAATGTTGAATTTGTGCCTAAAACATATATTTTCCCACCAGAAAGTAGACCAGGAAAGCTTGAATTTCCTATTTGTAATGATATACCACTCATAGATTTGGCTCATAATAATTCAGATGAAACAATTCAACAAGTAATTAGAGCTTGCCAAGAATTTGGATTCTTTCAGGTATAATTTAATCTTCTATTTTTCTAATCGGAAATAACTTTTTTACCTTACAGAGGTAGTGGTAAGACCTGCATATATTCTGTCTTTCTCAAACCTTACTTACGAGATTACACTGAGTATATTGTTGTTGTTTTCAACCTTTTGTAGTTTAAAGTTGTTTGTGTTTATGAACTGTGGTCAATAGTGGCGTACACATAATTTTTTATGAAGCATATGTTACTAGTTTTTTTCAAACATAGAGTTTTAAGATTGCTTCTCTATAAACATGAAGAAATGAACTTTGTGTATTGAAGTCAATTAAAGATCAACTAAATGATTCTAACTCCATTGGTTCAAGTGTTGTTGAATACAAGAGGATGGTTTGCATCTTAATGAGTGTAACGTAGACGGTCTATCCTTGTGTAAGGAATAGTGAAATGGATCATGGACTAACCCAATTCAAAAGCTAGTCCACGAGAGAAAGATTGCTCAAATCCATGATTTCCTCATCCTACCGATGTGAGACTCAGTCTCATGCTCACGACTAGAGATCTCGTACATGAACAATTTAATATGAGGGTCCACTTGTTGTTCATCCTTTAAAACCCAACATCAACGTCAGTAAATCTTGAATTGGAATGACCTGACTCTGACACCATGTTAAAAAAAATGAATCTTGAACCTAATCAACCCCAAATGTTAGCTCATGACTTAACAAGTTTAACGTTGCTTCAAAACTCCCTATTGTATCCCGTGACACCACCTTTGGTGATCTAGAAGTCCAACTTTGGCAAATAAATTGCTCCTCACCAAAAACAACTTCACATGCAGAATTCGAATTCATAACTTCTGATTAAAAAAATAGACGAATACTTATTTTTTTAATTTTTTTTGCATATTATGATGATCAGGTGATAAACCATGGAATAACTGAAAATCTAATGGATGATACAATGAATATATACAATGAATTGTTCAAATTGCCTAGTGAATACAAGGCAAAATTTTACTCAAATGACACAAACAAAAGCTGCAAAATATTTTCAAGTACATTATCATATGATACTGAGGAAATTCACTATTGGAGAGATACATTTACTCATCGTTGTAATCCTTTAGAGGAACATATCCCTTCTTGGCCTGATAAGCCCACCAACTACAGGTAATAATTTCAATTTACGTGTCTTACTTTTGTTATTATAAAAATATTACTCTTTTATTCTCAAAACTTCACATGTTTTAATTCATCTAATACACTTTTTTTTTCTATAATTCGTTCAAAATAAAAATTATTATAGCCAACAGAAATGTCATGACATATTTATCAGATCAAAAAATATAAAAATTTGTGTTTCTTTTATTTTTCAAACACGATGTCAGTTCAATCTACGTCTTGATATAGAAAAGAAACTCTTTAATTTGAATATTCCACACGTGACATGACCATTTTTTTAAAGTGACATATATTAGACTAATCATTTTGTTTGTTTTTTTATTTGTAGAGAAGTGGTAAGTGAATATTCAATAGAAACAAGGAAGCTATTGAACAAGATTTTGGATATGATATGCAAAGGATTAGGACTAAAATTAGGTTATTTTGAAGGTGAATTAAGTAAAACACATTTGATATCTGTTAATCATCATATTCCATGTCCAAATCCAAGTTTAACACTAGGAATGCCAGTACATTCTGATCCAAATCTCATAACAATGCTTCAACAAGGTGAAGTTCCTGGACTTCAAATACTTAAGGATGGAAAATGGATTGGTGTTAAACATATTCCTCATACTCTAATTATTATCCCTGGTCTACAATTGAAGGTATTACTAATTTTCTATGATAATTGTTGTGTTTAACAATTTTGCATCTTTTGGAGGTTAATTATGATAAAATATAAGAGGATTGAGGGTGTGTTTGGTATGAAGGGT